>NC_051177.1:99761152-100069497 GCF_013339695.2 Rhipicephalus sanguineus | reverse complement strand
ATTGTCGATGTCAGTACGTGCGCCATGGAAAAATTGACTTTAATATCAAAATAAAATATCTTATAAGCCTAGTAAGGTCAACTTGTTGGCTAGTTGGTAAAGCATGATGAAACGGGAAACAGCGCGGTAAACGACGACAAAGAAGGATCACACACACCACAGCGCTTTGTGTGGTGTGGTGTGTGTGATCCTTCTTTGTCGTCGTTTACCGCGCTGTTTCCCGTTTTATCTTATAAGCATTTGCTGAGCTTCACACTTGCTCAGAGCCGTCTCTGCATACAGGAGATTTGTATGGCATGAGTAAGTTCATACTGAAAATTGGCGGCGCAAACAAACGGGACAGAGAAGAGGAACACAAACAGGCGCCTGTTTGTGTTCCTCTTCTGTGTCCCGTTTGTTTGCGCCGCCAATTTTCAGTATGAACCTATACCAACTTGCCCGCCTTTCAACACTTCTGCAATGAGTAAATTCGCCTTCGAAAAAAGGTGTCAGTACCCCTTTAAGCTGCATAGGCATCACAGGTCTAAAGCTTTGCTGTCGTGAGGCATCCCCTGCGGCTACCATGTGTTGATAACCGTGAAACAAAACTCTATATTTCGAAATCGACGTCCGGATATTAGTCATGTTGAAGATAGGTATCGATATGTTGTTGGAATCCTGCCGCCAAATACCCTTCAGAAACGACCTATATGTGATATATCGGAAAGCTCTTCTTTTAAACGGCCACGTTAGCTGACATTTTATACGATCTAGCCCCTCCCCCCATTAGTATTTGGGTATAAAATGATAACGAATGCAAATAAAACACAGAATAACGACATGGTAACTATATAAGCACCTGGTATACCTACTTTTTCGCTCATACGTTTAAGACAAATCAAGTAGCCCCATATGCCAGGAGCAAAACAAGTTCAGGACTTTTCCTTAATAAAATTTCTCCAACTAGCTTGCCCCATATAAAAAAAGCGTTTTTTTTTCCGAGAGAAAACGTGAAACATATATGTATGCACAACGTACGTATATATGTGGAACAAGGGGCACTAGAAAGAAAAACAATTTTGCTATTATCAGTAAATTACTATTTTGCAGTTTCTAAACCACCACGCTCTCCGGGACAAGACTCTTGGTAAGTGAGAAAACGCGCAAAAACATAAATGCGGTTGGCGACACCCCTTCGAAATTTGCGCAGCAGACGCCGTGACACCTTAGATTCTCACGGCGTCAAATGAGGCTTACGTAGTTCCTTGTCACTAGAAATGGAGTACATTGACCTCTGAGGGGGCCATTGACTTGACATACCCAGGGTTAGGAAATTTTGTAGAGCCAATATCCCTCAAATACGACAAATACAGTTTGAAATCCGTGACGTCATGCTTGGAGTTCCGGCGCGAAATTAAAAAAAATGGAATTTTGATCTTAATTTTCTCGTCTGATAATAAAGATATGACGGCGAAATGAATGACATTCGAGTTATTAGAGTACACCTTATCAGTCTAAAACGATTCAGTGCTTCACTATAATGTCCATTTAAGAACCGAACAAAGTCCAAGCCCGGCCCGACCCGAGCCCGCCACCTCAAGCCCGGGCCCGGCCCTAAGCCCGGCGCTCCAGGCCCGAGCCCGGCCCGGGCCCGCAGTGAAAGCTGCTTTACCCGGCCCGGCCCGGGTTTTCGGGTAGGCCCGAGCCCGTGCAGTGCTCTAGTATAGTGTAGTATAGTATAGTATAGTATAGTATAGTATAGTATAGTATAGTATAGTATAGTATAGTGTAGTGTAGTGTAGTGTAGTGTAGTATAGTATAGTATAGTATAGTATAGTATAGTATAGTATAGTGTAGTATAGTATAGTATAGTATAGTATAGTATAGTATAGTGTAGTATAGTATAGTATAGTATAGTATAGTATAGTATAGTATAGTATAGTATAGTATAGCAAGGGGTGGGAAAGAGAAGTGAGTGTGTCGAGGAGGGGGACGCCACCAGCCCCGCTGTTTCCTCGGTCTTCGCCCCATTAGTGCGAAGCTGCTCCAATTTTTCTGCCATTTTTTCCCGTGTGTGTGTGTGTGTGTGTGTGTGTGTGTGTGCGTGCGTGTGTGTGTGTGTGTGTGTGTGTGTGTGTGTGTGTGTGCGTGTGTGTGTGTGTGTGTGTGTGTGTGTGTGTGTGTGTGTGTGAGAGAGAGAGAGAGAGAATTGTCTTATTGGTACGCAAAGAAGCCCGTTGTGCGTTTATTCAACATTCTTGTGACAAGAAGAAGGCTTCAGCCTCAGTCTTGCTCTTTCAAAAAAAAAATAACCCCGATGCTATTTGTTAAAACATGATCTTCCCAAAACCACTCTCGTTTACAAATAAATTTTCGCAACACACGAAATGTGCTCCGTTGGCTCTTTAATAAAAATATATACGTGTCTGTACGACCAGAGACGATTTATTTGTTTGTTGTTTTGCGCCTTTACACACACACACACGTGCGCGCGAGAGCGTGTGGCAGATATATGCATCCCAGAAAACTATATGACGCTATCTTACGGCATTCTTTTTCTTTTAAAACTTACCTGCCATGCTCGGCCAGCTTAAATCTTCCCCGCTCAATCGAAGCGCGTAGATGACCCTATTTATTCACCTCCTCGCTCACACAGGTGTCAGAGGTAAACCAGCTTGTCGATGGCTCCATGAAATAAAGATGAGCTTATACGGCGACTTTCTGGCTTGCTTTTAGCATGGTCTTGATTTACTTTTTTTTTTATCCCGGCGATCCTCTCCTCTTATTCGATAACTTGGCAGCCTCTGACGTGCAAGTATATTGTTCTTTTTTACATTTTTTTTATAGCAGCTGAGTGACACAAGACGGCGTGTGATGAACGACCCCTCTGAGGATGCTCCCACTCCCATGAATGTTATCGGTGTCGATACGTCTAAGATGTCACGTGACAGGGTAATTTATATTCACGTCAGCTCGACATCTATTGTCCCCTTCTCTTCTACAGTCCTTTTCGTGTGACCTAACAGACTTCTTATTCACTTATAAATGCAACGGCCACCATTAAGAACGTGAGCAAGAATACACTGTCCAGCGACGTCGCGTACGCTCCCTGCCTCAGTGTTTGAAACAGCATCTTTACTTACTCCTGCTATTGGTCAAAAAGAAGTCAAGAACTTTGAAACCGCCGATTGTACAGGGACAAAATGATCTTTTCTTTTACTCAGAGTTTTGCACAACACTACGACGTTACGCACAAATCCTTAGAATTATCATGATGGCGGCAGCGCATTGCGTGACAATGCGAAAACAACCGCTCAGACTACGTGGACGTGCAAGTGCAACGCCGTTGTTCTCATTGGCATCCCAGTTTTAATTCATTGCTGTCAAATTTTTAGGTATGATTAGTTATGCTCCCTCCCGCGTGAGCAGCTTTTGACGAATGAACAAAATCCTGCACTCAGTGACGACAGCTTCATTATGTAGAGCTGCTTGAAGGACGGAGGCGTCGGAGTGCATATGTGTGCAGTGTCTACGCTCTCTCTCTCTCTCTGTACTTCTGACGTAATTTGAGTAATACAAGCAGTTAGGGTCGGCCAGTGAAAATATGTCTTTTTTTTAAATCAAAGCTTTCTTGCTGTGTACCATGTACTTTGCCGACCGTCGCTGTGGCTGAATCATGCTTTAGTTTCGAAAAAAAATATTTGACACAAAATTTAAAAAAAATAAGGCATCTTCGCCCTAGTGGTGTCAAGCCTGAAGGAAGTGCGGAGCTAGGCAGCCTTCCTTCTTTCTTTCCTTCTTTCTTTCTTTCTTTCTTTCTTTCTTTCTTTCTTTCTTTCTTTCTTTCTTTCTTTCTTTCTTTCTTTCTTTCTTTCTTTCTTTCTCCTTCTATTTCTCGCGTGCTTCCTCTTTTTTTATTTTTATAGCTGGTTTTGCCTGCTTTACGCCAAGCGACGACAGCATACGACAGCACACGATAGCATACGACAAAATGATGTTTTGTGTGCTCTTGAAGAAAAAAGCTAAACGCTCGCTTGAAACTTCGCCGTATGTTTCGTGCTAGATACACTAACGCGGCGATAGTTCGTGCGGCGGATGCTGACCATCTGTGCTCTCCATGTTTGCTCTCCGCATTAGACACTGAGCAGAGCACATCGGGATACACGAGCTCAAAGCTTGATCACAATCATCACAGCCAGTATATGTTGCCGGATGCCAGTCCTACGGTATACAACGGCACGTGGTGTTCCATTTGCTTAGCGAGACGTTAATTCTTTCACCTTGTCGAGAGGACTACAACACGCCGCCAGAGACACTAAACCCACATAGCTAAGCTTTGCGCTTGCACGGTAACCTTGCTCTCGCGTGGCATTAGGCAGGGCGCATTGGGTTGATCCTTCCATGGATTAGCAGAAGATCCGATGAAAGCAGCGGCCATGCCGGAGCGCCAGTGAAGCCGAAAACGTGTCCTGGCAGAGCCTGGCATTGTGCTAAGAGTTCTTAGCAAATGGTGCCTCTTCTGAAAGGTAATTTGTTTACAAGCGTCCATGTTTTACCTCTTGACTGCTGAGCTGGAGGTCGTCGGTTCATGCACAAACTTTCTTAATTTCCAGGAAATCGCACATGCATTATCGCGAGTCCCGTTGTTATGCACAATCGCTAGACAGCCGGACACTCATACCACAATATTTCGTTCAGCATCAAACATCACTAAGACGTTTGAAGAACCCATAAGCGTGAAGCCTTGGTTTTTAACTCACGTACTGCAAATAATTTTAACGCAGGCTAAACCGCCAAGCTGTATTATAAAAGCTCACTCAGTTGCCGTCATTCAAGAACGAAGTGTAAAGCCATTCCTGCTGTCAGACGGCCGCACATGGCGGTAACTACGTCAGCCCAGAAAAAGTTGTCGCTACTTCCGTTCGCCCATTTTGTTCCCCGATATTCTGCCTTTGGGACTTACAAGCAATGCGGCAAAAATTGATGTATGTATAATTGTACGCTCAGTTTATTCAACTAAACTACCACGAGTGACGAATCAGCTCGTAGAAGGCACCGACGTTCCGAAAATGCACCCGAAGTCAGGTGACAAGGTTACGCTTCCCGACAAGTTGACATCTTGGCCCATAAGAGAATTCGAGAACGCAAAAAAAAGTGAGGTGACATTTTCTTAAATATGCGTGCAATTATAAGCAGCTACAGTATGCAACCGACACTGGCTTTCAAGATCAACGGGAATACACGTATTCTGAAATATGGTCGTACCGTTCATAGTTTTAAAAAATATTCACCTGTCTAGCATGCTTACCAACTACTAAACATATATTTTGAATTTTAGTATAGTAATGCTAATGGGTAACGTTTCTATAGACCATTATTCGGGAATTTCGAGCTACATCAAACTTGGATTTTAGATGCGAAGTATCTTAAGCCGGAGCTCAATCCGGTGGTGGTGGTGGTGGTGATGGTGTGCTGCGTGACCACCCTTACTGCACATGCGCATACCCTCTCCACACACCTCCTCTCCACTCACCCTCTCCCCTTCCCCTCTCCACTTCCCCTCTCCACTTTCCCTCTCCATTTTCCCTCTCCTTCCTCTCTCCACTTTCCCTCTCCCCACCCCCTCTCCACTTTGCCTCTCCCCTTCCTCTTTCCACTCTTCCTCTGAAACGCGGGCTAGACATGCCGAAATTTTCTCCTGCGCAACGCCGCGATGAGCTCGAGCGCATGCGCGTCCCCTTCCATTCTCTCTGCTCTTGTACGCTGCCCCCCTCTCGCCCGCCTGTCTACCGCGCTCCCCGCTCGCCCTGTGAGAATTAACGGCCAGGCTAGATGGAAGATACGACGCGCGTAGCGTCCCTCTTCGCGTTCCACGACGCGAGGTCGGTAGCATGCCCAACGAACGCCAACGGAACGCGATCGTGCAAGTGCTCCGGCTTCGCATCGCCTCATGGCCCCCTTTAGCGGGAGATGGTGTAATTTTTTCCATGCAAATCATGCCACAAACAAAACCAATAATGCTGACAAGCGAGGTGCACAGGGAAATGAAAAAAAAAGCGTTCACTGAGTTCAGCACACAAATAAGCAAACGTACTGAGGGCACTCACGCAATTTTCTACGCACGTTTATGTAAACAGAAGAGCCCGCATACCTTCGTATAGGTGCTGCACATATATACAAAAAACAAAATAGAACACATAGACCAGCAACACATATCATAGTCATACGTGACAATTCTCATTTATAGAGCGTATATGGCAGTAAAATATGTGGTATTGTGACACAATACGTGTCTCGAATTGTTTCCAGTTCACTACCGCTGCCACAAACTTGACGGCGTGAAACTGAAGCCTGTTTTGAAACACCCCAGAATAAATATTAGGCTTCGTCAACGTTGCTTCCTTCATATTCCTTCAGTGTCTTGTTCGCAATCAGTCGTACTTTTTTTGCTTCACTTTGTCTTTAGTTGTTCTGTTTTGTTTCCCGGTGTAGTTATGCGCAATAGCGCTTTCGTCTTCTCCAGTGAAATAATCAGGCCACCGGTTTCAGAAAATACGGCAAATAAACTAAGGAAAGAGCATGAGCAATTATCGCTGATTGCTTGTTGCTGCTATCGCGTGAGTTTAGAGCGAAAGCTCTACTACTCTATGTCTCCAAAAATCGTTCATCGCGTCGCAATGACCTTCAGGCGCCGAAGCGCAAGTGTGGTGTTACGTCACGTCACATGATCCGCTGCGGAGAGGCGTCGAACCCGTGCTCGCTCGGAGCCTCACCGCTGCGGTGCCACGTGACTAAGGTTTACAGGGCCCCTAAACCATCCAGAGGTGGATATTTAGTTGTGGCGTTGCAGTTGCGCACGAGTCTACGGCGAACGCTAACGGAGTTACACGCGCTTGATAATCGAAACGCGACCCTTGTTCGTTCCGCCCTTTCCTTCGCTGCTCTGCGTTCGTCCACTCGTCTCTCCACCTCTCTGAGTGCTCCTCCTCGCCGTGGGAGGAGAAACAGCAGGAAGCGTACGCACCTTTTACTCCAGATAACAAGGTTGACAAAAGTTAAACCTCAGTTAATTTTTTTAATAGAAATCTTATCTACGGTTTCGTTCTTTCTTCTGTTATTCTGTTATTCAACTTTTCCCGAACCGGAAGGTCCGGACAGAGCGACCTATTGGCCTCTGCACCACCATACCGAGTCAGTCGGAAAGACAGCGCAAAAAATAAACTGGGCAGAGTAAGTGGAAGGGCGGGTGAAATTTGTCGTTTAGACACGCTCGGCTGCTTTCGGAAGCTCGTTGCTGAAAATATAAGTTCCCCATTTGTCTTTCATGGCGTTGAGATTTCCGGCAGAGAACTGGCCCTTCTTGAAACCAGTGTTCTCTTCTCTTCTCTTATATTGCTTCTCATTGTTTCTTTTTTTTATTTTCGACTGTTTTAGTGAGCCATATTCGACTGCGCGATGGAGCACACACGCCGCCCTACACGAAAGCGCCGCCTACCTATCTCATCGTGTTCTCTACAACCGTAGTGCGTTACCTCTCACTCAGGATTGGTCTGTCTAAATTTATATCACTGTTAATCGTGTTCCTTCTGCTCTCTAACTCTGATGCGAAAAAACACCTTTTTGTTTCTGCAATCACGAATACTGTTCTATTACATTTTTATAAGTTCGTCGCGGTATAGCTAGAGAGATCACTGAAGAATCCAAATTTGTGTCTCAGTTTCAGTTTGTTATAAGCTTATTATGCAGGAATTATTTGCATATATTTTATGCAGAGAAGGGTGTTTAAGTCAAGTCATTCCTAAAAGAGCCCTGGTTAACAACAAAATAAACAAACAAAAAAGAAAGATTTGTTTACAAAAGACGGTTTGGCGCAGCAAGGAATAGTAAAAGTTTGAGTGAAAGAAATAAACGTGCACAATGCTATACAGCGGATATATTTAGCAAGAAACTAAGAGAAACCACAACCACAAAAGCAGCCCCTCCAATCGGACAATATTCGGCCTATACAAAAATAAATCATCAATTCTTTTTTCAAACTTGCAAAGGATTGTGAAACACACACATACACACACACGGCCGCGCGCGCGCGCGCACCCACAAGCACTGAGATGGTCACAGATGTGTCAGTAAGGGTTGGCAATACGGTTAAAAATTTGATTGACTAAAACAAAAGTCATGACTGGGCGTGACACGTGCTAAAGAATTACTTCTGTGGCTTCTACGCATAGGCATGGTTTTCGCAAACGCCTATTTTCTGTGCACATTGATATAGGAGAACCCTTCGCACATTATATTTGCTGCTGCTGCAAGACGTACAGGCCTCTGTTTGGGACTACCCTTGCTGCACTATTCCTAGGGAAAAGGAGTCTCCGTTGCGCTTGCTTATTTGGAACACAGGGCGGGCTCGGTCTTGTCGGCACATACGCCCTTGCGCGCTGTTCTTTTCACAAAAGCGGAACACCATTCGCTGCCGGAAGAGCACATCCTGGGCCACTAGTTAAGACTATGCTCCATACAGAAGTCTCTAAACGCTTAACCCTGTAGTTCCATTCGGACTGTGTGATTAGCCGTTTGAGTTGCAGCGCGCTCCATCAACACTCACGCGCACGACAATCCCCAACTCCTAACTTTATTTCTATCTTTGCTACCACCATGCTTGAGTTTTAGTACCGCCACTCTGCAAAACTTAAGGACCATGCAACACGCCATGGTGTGAGAACATACAGGGCATAGTGTTGAGAAGCAAGAAAAAAGCGATGCGGAACAAACGGGTTAGACGATATTCTAGTTCACATAGAGAGGCAAGAAATGGGGCTGATCGGACCGTATATTGCGTTGGCAAGATGGCCGTTGGCCTATTAGAGTTACTGAATGGATGCAAACGCAAGAGAAGCCCAGTCGAGGATGGCAGAGAGGCGTTGTGACGAAGTTAGGAAACTTGCAGGCGTAACCAGGGTCGTTCAAGAGTATTGAAGGACCCTGGCGCAACTTGGCAGAGGTAGTGCAGACCAGTGTGGATAGTCGTGAGAGGACTTCGTCCTGGATTGGACATGAAAATGACAGTGGTGACGATGATGATGATTGCGATGATGACCGCATTCCCCAGAACAGTAGCCAGGGATCCTTTACTCTGCACAACCTCCTCTTTTTATCCTGTGATTTCAAGGGAACTGAAAGCTGACTGTGTTTTGTGAGGGTCCCCGTGTTCCTTTGTTCCTGAACAGGGCAGCCAGCGCTCCGAACAGCTTCTTATTACTCTCGCTTGTCTCAAATAGCGTAGGAATTTAATTAAAAAGAAACTTTCTCCTACGCAGTTCTTACCGCACTCCATTCCTTCATTCCACGGCAACTTAAGAAGAGGAAGCGGGCAGCAGACATCAAAGATGAAAAAGTCATTTTCAGAAGGTAGTGCTTACACTAATGGAGTGCGCCTGGAGAGCTGAGAGAAGACGGGTCTGACGGCGACTATTCTGAAGTCTTCTTCTCTGGGCATCTCTTGCACGACGACTTCATCCCTTCCGGTCTTTTGCGCATGGCTTTATCGATGGCGGTGTCGGTGGCGTCCTTGATTTATCCTTCGCACTATGCCGATTAACTGAGGATCCGAACACGGCGGAAACTTGCCGACTCTCGTCTGAAATTGCCCGAACTTTTCTTCACGTTTCGGTTGTCACGTGACGGAAATTGACAGTTCAGATACAGCCTGGCACTATAGACGTTTCTTTAATAATGCGCGCTCTTCATTTAGTATATATAGTTTATTGTGGCTTTGTATGCCGATGATAAATTAGAACATATGGGCTCGATATCGCGTTGACACTTCGTGAAAAGCCTGCATTTTCACATTTCGAAGTGAAAGCTAGAAAAATAATCGAAAGAGGCGAGCTTTTAATGGGTGTTTCCAAAGCGCTGCGATTACTTCTATAATAACGCGGAATATATTTCTCGTATTTACTCTTATTTCTCCCTCGTCGCACTTATAGCTTATGCGATCTTAAAGGATAAAACTGAAGTTTCCACATCCATTTCCACTAAGACTACAAATTGTAATACTTACGTTTGAAATTCCTGTATAAAACCGTCATTAAAACGCCGTGTTCTTCTATTCATTTCTCTGCAAAACTTTATTTTGTTTGCTAAGCTACCTCTATAAAAACCATCAACAGTTATTCGATGTACGAAGCACATCGTAGAAAAAGCCAGCCGTGAAATCTAGACGACTCACATGCTCGAGCATCGAATGGCAAAACAAAATGATGAATGATGATTCTTCACTTTTATTCATTTTTTAATATTCTTCCACCCTCCTTCGAGGACTTTTCTGAAACCTATCAGCATTACCTGCGCAGTAGCGTGTGGGCAAATATACTTTTAAATGAAGGGGACTCCGTCTCCTTCAAAATTAGTAAATGATTTCTTAGTACAGACAAAACAACACAGCGAGAGGATATTTCTTCTAGAAATTAACAGAACGTGAGTGTATGTTTTATTACTTGATGTAGCCACTGTGAACCAGCTCGATGTTATGAGGAAAACTTTATAATATTTATTCTCTATGAATAATGATTTAGTAATCATTACTAGAATTAATGTAAAACTATGTATATATTTTCAACGAGACGTGGTGGGCGAGGTGTGAGAGGTACGTTCACACAGCACAGTGATCACGCGAGCACAAAACTTCCAGTAAATCTACACAGCGAGCTTGTCAAACTGATAGCACCGCTATTTTCTGAGAGACAATTTTCTTCTGTGCGCATCATGAAATAAATGCCGAAAAACTAAACGGTCCCGTCCATATTCCCAGTGCTGGAAGCCCATATCGATATGCGGGCATCTGGTTTCGAGCTCAGTATTTGAAAAGACCTTAGTCTGTCAGCGTTACAAGCATGCCAATTTAAGCGTACGTTTGTTTAACGAACATGTGATTATTCCTACAACTACTATCGTGGTCATGGTATGTAACGCCCCTGAAATTATTATTATTAGTTATTATCACTGAATGAATTCCAGTATGTGCTAAGTGAACGAGACGACCACAAGAGCATCAAGATTTATGAGGATAAAATAGATAGATAGATAGATAGATAGATAGATAGATAGATAGATAGATAGATAGATAGATAGATAGATAGATAGATAGATAGATAGATAGATAGATAGATAGATAGATAGATAGATAGATAGATAGATAGACAGACAGACAGACAGACAGACAGACAGACAGACAGACAGACAGATAGATAGATAGATAGATAGATAGATAGATAGATAGATAGATAGATAGATAGATAGATAGATAGATAGATAGATAGATAGATAGATAGATAGATAGATAGATAGATAGATAGATAGATAGATAGATAGATAGATAGATAGATAGATAGAATATATTCCACCTATTTACGATCGTATCTATGCCAGAGCTCCATCAGATAATTCTGGCGCCGCACTCGCGCACGTGAAACTATAGACATAGCAGACTCGAAACATCCACGTTCTAAAACTAAAGCTTTCTTATAAAACTGAGCGATACAACTTGCGTTAACTGCCGAGTGTGCTGCACAAAGCGCTGACGAAGAATTAGACCAGCACCGTTACAAGCGTTCCATACCGAGAGAGTACAACAAAGCCGCATAACGCATCCGTAATGTACTATGTGACGCTTTGCGCAAACGTGTAAAAGCTTATGGTAGTTGTTACACAGTTCGAGATACAGAGTCTGTGTGGTAGACAAAGAACCAGCGGTTCAATGCTGTGCATTTGACATAAACAAAAAAAAGCACGACACACTAATACCCCAGTTACACGGGCACGCTAACCTCAGTTAAAACTAACCTCGGTTCCCTTTAACCGTGGTTACATGCAGTTACACGAGCAACCCTAACCATAGTTGACCGCTAACCACAGTCACTACAAACTGAGGTTGGCCAGCTCAGTTAACCTCGACAACTGAACAAAATGGCGGCCTCCATGTCGGGCGTGGCTGACTCGGCTCCCACCGCAATGAACAACAAAAGGACCCAGGCGCGCGTCATTTGGCCAGTGCCAACCACAGTAATGTTAATCAGATTGTGGGAAGACAATCTGACGGCCTTACGGCCGAACTCGCGCAATGCGCGCATTAATGAATCTATTGCAAGTGCGTTGAACGCGCAAGCAGGTGCCAGCGAAGGTTCATACACTGCAAAACAAGTGCGGCAGAAAATGGAAAATCTCAACAAGCACTACAGGTAAGTGTAAATGTTGTTCTTCTAACCGAAGCGAGTACACTGCGATACGATGTACCAGCTTAATCCTCATTCTCGTGCGTAAATATTTGGGTACGCGTGCGGCTGCCCTAAGTGAACGTGCAGTCGAGGATTGACCGTTTTTTCATGGAAGAGGATAGCTCTGGGCTGCAGTTTGATATTAAGTAGGGAAATTATTGTAAGGCTAACAATGTCAGCATTACACTGGTATCTGTCCTTGTTATTTCATCGTGTGTGCAGAGAGAGTGCGATTATATTACTGATTATCCGTCTTTGGTTAATGTTCAATAGCTCTCGCACGCGAGATGGTCGACAGCTTTTTCATTCGCGAGTGGTGTTTTGTCGTTATCGTTAGAGTGTAGCGCATTTCCTAAGGTAGTCGTCGTCGAGTGGCGAGTGTTGGATGCTCAGGCTATACCATCATCGCAAGTAATGCGAATCGAGGATTCCGCTCGAGTTGCAAGAAAGGCGTGCACGCTCGCGCTGCGTTGTTCATTATGCAGCGTGGAATGAGGTGCTTGTGGATAGCGTTGACTAGATAGGTGCTAACATGCTCGCTCAGCCCCTATTTCGCTACTTGCAAGAGACGATCAGTAGTCGAGGCGGAGGCTTGGTGAAAATTCATTGAGCTAAAATGTTAAGTAAAATCTACCTTTTTGCACCGATGTGAATGGATTTTCGCCTTAACGCTAAAAATAAAAATAAGGTGGTGACTATCAATGCAGCTTATATATCACTTTGTTATCGATCTGTTGGGTAGTCGCAGTAGAACATATGCAACAAGCAAGCCTTAGGGTAGGCATTCCGTGTTATTATAAATCGTAACTTTAATTGTTGTGGCTTTTAAGTCTCTGTGTATTGACAGGCAGCAGCAGAGTGCTTGCATAGGCGGTCGGTTATCTTATGTCTGTTTACACGTACTTAGTATAAAAGAATAAAAAACTCAAGTTGCTTGTTGCTACGTCTAGCAAACAGTAACGCTGTGCTTAAATCATTTCGATGCAGGAGCGTCTCTAAAGGGCTGTATGTTACTGAGCAAGCTCTCACTCTGTTTTTTTTTTGTTGTTCTTCCCAGAAAGATGAGGAGATGTGGCACCACCACTGGTTCAAAGGGTGTGGAGTGGCCATTTTACTGGCAGCTGCATGGCTTCCTTGGGACACTTCCAATCAATGATGAGAGCCTCGTGGAAGAAAACGTCGAGGTAACCTAAATTTGTGCTCCACCATAAGCCCCATTGCTATAATTTTGCAATATATATTTACTAATTTAGTCAACCAAGAAAGCTGTAGTGTTACTTTTTGTGGTGAACAATGCGGTCTTGTCGTCATATGCTGCATTTATGATTGCTGTTGGCACTCCATTGTCCACCGTATTACAGTCATGCAATCACACTGATGGTTCGGTTCAAACAGCTGCAGACTTCAATACCTATAGTGTGTGAAAAATCATGACACACTGAAGACTCTTTTTCATGTAGCCATGCCTTTGTGTTTCGAAATAACTTCCATGTGTTCGATTTGTGTTGATGTGTATGTGCTTTTGTGTGTGGCCAAGTTGGTGTGCGGAATATTGATAGTCTCTGGGGTTTCACATGCCAAAACCACGCTATGATTGAAAACACGCCACAGTGAGGGCTCTGAAAATTTCAGCTTCCTAGAATTCTTTGACAGGCACCTAAACGTGTGCGGATGGAATATAGGGAAAAAAATTCTGTTTTGGGACTCAACGTTTTTAATAACATTGACACACATCCTTAAGATGGGGAAGGAGAATGTACTCGCTTGAATAAATGTTTTTTAGCCTACTTCAGCATATTCGGGATCTAAAGAAGCAGCGAACACTTAGATATATCACGGCGTTCAGAATTTTCTGTTTACAATGAGAGAAAATTACAGTTTCATGAAAGTGTACCGGCCGAACCCACTTAGTGAGAATCGATCTCATGCGACGCAGTCAACAAGGAGGTGCCTATATGCCACACTTTCTGGCTTATAGCCAAATCTTACTATGTGAATAAAGATCTGTGTGTAACTTGTGCAGTTTTGGTTTGCACCATTGACCAAAACAGCACCCAGATATAGATGGCCATATAGATAGATAGATGCAAACAGTCAAAGTGCCTTTGGTTTGCTTAGAAATGCTTCGTATTTAATATACATTTTTCATACATTAGCATAGCATTCACTGTATTGAAGAAGTGACATAGCACAGGCAGAATGGTGCTCACAACATTAGACAATTCATGCAAAAAACATCATTACACAACATGGCCATTGTATTTTATGTAGCCGTGCTTTGTGTTTGGCATTTGTTTCTATGAGCTTGTTTTGAACTGACTTGTGCGTGCAATTTATGTGGCTCGGGCATGTGCAGATTCCAGTTGTTCAGGAGGCTCCTGATGAATCCGTAGTGGTCGCCTATGGGCCACAAGGATCTAGTGAGGACATAAACTCATCGATTGAAGAATTTATGAGTTCCAGCAGCTCTGTGGAGAACCAAGTTCCTGCTACCGCTGCAACAGCTGCCGTAGGAAGTGATGGAAGCAGTGTAGTTGCCGAAAGCACCAGCACCCCCAGCAGCAAGACAAAGAGCAGGAAGCGGCCACTCAGCGTCATGCAAGAACTACTTCAATTACACAAAAAGGCTGACGAGCGGTCAGCAAAAACCGCTGAAGCTAGCATGCAGCTCCGAAAGGAGCTTGTGCAATTGCAAAAAGAATCTAATGGCATACAGCAAGGAATGCTCGAAATCATGAAAGAACTTGTTACAAAAAAGAGGAAATGAGTGTAAATAAAGGGACATATGCTTGAATGAGAGACTCACTCACTCAAATAATTTTAAGTTGTGTCTGTCCAACAGGACTGACACAACTTGTCATTATTTTATGTTCTTGGTGTTTGATGTACGTGGCTAAGAACAGTCAATAAAGCGAAAAAAAAACGGACGTAGCTTTGTGGTAGAAAACTGGGCTCACAATGCAGAGGACCCAGGTTCCAACCCCAGTCTGTCAAGGGTTCGATAAGAGGCTGACATTATGGCCGTCAGGTACAATGACAACACAAACAGGTGCTGATCAATGTGTAAATAAATGGTTACGGTACAAATCCTCGTCTCGTCATTAATTTACGCCATTAAAATTACCACGCCGTGTACTCTCGGCGCAAGAAATGCATTCGCATTTCCTCAGGATTCCCTTCGGGGAGGTGGAGGCATTTTTTTACATACCTGTTTTTCTAAATGCGTTAACGATGCAAGCGAGCGAGCAAAACCGAAAGCTGCCGTACTACTTGTAGAGCAACATGAATGTGCGGCAGACCTGCCTCCGTAGCCTTCGCTCCACTGTCAAGATAACTTGTCGCCGAGTGTAGCCTGTAAACACATTGATGAGGACAGGTTAAAACATATTGAAAGAGACAATAGTTTGCAATATAGGCAAACGTACAGCACTCCAGCATCAGCCGCACATAACGCACTGTGTAATGATGCACATGTTGACGTGTCTTCACCAGTCCTCTGGCTCACACACAATTACTTCTCAGTTCTGTGGACGGGTGATGAAGTGTTGTGCCAGGGCATCTCTCACATACACTCCCAATGCATCCTGCTGAGTGCTTATGCACACTGGCTGAATGCGGCTCGCATCTTCAATACGGGCAATCACCAACCAACTTGCGTCATACTGATCTGAGAATTCTTCACAAATATTGTGGAGGACACAGCTCGCACGAATGACTGCATTCACATTGTCTATGTCACATTCCAGCCCTTTATGTAAAATTCGGAATCGAGCCTTCAGTCGCCCAAACGCATTCTCGACCACTCGTCTGGCACTGGACAGTCGGTAATTGAATGCTCTCGTGCTCGATCCGTCGGACCCTGCTCTTGCATAAGGCTTCATCAGGTGCGGTTGCAGTGGGAATGCCTGGTCTGCAAGAACGACGGGCCCAACTGCCACTCCATGCATCTGCTTCACTCCCATTTTGAAGAGGTCGCTTTCCAAACGCTTTGGCAGTTGAGACCTCTCGAACACCGCTGCATCATGCATCCGACCTGGTGAACCCACATTCGTGTACATAAACTTGTAATGGTGGTCCACCACAGCCAATAGAATGGTGCTGTACGATCCCTTATAGTTATAGTAATCTGTTGCATGATCCTGGGGCGGGCAAACTTCAATATGACAGCCGTCGAGGGCACCTACTCCTTGTGGGAAGCCGGCAACAGCAGCAAACTGGCGAAGGTGCTCGACCAGTTCTTTCGCCCTTGGAAATCGGACAAACCGTGGCTCCAGGCGACGCACAACTACATTGCAGAACTCGCGGAATATGATGTTCACCGACGACCTGCTGACTCCAAAAAGGTTCGCCACTGTTCTTTCTTCAGCAGATGTGGCCAGCCTGTACAGAGCAATGGCGACGCGTTTCGTCAGAGGAATGGCTTTACGCATGTTCGTGTCTAGCCGTGCCATGCTTCCGCAAACACTCACGATGTATCGAAATGTGCTCATATCCAACCTGAAGTTTTCTCTGAAAGCACTTGCGGGGGGGGGGGGGGAAGATGCGGTAGCGTGGCCTCGAACCACGACTCCGGCCGTGCATACGTCCACACACACCGTTCGCGCAACATCAACCGCGCCACCATGACCGCGAGATAGTTGCGCTCTCGTTCAGAGTGCTCCTTTTCTTCTTCAAGTTCCTCCAGTTGTTGCATTATACGCAGCATCTGTGCCTGCTTATCCCGCAGTGCTGCCTGTTGAACGGCGAACAGAGACAAAATCGTGGCCTCATCGTCGTCGTGATCGCCTCGCAAGATAGCCTGGCTCGACGCCATCACACTTGCGTCAGCACAACGTTGATAAAACAATGTTTTTTAACAAAAACTAAACGATAACGCCAGAACAAACGACACACACCAAAGCTGTTCTAGCCACTACACCAAAGGGGATCGAGCAATGGATTGTCTTGGCTGTTTCACCGACCGCGAAACGGTCAGGTGATCTCGCCCATTGTGGCGAGACCAGCCTTTACTCACGCTAAATTTTGTCGAAGCACACCATGCAATACGCTTGCGGACTGCAGATGCAAACAAAAACGAGTTATTTCAAAGAAAATACATTTTATTTGCCAGTTTACTTATAAAAAGTAGCTAAGCCTTTACACGTTCAGTCGCGAAGCGGAGCATCACGTGACCCGCTTCACAGCCCTAAACTGAGGATAGGTTTTCTCGTGTAACAGGTGTCAACTGCAGTTGACGGTAACTGTAGTTAACTCCGGTTAACTGAGGTTCGCTTTAACTGAGGTTAGCGTGCCCGTGTAACTAGGGTATAAGGCCACCAACAAGTTCTTCTACACTAAGGAGGATCGCGCGCTCGAAAGAAACGTCGCGGTAACGTGAAAAGAGAGACGCAACTTGGCAGCTTCAATGAAGCTCCGATATACAAACAACCGAGGTTATTTGGTAAATTAAGGCCGTCCGGGTGAGTTTCGAGCGAGGCGAACACGTTTATTTGCGAGTTAAGTTGGCTGCGAACTCAGCGGTCTTTTCAGCACATCAACATCATCACTGATGCGCGCTTATCACGACTGCCTGCAATTTGAATACAAATTGCGCAATAACAGTGTGCGTCCCCGCAGAGAGCTCTGTTCCGACAACTGTAAGCGTGAGGATGGGCCGTTATGCGTTGCATGCGCATTATACACTAGCACATTTTTTGCTTCTGTTCACCTCCTCCGTGCTTTCCTTCTCATCTCATTTGCATCATTTCACCCTGTATACTTAGTAAAATTGCTACTATGTCGTCTAGAGAGAGTTTTCTCGCGGTTGATTTTGCCTCATCGTGTAAGTTTGCCAGCAATTACATAGGCGTCATTATTCATGCAGATGCGGGAAATGTTTTGCCGTGTTTATTTTACCTTTGCCGGTATTTTCTGCATATTCGTTTGCCCGCTGTTCTACACTGCAGTGCATCAGCGTGCTCTTTTTAAAGGAACGATAGTTTTCGCTATGCCGCTGATAGCTCTATGAATAGGACTATGAACTTTCTGGACACACTCCAATTTAATCACACGAGCTTGAGCCACGGATATGACACTGTATCACCATGCGTCAGCAACCAGCTGAATCTAAACTAAATATTAAGAAACTAGGAGCACCCTAAACACTACCAGTAAGAAGCACCTTTAACCAATCAGATAATGTGAAATGCCTAACGGTTTAATGTTACAAAGCTGAAGAAAGGAAAGGTTAGACAAGAAAAAGCCGGCAGTGGCACTAACCCTGTGGAGAGATGATAAAGAATCAATACAAACTTTTATTATTTCCTCTTGGCGCTTTCGACTTATCCTCAAATCCTTGGAAACATTTATGGCTGCACTCTAGTGTTCAAGATGCACCACAATCGCTTGAACACACAAGCACGTACACGTAACCTGGCTAAATAAAGTAAACCCTGGGAAGTAGTTATTAATTCAACAGTGCGTCCAACGACAGCTGCCGGATCTTACAAACGCGTTAAGATTAAAAAAAAGAGAAAAACCTCTGAAGAAACAAAGCAGCCAAAGTTTCTTTACCAAAAGTCATAAAGCAAGTAAATTATAAAAAGGAGCTGTAGTGCGCCATGAAAACAACATTCCCGGCTGGCCACATGGTGGGCCTTTAGCAGGTATTGAAGTAGCCTGCGCACTGAAACGTTCAGCAGTAAACAACCCTTCGGGAAGTAAACGCGAATTCCGTTCTTTTAAGTGCGGTCACGCGAGGAGGAGCTCTCGATACTGTCGACGTGCCCGCAGCAGGCATGTCTTGAGCTCGAGCTTGGACAACATGCTGCCCACAAAGAAAAAGAAAACCATAGTGGTGTCGGCGGGGGAGGCTCCGCGGTCTTCCAGCAGCCAGGACTCCGGTAACGAGAAACCAAACTGGGCAGCGTTCGCCCTGGCAACGGAGCACGTATGAACGGAAATGCGACCGAAGCTCCGTAATGGTGAACTCCATGTTTCCGTGTTGAACAGGCCCAATATAAAGGTACACCGCTTTGCGACAAACACAAACAAAACACAGAGTACAGTCTACAGGCCCTGGAATGCCTGCTAAGATACGAATCTTCAGCTTTTTCGTGCGCCTAGAAGCCACGAGTCAGTGTTTGCACACTTTGAGCAGGCGACGCAGCAGAAGCAGATCGGTTGAACGGCCGCAAGAGAGGCAGCTGCGTGCAGAAGTAGTGAGGAAGTTGGGAGCACTGGACTGAGAGCGAGTGTATGATATGCATTTTCCCTTAATTGTCGAGATTGCATCTATGTGTGACTCAAACGTCAGCTGAAGCTGCTCGAATCATCTGCGGCGTTTTGTTGGAAGAAACCTTCTACGCGGGCGTGTGCTGTTGACGCTAGACACTACGCACCTCTCGGAAAGAAAAATGACGTATGACTCATTTTATTATGCTTGCACGCTGATCGCACATTCGTGTCGATGATTATGTTAACAGCCAATGTTTGTCCTTCATCTCTCAAAGAATCTTCTTTTTTACAGCACCAGAAGTTTGTCAGCTTAATATGTTTCTTGAAACACTTAACCTAAAATGCCATGTTGTTTGGGACTGTGTATTTTTTTTCTCTTATGTTCACGTTAACATTACATGCTTGTGATCAGTTTTTCACATCTCATGAGGCAGCAAAGGGAGCTTTTGAAATATTATCATGCCCGTTGAGCAGTTCACAATATTTTGAAAGACTGCGTGAAAAAAACAACAACAAAAGTGTCTCGTGTACTTTGGACTATGTCCGACCTGTGGTCATCCAAACACGTTTGTTAAAGACATCGATACACACATTGAGTAACGCTTGCCATAGAGAAACCTTTCATAGCTTTGTGACCATGCGTAACGATAATGTGTCACGATGAAAAATGTGCTCCAAGCGGGCCAATATAGCACAGGCCATTGAAGCTGAAGTGTCATCACAATCTGTCCCACTTTATGCCTTAGACGAATCTTAAAATTACGTGTTTAGATGCATATCTGTATAGATCGACATCACTTCTTTCCGCGATTCATGATAACTTTCGTGCTGAAGTTTTCTGAAATAAATATCATCAACGTTTGATGGAGCCTTTCATGTACTTACTGGGCGTACTTCGATACGCTGTCATTGACTGTTAGCGGCCGTCAATGACACCGTCATCAAGAAAGCAAGAAAAAAAGTATTAATAATTGTTGGGGTTTAACATCCCAAAACCCCAAAACAGGGGGACCCTCAAGCTTCGCCTTTAAGAGTTGAACGCGATAGCGAAATCCAGCTCTTAGTGCGCACCTCAACCACTAAGTGCATACTTATTAATGCTTGTTGTTACACAAACACACACGCACACAGATACACACACACGCGCGGGATGTATCTGTAGCAATGGTACAGGTTTTCGATCTAAAGCACTTCCCTGTGCTAGAGTCGAGGCACGTCTCTCACAATGCCTCACAAATGGCAGCACATTATCTAATGTTTGCTGTTTGCTTGATATGTTTTCCGCTAGATGAACATAGTTGTCCATTTTTGGAACTGTTTGTGTGTGTTTTTAGCGGCGATGGGTGAACTATCCGGCTTTTTTCGAAGCATGGCGTCGCGAAAAAAACGCATTTTGATGGCCTCGCCAATGCGCTTACAAATCGCCGAATGGGCTCACCTTCGTCGTAACACCTGCCGAACAAAATGCGTTAGATATTGACGCGAGGTAGGCTGGCAACCGTAGTGGCCAGCCCCTTGAAAGAGAACAACGAAGTTGATCGGTGTGCGCGCGCTTTTGGGTGTCGGCCTTGTTCTAAAGAAAACGTTCCTATTTTGTATCCTTGCCCTGTGTCTTCTCCCATCAATCAGTTAGCCTGGTGACATTTTCTGGTGGAAGTGCTGGGTGCGGTAGATGATACGGTCTCCAGAGCGCACCCCAGACGCAAGCCCGCCGAATAGTCCGACCGAGCTTACCCCTGTGCACGTACGTACGAGTCGTCGTCTCCAGGGCCTCCAGCCACAGCACGGTTTGCTACCTCAACGCACGCGAACTATGAATCAAACACCTCCTAACGCTACCGTGCAAGCACCTGCGCAGCTCGTCGTCAACCAAACCAGGACGCCGAAGACATTTCATGGAGCCGCTTTCGAGGATGCCGACGACTGGCTTGAGCACTTCGACCGGGTTGCCATCATCAACGACTGGACCCAAGAACGTAAGCTACGCTATGTGTACTGCGTTCTCGAAGATTCTGCAAAAACGTGGTTTTAAAACCATGATGCAACGCTAACGTCGTGGGATGAGTTTCGTCGGCAGTTCCTCAGCGCCTTTGCCAGAGTGCACAGGAAGGAGAGAGCTGAGTGTGCGATGGAGGCCAGAGTTCAAGGCCCAAACGAAAGGGTAACAACATACGTAGAGGACATGGATCGGCTGTTCAGGCGTGCGGACCCCTCTATGACTGAAGCCAAGAAAGTTCGTCACCTGAGCGGGGCGTCAAGGAAGAAATTTTTGCCGGCCTCATTCGAAACCCGCCTGCGACACTTGCGGAGTTCCACGATGAAGCCACTGCAATGGAGAGGGCCCTTCAACAGCGTGCCAGGCAGTATAACCGCGATGTCGTGCAATCAAGCGACGTAACTTCTGTCACTCTCGGCAATGACATCGGCGCCTTGCGAGAGCTCATCAGGGCTGCCATCAAGGAGGAGCTACAAAAGATGCAGATGACTGCTCCACTTGTAGGGCAGCTCTCCGTTGCGGAGATGGTTCGCGCCGAGGTACATCATGCTTTCCACGCTCCCTAACACTACGAGGTGCCACAACAACGGCAGTGCGTCGAGATGAGCTACGCGGAAGCAGTGCGACGTTCTCCACCATGCTGTACTCCCGGCGTGGTGCACCCCGTTCAGCAGATGGAAGTCGGCTTCAGTCCTCGCAACCCACCGTTCATCGCCGAAGCAAGACCAAGGAAGAGTGATGTCTGGCGCACGCCGGACCACAGGCCCCTTTGTTTTCATTGTGGGGAAGCCGGGCACATCTACCGAACGTACCCTTACCGCCGTGTCGGTCTCCGTGGATTTTCGCCGAATGCCCCTCGTCCGCGACCTGGTGAGCGACCACTGGAAATAGAGAACTTCATCACGAATCGTCGCAATGTCGAGCATCGATGGCATGAGCCCCGTTCATCGTCTCCTGCTCGTTATAGGTCCCCAAGCCCAGCCTTTTCACGCGGCGCTTCGAGACGCCGCTCGCCCAGTCCTGCAGGTCGGGAAAACTGAATTCAGCGACCTCCGGAGGTGAGGCTGCTGACGCTGACTGCACTGAAGATCCTCCATTACGACGACATCGACGACAGAAAAGAGACACACAGACGCAGCCAAAAGTGGTAACATCCAACATTACTGTAACCGTGGACGACGAGGTAACGGCGCTAATAGATACTGGAGCAGACGCTTCAGTTATGAGCATGGACCTTGCCTGCAAGCTGAAGAAGGTGTCTACACAGTGGACTGGCTCGCAGATTCGGACGGCAGGAGGCCATCTTCTAACTCCGGCGGGAAGATGCACAGCACGAGTAAGCATTCGTGGGTTTACGTATCTCGGAGATTTCATGATACTGCCGAATTGCTCGAGGGACCTAATTCTTGGAATGGACTGCCTGCAGGCTAACGGAGCCGTGATTAACTTGCAAGAATCGCAGGTAACGTTTTCCACGGCGTACGCCTTAGCGGGTATCACTGACGACAGTTATGTCAATGCCTTGAGGGTTGTCGAC
Source organism: Rhipicephalus sanguineus (assembly GCF_013339695.2). NCBI lineage: Eukaryota > Metazoa > Arthropoda > Arachnida > Ixodida > Ixodidae > Rhipicephalus > Rhipicephalus sanguineus. Next base: position 100,046,501 of record NC_051177.1, on the reverse strand, counting down.
GACAACGTCACGTTATTGCCGAAAAGTAGCGTATTGACCCTGGTAACCTGCGACGTATTCGACGAATTTGTAGACTATGAAGGCATTTCCGAGGCAAATATTTCTTTGTTGCTCAAACGGAACATCTGCATAGCCCGAGGCCTTGTTCGGTTGCAGAATAAATGCTCTCAAGTTCTGCTGACAAACTTCAGTAATGAATTTCAGCACGTCCCTCAAGGCACCGCTGTCGCCTTCCTCAGCGATATCGCCGACTTCTCCGACATCGGTACGTTAGAGTTGAATTCATCGGCTGCAGTAACTTGTGCTAACCTAGGCAGCCGCATTCACGTTAATGCTGACTTGTCAGATACGCAAAAGGAGAGCCTGATAAGCCTTGTTACAGAATTCTCTGGTTGCTTCTCCACATCATCGAAAGTTCAGCGCACTTCCGTGACCAAGCACCGTATTGTTACGGAGGAGTCGGCGCGGCCTCTTCGCCAGCATCGTTACCGCGTGTCCCCAAAGGAAAGGGAGGCGATTAAGCGTCAAGTTCAGAAAATGCTGAATGATGACGTCATTCAACCGTCGATAAGTCCGTGGGCGTCGCCTGTGGTACTAGTAAGGAAAAAAGACAACACACTTCGCTTCTGCGTTGACTACCGACGACTTAACAGAGTCACCAAACGCGATGTTTAACCCCTGCCGCGGATTGATGACGCCTTGGACCGTCTACGCCATGCTCAGTTCTTTACGTCATTAGACCTCAAGTCAGGGTACTGGCAAATTGAGGTTGACGAGGGCGACCGTGAGAAAACTGCGTTTGTGACTCCCGACGGGCTATACGAATTTAAAGTACTGCCTTTCGGTCTCTGTTCCGCTCCCGCCACATTTCAAAGAATGATGGACACTGTGCTCGCTGGTCTAAAGTGGCAGACGTGTCTTGTATATTTGGACGACGTCGTTGTGTTCTCAAGCACGTTCTACGAACACCTCACACGGCTAAAAAGCGTACTGACAGCAATACGTAAGGCAAACCTGACTATCAAGCCCGAGAAGTGCTACTTTGGCTACCAGGAACTCGTTTCTAGGTCACTTGGTGAGCCCTGACGGTGTTCGACCAGACCGAGACAAGCTGGCTGCCGTTGCCGAGTTTCCTCGTCTTGGAGACAAGAAGGCTGTTCAGCGGTTCCTTGGCCTCTGCGCCTACTACCGTCGTTTCGTTGAAGGATTCTCCAAAATTGCGGAACCTCTTACGAGACTAACGCGACAAGATGTACCCTTCGTGTGGACGGAAGAGCAACAACAGGCCTTCGTACAGTTACGCAAGCGACTTCAAACAGCTCCAGTGCTGGCACATTATGACGATACTGCGGAAACTGAGGTTCACACGGACGCCAGCAACGTAGGACTCGGAGCCATGGCATTTATGTTGTTTCTTTTTTTTTCGAAGCAGTTGCTAGTAACATCGTGGCTTTGTGGTAGGACACCTGCTTGCCACACAAACGGCCCGGGTTCAATCCTCAATGGGACCGAAGATTTTTATTGTTTATTTTATTTGCATCATTCTCGATTTTTCGCTCACAAGCGACGCCGTCACCGACGCCGACGGCGGAATTTCTGCGAAACGAGCTTTCTAACGCTATCGCCTTAATATGATTATGAGAGATGCCGCAGAGGAGGGCTCCTGAAATTTCGACTACTTGGGGTTCTTTAACGTGCACCCAAATTAAGCACACGGGCCTCAAGCATTTGCGCCCCCATCGAAAATGTGGCCACCGCGGCCGGTATTCGTTCCCACGACCTTCGGGTCAGCAGTAGAGCACCATAACCACAAAAAAGGCCACACAATATACTGCACTAGCGCAAGATTTAAACAACACACTTGTGAAAAATATAAGTTCGAGCACGTTTACTACTTTTGCCTGGACGCCAGACGCAACGAACATCAAGGGACACTACGAGACAGGGGCGTAGCCAGAAATTTTTTTCGGGGGGGGTTCAACCATACTTTATGTATGTTCGTGCGTGCGTTTGTACGTGTGCGTGTATATATACGCAAGCAAAACTGAAAAATTTCGGGGGGGGTTTGAACCCCCCCAACCCCCCCTTGGCTACGCCCCTGCTACGAGAGCCTTCTTTTTGATGCGATTTTAATTCCCAACATCAGTCAAGGCTCTGTGACACATAGGACCTTCTTTTGCCACGAAATAACATCCTGCCGAATAGGGCCGCATCTTCGGTTTTCGCTGAGCACGGTATTCCCTCTCTCGTGCATCCATCCAGCACTGTCATAGTGAAAGCGCCGAAATAATAGAGATGGAATGCCTGACCCGATTTTCGATAGCGCCACAAAGCAGAGTTTTCTATGACAACATTAGTCTAGGCTGCTTGGTTCATATTTGACAAATTTTATTATCATTCAACAGAACGAGGGCATAATGCCAACTGTAAGTCACAGAATGTGTGTCATTTTTTTTATGCCTCTTCGTCGCCGTCGTTTTATTGAACTGCCCGAATATACTGGCTTACTGCGTGAAAAAAAAAGCCTTATTTTTCTACACTGTGGTTGAAAATTGCCTGAAGGCTTTGAAAGCCTTACTTGATAAGATAGGACTTCTGTTTCTTGTGGCTCGTTGATGACATCATTCTGACGCATCCATCCCTGCGTGTTACAGAGCGTGCTACGGCATGGTTTTCCGCAAACTTCTGCTCAACGGGCACAACGTTTTCATCCACGCGTACCTCACGCGTTACGTAAATGACACGCTCTACAACAAAAGCGAAGGTTTGCAGCTTTCACCATTCTGGTTACTACTGTTGTATAAACAGGACCAACAAAAGCCCAACGGATAAATAACACTAAACGAAAGGTGCCCACCTTCGATTTTCTTCCCGTCACGTTGCACTTACACTGCCTTAGCCAACGAAGACCTGTCGCGAGCGCTTACTTTGAAGGCAACCACTCCCGCTGTGATGCCATGGTCGGCGTGCAACTGTCATGCCTCTTCTTTTTTTTCTTTTCTTTTGCCGCAATCCAAAAGAATCTCTGAAGAGCGCTCTCGTAAACAGTGCTTGTAAATTCTGTCAGTCTTCTTTCACTATCTATCCTGCTAACGTAAAGCTCGCGTTACTTGTCTGGGCCGCCTTCTTTACGTCATTTCAACCGTTCCTCTTCCTGTCGTCGTATACCTTAAACATCCGGGGCGGGTTGTGTCTTGCGCCTTGTGCCTTGGGCCGATTCACGCCTCGTGCTATTTACTACAGACGTGCCTTACCTCTTAAGCTTAACACACCATGACAGCTAGGCAGCCATTGGGGCGGCAAATCCGGGAAACTGTCTGGCTTAAAAGCGATTGTGCTATTCGACTGCAGCACACGCTTTAAGTGCGTGCCTGTCCAAATCTTCATTACTTCCGGGCCCCGCGCTCGCCCCCTGTTGGTGGTGCATAAGAACAATGAAAAAAAGAATCACCGCCAAGCACTCGGTACTTATATGTACAGATGGTTAAAGAGCCACGCCGAAGCCTGTGGCCCCATTGTTTACGATCGACGAGCACGGAAATGTCGAAGTGTCTTCTGTTTTAGCTTTTGATATATCTATCACCCTACTTAAGTGCTTCAAACTTTGGGTTTGGTGGCGTTAGCTGCAAGGATATTAAGAAGTCATAAATGATTTTAGGGGTAGCGATAAATGCTGCGGCAGGTATCATCCCTACAGCTATGTAGGCTGACAAAACCTGGAGAGAACCTATATACTGCAAGTGCGGAGACCCTTCGAGGTATACCGTATGCTAGCATTTCTTCGTCATTACAGTTTCTGCGCACTCACGGACCGAGATTCGAGTTCCTCAGGACTCCAATAAAGTTCTTGTCATGCCATGTCATGTCACGGACCGCCACATTTTCCCACTCCTATCCATACGCAGGTTCGCTGTAAAAGAGCAAGAAAAACAGTGAGTACGCTCGCGCATGCTGACAGCATTAAGTCGCCAAACATGCTTGCACGAGGGAATTTTATTGAAGAAGCTCAACATCACTGTCCAGAAAGTTTGCATGTGTAGGAGACGCTGGCTGAATGAGCAATGTCGGTTGCTCTGTAACCATTATTTTTCGTTTGCCGCTCAGAAAACAACACACACGCTGTTTAATTTGGCCGATGTGTATGTTTATATGCGCGCGCTTTAATGCGACATCACATATCCCCGTGGTCGTCTGTACCGTGGAGCTTTGCGATAACGCCTATTTATGGCGTATACATGCTAACTTGGGAGCGGGTGATTAGGATGTCACCCACTAAGAAAACAGTAAGGGTATTTTTTTACCGCATTCAGCAGGTAAACAAGGAGATATTTTTCCCGAACTCGACTTTCTAAACTGCGAGGTGTGAGCGTAACTTTACGTGTTATACTGTAGTCTCGCCCGCGCCTCACTAAGCCAGCTTCGTGACGTGAAGGATGATGCACTCATGACTCATTCTGTAGACACTGCACAGAACATCGATCATCTTCCTTTATGCCCGAACCTTCGAGACAGTATTTTAATACGTGCCGGTATGCAGTATAAACTCATGCAAATTGCGATCATTTGCTCTTCGGTGGCGAGAGGATAAAGTTGTTTCAGTTTTTGTTAGGTTACGGTGTAGTAAGCGTTGATGCGGCAGAAAACCAGTGCAGGGAAGTGATGTATTACCTACATTTTACAAACTAGCATTTCTTTTTCTTTTGTAGATGAACGCAGTGCGTATGCACCGGCCTGACTTGACAAGTTTTCGATGTTTCCTTTTTAGGATAGTTAGACTGGTTCGTGAATAACGCCCTACATCGTCCGCCACGTGCATATCTTCTGGCAGTGTTAGATGTTCATCGCAGTGCCGCGAAGAGAAGGTAAAAATGTAGAAAAAATAATAAGAACATTTTAAAGAGTGCATATGCAAACAGAACTAAAAAAAATCTCTTTATAAGCAACTGGTTTTCGTCGGTCTATACGGAGAATAATTTCCAGCGCAAGGGAGTTTGGCAAATATATCAGCAACGTATACGTGTGTCGCATGACATGCACGTTACGCACAGCGAATGCAGCGTGTATGCTATGTGCAATGCAAGAGCAAAAAATAATTCGTTGAAGTGCAAGTTCACTGCATAGAGCTTTTCATTAATGCTCTGCTATCTCGGTACACTACATCCCTTCATTATCAGCGTCACGGTACACACTAAACATTTTTACACCCTTAAGGGTGTAAAAAGGGTGTTAATGACATTAACACCCTTTTTTCCATTGCACAACACCCTTTTTTCTTTATATACACCCTAAGAGAAGGGTGTGCGCGGAAAAAGGGTGTTATTGTCTTTCATAAGGGTGTTAATGGAAGAAGTGAAGGGTGCACATTGAAGCAGTAAGCTGCATCCATGCACGCATATTAAAATCGCGTGCATTGCGCAATGCGTCTGTTGTTGTACTGCCTTTTATAACGTTACGATGTCAGTGACATTACGGAAACAAGTAAATGGTGGAGCCATTGGCACAATGTTAATTCTCGTGATATTTTATTTTCGCATACGGTCCCTACGTGGGAGCGGCCCGCTGCCTGTTGAGACACGCCCTGCAGGACCTCAATCAAGTTTACCATACCATACCATAGACAAATGACGAAGTATCATTGCTTCACAAAATACTACAAGACTCGAGAAAATGTACAAGAAAATCAGCAAACACTTTTTTTTTTGCACAGGCTCGAGGTGTGCCTTACCGTTTCATATTTTCCAGTATACATATCAACCGCATGAACATTTATACGAGGGCGCATATACAAATGTAGAAGCAATTTAGAACAAAAGTTGAAATCATTACAAAACCTTTCTGGGTATAAAGCTGTAAGTGGGACAGAGAACTTCCCGCCTGCATGAACACTTTACAAGTTTTGGTATGAACACTTTTAATTGTTCACTTAGCCAATAAGACAGACAAAAAAGAATTACTTTGAACAGGCCAAGATATAGGCTAATATAGTACAATTGTACATGTGGAATGTATACAACATAGAGCACGCAATTCTGACATACGTAATTATGCATACATTACACACTGATGCATAAAGTTTCACGACCCACTTGTTTACGTGCGTGCAGTGGAAAATGTATGTGTGGTATGAATTTTTCGTCCACAAACATTAGAGTAAGCCGAGGCCTCACTGAGGTTCATTAAACAAGATGGGATACAATGACACTTGCCTTGTGGTACTAATTAGGCAGCTTATGTAAACATTACGGAAGCTAACACTTCAACACCCGAATTCGTACCACTCATTCATGCAAGGGAAACCTGCAGGGAAATCATTATCGGTTCCGTATACCAAGCCAAAAACTTGCTGCACAATTTCTCCACGTTAATGATTTCCGCACAGAAGCACTTGGAAAAGGTAAGCAAAGACTCGGAAGGAAATTAATGTCACCTTAAGGGGACACACATGAGTAACAATAATGTTAGCACCTCGCTACCGAACGAGGAAAATGAGAACATAGGCGTGCTCAGATTTCTCCATCAGGGGGGAGGGGCAAGTCTCACTGCAGCACCCCCCCCCCCCCTTTGCACTTTGTCGAGTCCGAAAGGAACAAAACAAGCTCAACCATGGATGAACCATGGACGCAAAAATGAAAATGAAGCGATGGCGTGCTTCTCCCGACGGCCACCGGGGGTAAAAAGGTTGGAGGTAAATTGCGCTTCGTATTCACCATCGAAGGTCCTCGGTTGACATTATTGTCGAAGAGCATGCGCAGCCATAACCCTGCGCATTAAAGATGACTCGAGAGGTTCGACAGAGTAAATGTATGGGGCAGAATTGGCGCCCCCTTACAGATTACTTGAGAAAGCGGCCGCCCCCCTTCCCCCTCCCTGCGCTCACGTTTGCATGAGAGAGTTCCTAGGACACACGAACTCCATGCATGTATACATGTCGCCTCACCTACTGCGCCGATTTAGCGCAGCGTATGCATGACCGCGCATGCTCGTAAAACTTACGGCATGATAATAAGTGTAAGTCATATGCTGTAAACCCGATGATGGCTGGATGCACGGCACGGCGCACGCACTGCCAACTCCCATCCCACTGCTCAAGGGTGAGAAAAGACGAAGACTACGGCAACTGCGGGAGGGAGCGAGAACTACGCACGCTATGACATCGTATTTGAAGTGTAAGGTACCATGGTAAGGTACACACACAGAGCGCCACTTTCAACAATGTTTACTTCGAAAACAGCACAGTTTATATGCCCATCACGCGCTGTCACAAGCGTGTGCGTACTGTCCGTCGTCGTTACCGCGCCTTACACTTCAAATAGGCTAAACCGACACGCCCAGTCTGCCATTCTTACAAACTACGCCATCGCCTCCGAGATAGCGCACCTTCCATCTCGGAAGCCAAGGCTCCTAGCGCTCCTGGCGATGAAAACAGTCGGCAGTCACGTGATAGCGAGCAGAATCACGTGGGGTGCTCTTAGCCTGGAAGCCAGAGGAAGCCGCGCCGGCCGCGCCGGCCGCGCTGTGCTTCGTTCTCGCATTCTCGCTTGGCTGTGGTTGTGCGTCGTCGTGCGGTATAGTTTGGTTTTTGTTCACGCACAGCGATGTGTTAACTTATATGTTGTGCAGCTGTGATTGATATGCGCGTGGTGTGATCTAAGATGTCGCCCCTACGTTGTGCGTTAGCCATGCGTCTTCTCAGGGAAAGTAGGGAAAGTGGCTGTACGCTGTCGAAAATGGATACGTCTAGATTAAGCCGTGCCATTGTGACGCCATTGTTGGCAGTATGGGATCTTATCATCACGAATGTTCCAGGCGAGTACCTGCTTTCTTTTATGTTGTTGTGCTTAGCGTTTGTGTCTTGTTTGAGATGTCATTGTATGTACAGAGCGGTTCACTGCTGAATGGAACAGGGAAGCTTGGCGGCCGCTGCCGCCTGCGACGAATTTCGCGCAGGCGCAGCACCCGTTGTTCTGAACTCTTTCGTCCTTTCGTTGTTTGCTGGCGCGCCGGCCGCGCTTCGAATCCGCGCCTTGTTCTCTGCCTTCGTGAAGCGAATCGTTTCAGCGTCGAAAGTGCGCCGTCCGCGGTGTCGGGCAGCGGTTGTTACGCGCTTCATGTTACTTTTGGCTGTGGACCGCTGCGCACAGCCATTTTGTCACTATACCTCAAAGCGCGTGTGTAATACTCGGATGTAAGTGAATGTCTGCCTGAGCTCGTACAATGCGGCGGGACACCTACCTAGGTTATATAATGCAACAGGGTCGACAGTTTGGCTACTTGGGGACTCAGTATACGCCCGCGTTACGCTGCACACAAAACAAGAAAAATACGAAAAAAGTTAAGTAAGCGAAACACTCGCTGCCGCTGCTTGTTCGTGTTTTCTCTGCATTGTGCTGTTCCGGGTGTCGCTCCCCCCCCCCCCCCCCCACACACACACATCTTTGACACGTGCAGTTTCACGTTTTCCAACCGGTTGATCCTCCCCTTTCGGCCTCTATCGCGCGCGGCGTAACTTATTTTGACGGCCCATGTACTCAGCGTTATGGACGGTTTGCAGTCAAAGCAAACGAATTCGTGGAACGAACAATAACGTGCAAAACTGGAATAGAAATCACGTTTGTGTTTAGCACGCATCTCCTGAGGCTGCAACTTACAAACAATCGTTGTAATGCCAACCGCAAGCAATTTTTGTTCTTATCTAAACCCCATTTGAGGTCAGAACTGCCATATCGGCCTTCAGATATAGGTAGTGAAAAGTGGAGGGGGGAGAGGGCCTGACGTTGTGTGGGGGGCCACATAATGCCGCCCCGCAGGCTTCAGTTGGCCGACCCCCTGTTGTAGAATATTCTTCGTACCCGCTCCTCTCCTATCAGAGCGCAGATGCCGCGTTTAAGTAAGGTATCACTAACACGTAATCGTTCTAAGCCTGCTAAGGTTAAAACGGAATTGCGACGAATCGCCCCTGTCGTAGTGGCTGGCCATATGCCTACCGGTTGGCGCATGCCGCGATCACGATATGTCGCGGAAAAATTAACCGCGTCCCTCAACTCATGATATGGCCGACGCCACGCAAAAGGTCTTTCGTCCTTTGGGAAAGCGAAAGGCCTTGCGAGGGCTAGCTGTTTTAGTTTGCGCGACGGACGCGCACTTCGCGGTTCATCACAAAGAACGACAGCCAATGTCGGCCAGGCGCGTTTGGCTCGTCACCTATTTACGCCGCGCAGCACGCATACAACAGCGCTGTGGCAGATGGCTTCACTTTCTTATGGTTATAGGGCTGTGCCGTACTGGCAAGTTCATAGGTGGCCGTAACCGCGTTTTTCGTGCTTTCCGGTGTTTATCTGTAACGGCGTTGCCGCATGCATTCGCGCTGAAGTCAGACTTATTGATAGGCCTTTCGCTTTCCCAAAGGACGAAATACCTTTTGCGTGGCGTCGGCCATATCACGAGTTGAGAGACGCGGTTAATCTTTCCGCGAGAAATCGTGATAGCGGCATGCGCCAACCGGTAGGCATATGGCCAGCCACTACGACAGGGGCGATTCGTCGCAATTACGTTTTAACCTTAGCAGGCTTAGAACGATTACGTGTTAGTGATATCTTGCTTGAAAGACATGAATGCGTAGCACTCAAGTGTTCATTTGTTCGAATTTGTCCGAATGTTCCAAAAAGCGTGATTTCACACTTTTGCTAATTAATATACATGGCTTGCACGTGACGTCAAGGACTCACAACATGGCTCCAACATGGCGGATTTGATGACGTCAAAGCAGTATAATCACGCGGCGATTAACCTGCTTCAGTGTGATAACGACGTCGCTGGAACGTCATTGGGCATCTGTGTTTGAATAACGAAGGAACCAGCATGCGAGGTACTGATAACACAAACGTGACGTCACCGAGTTCAAGTCCCGTTATGTTGGTGCTCCAACCTGTCTCATTGACGTCAGTGCAAGCCATCTATATTATCGAAGTACTCGATTCGTATTCGAAATTCTGAATACATGCTCACACCTCGTACTACCGATCAAGTACACAACTATGATTGTTATTAAAGGAAAGTAGTTGTTCGAGGGCTAGTTTCTTTGTTAGACAGAGCTTAATATTGTCTGTTGGTTTCATTTGTTGCGTATATGACAGTTATTACAGCACAATATTTCGCCGAGGTTGATCACAGAGCTAGTAGGTGCACATTTATTAACAATTTTTTCCATCTTGTAGAACAGAAGCAGCTGTAGAAAAGGTTCATCACTGTGTGCGCCTTCTTTTTTTAATGCACAGGGAGACCAGTAGCGCACATAGCATCAGCTTTGTTCCCTTTGCCGTTTGTTCCCTGCGCAACTAATCATGCATGCCATTACACTGGCACTAAATTTTCTGCAGTGTACAGGACAATAATGAACAATATACTGTAGCAAAAGGGTCTGGGGAAGTAGGTGTGTATTCACGTTGTATTAGTGCTCGAACACACAATGACACAATAAATAGCGGGAACGTGTTTACGATTGTGTTTGCGCTGTAGTACGAGGTGCATATGCAGTACACACTCACAATGCATATTATTTTTCAATGCAGGGTGACATTCTTGCAATCCCTTGTGCTCCATCTACTGACAGTGGTATTTCAGAGGTGCCATATGCTGCATCATCTAGACAGTGGTGTTCCAGTGGTTCCAAGTGCATCTACTTGTGGTTTTGCGGATTTCCCCTACCTCGAGGTCAAACATGAACATTTTCTGTTAAGGACAATGAAACGACTTGCTGTATGAAAGCGCCCGTTTCACTTTTGCAATTTTTAGTCCAACGGGCGAATTTCGGGATCTGTTTGCTTGAATTATATTTTTAGTGTTGATATAATAAAAGGTATGTTGTTAGTTTTCGAGCACAGTAAGAACGTTTTAGATTTTTTTACTATTCAAGATATCTTAATAAGGAATTCATTATTTTAATTTAACAAATCATTTTCAAGTTTCAGGCACCCTCTAACAATGTGCTTGATTGGGCTGGTTGGTTCTGCATGGTAGACGACGAATAGAAACAGCGCTAGACACGGGACGAGAAGAGGACACATACACGGCGCTGAACTAACAACCATAGAAACAGCGCTAGACACGGGACGAGAAGAGGACACATACACGGCGCTGAACTAACAACCATTGGTTGTTAGTTCAGCGCCGTGTATGTGTCCTCTTCTCGTCCCGTGTCTAGCGCTGTTTCTATTCGTCGTCTACCAGGCACCCTCATTGGCAGGTTCGATCAGCTTATGTTTGTTGTCAAAGTGAACATAACACGCAAATTTTCTTCTACGTAAAAAAAAGTGTGATCATTACCCATACCTGTTCTTTCCCAATTTTCATACCTTTCTGTATCACAGCATACAATAAATATTTTAGATTTTTTTGAAAATCAAGTGTTATGTCTTGCAGACCAGTTTGACTGGATGTGGAAGCCATATGAAGCATTGCATTGTATGTACATATGCTCGTACATGATGTTGTATATACATATTTATATGTGTGCACTACTTCTGATTTCATTTCATGATCCTTACTATGCAGCACAAGTGGGTGATGACCGAATTTGAAGCTTCAGATGAACACACGAGGCTTACGCATGGATCACTGCAGATTTCACTAATTCGGGGTGTCTTTCCAACCAAGCCCTCCTTATGCGAACACGACCTTTGCCAAACCAATATGAAGACGCGTTTGTGGAATTTCGGTAGTACACCCCGAATTAATGACATCTGCAGGAACACATGCATGACGCCCTTTGTGACCACCTAAAGCTTCTGTTTCGGCCATTACACATGACGCGAAATGAATGGTGTACACCCTTCCAACACCCACACAAAAGGGTGTTAATACGAGCTAACACCCTAACACCCCATAAAATTTTTGCTGAACACCCTTTCTTTAGGGTGTTAAATTAACACCCTAATTGAAGGGTGTAGTCAATAACACCCTAAGGGTGTCCGTCTGGCGACAGACTGATTTACACCCTTAAGGGTGTAAAAATGTTTAGTGTGTACATGCACTGTCTTATCACAATTGCGATATAGCTGCAAAATTATGGAATTAGGAATTGAGAACACGGGCTGCAAACAAAGTTATTTACGATAGTATCGCTACAGTGTTGTTCCTAACAGTTTATTTGTATATTGCACACTTGGTGGGAACATAAATATACATTACTGCGATTAAAAAATGCACCAGCTACATTCTTTTCTCATTTAAAGATTTTTCGCTTTACTTGGGCAGGTTCTTTTGAGAACTAATATATCGATATCAAGCTTTCCGCCTCCGTTCTCGCGTCCTGATAAATTGTCTGCAGCGCAAGGGCCGTTCGCAAGATATGTTGCCGACGCGTTAACTCTGTTGCGTGATAGCTCGCCACAGCTTTTCTTAAAGTCTATCGCGGTCTGCTTTCGACACTAATCCTTCGAGCTCAGGTCGGCGCAAGTGCGGTAATCCTGTTGTCTCTAAGTGTTAGAAGGATGTCTTGAAGATTAATCCCTGTTTAGATTTGAACGCAAGCTGGCAACGCGACGGCCACTGCGCGTTACCGAGAGAACATTAACTATATACCCAAGTCGCCAAGACTCGTAGCTCTTGTAATATCGTGCCAGTGTTGACCGCACGGCCCTTAAATAGAGTCAAGTTAAAGGGACTGTATACCGTGCCTCATTGTTTTTCTGTATTGTGCCGCAGTAGAAAGCATTCCGTCTGAAGTATCCAGGCCTGCAGCGGTTAATCTGGAAAGCGAGTAGAATTTTTTTTAACGAAATTTTTCGATCTACGTTTAGTCATCTTCAATTGGTGTGTGGACGCCCGCAACACTGGTTACTGTACGCGACGACAATGGTCGTGCCGGTGAAAGTCGAAAACTATAACCACATGCAGTTTTTGCAGGCTGAATTAAGTTGTGTTTAATAATAAAATTATTACCGTAGTGGTGGTTTATAGCTTGTAAACTGCCAAACAAAGTATTATTACCAAATTCTTTCAAGCCTTGTTTAGTTAGCCTGAAGAAACGCCGAAATCGAGCGGAAAACTTGATGTGTTCCAGCAACACTGGTACGCCGGCGTTGTGAAACGAACTGCAGTGGTTCCACTCCTGCCAAACGTGCGACTGAAACGAACATGAGACGTGCTTCGGGGAAGAAGAAAAAGTCCCTGCTGTTTTTCTGTTATGTTTAGGTGTTCTGTGTTGCATATGCAACATGACAGCCACCGAACGCCTTGGTGAAGGGGAACCCGAAGGCTAAATCTTCTTCAATGTAGAACCCATGGGGTGACTTTAGCGTCGGTGGATAATGGCACAAAATTTTACGAAAGAGAACTATTGATGATAGTTCGAAAATTCCGTGACGTCAGTCATGCTTCTATTCGCCAAAGACATTTTTTTTTCTTCTGGGTGGCGCCGGACGCCGTGATCGCGTGGCTCGCATTTCTCCGTCGTAGGCAGGCAGGCGAAAGAAGCGCGACAGCGCCACCAGGTGTCTCTTTCAACGCGCGAAAAAAAAAGAAAGATAGAGCTAAAATTATTCTCTGACGCCAAGGCAAGCTACCAAAAGTGCATACAATGCAATTGTAAGCCATGCATACTTGTTTTCAAGCAAAATAGCCCTACCTGCGGGAGGCCTATTTCGCTTGAAAACAACCACATCGCTGTTGGGTGACGCTAGCGGTCATACTTTCACGACTTTCAGAGTCAAATTAAAAATAAAATTCCTTTTTTGTTGGACAATAGCATGCTCGCTGCCGCCGATGTGACAACCTTCTCATTCCCACCAAAATAAAAAAAAAGGTTTCCGAGCGGTAGACAGTCCCTTTAAATCCGAGCGATGTTATTAGAATGTTTTAACGTGCGTGTTTTGAATTTTTGCACAACAAACTTACGCAGCTATTATTTGTCCGCAAACAGTCAAACGTCCCCCACTCGAACAGGCTGTCCTTGTATTTCGTCCTGCTGGTACTCTACTCTCTGAGCAATATTTTAACTTATATAATTTAAGATCTACAGGAAATTTGTAAGCCACAATAAATGACTATATGGATATTTGCATGTACCGAAATTACTCGCCTTAATGTCACCCTTGTGTACACATGACGGAAGCCAGATAATTTAGAACAGAGTGTGAGGAGGGCGGACTGTGATAAGGGGACGTCTAAATAAGAGATTTTCAAGCAGATTCTCAATTGTTATGCAATCTTTTCAGCACCTGCGGCACAGTAACTGCTGCCTTAAGGTTTGTAGGAGTTTGCAGAAGGATCGCTCTTGTAGGAGCGAACAGACCAGGCTGATGCCCCGTGCGTTGTTTAGTAAGACATTAATATGTTCAGAACTTGCCTAGCCCCGCGCCTTCTATGGCAGCCCTGACGATTAAAGAGCCACGCGTGATCTGTCATATAAAGAAAGCCAAATTTAGTTAACCCCCTCTGTAAATAAACACGTTGTTTGCCCATATTCTCGGGCGTGTTACACAGCCAATATGTAAGTCAATGTGACGAACGAAAGCTGTTTAGCGACAGTGTGATGTCATTACTTTGAGGTGTGTGTGCCACGAGCGGGCCTCACTTGCTTTTAAAGTTATGACTGTGGGTATTGCAGCACAGTAAAGCAGTTAACAACGAAGCCTTTCATTTCTTTCCGTGCATTTCTCTCTACAGCTATGTCACGTAGTTGAATCTTGTTAACTCGGATTGCTATATCACAGGAGTTTAATGAAGATGTAAGTATTCTCTGTTGAGCGTTGGCAACATTAGCTATATCTCAAAACGACCCGCTGCTTTGTCGTAAACATTCCCATTTCACTTCACTTCGATGTTTGCACTTGAAAACTGCAAACATCTTCCTCTCAAGTTCCCGCTGAATACGAATACGTGTATGTCTCACATTAGCGGGCTAAGCATTCCCAGACTGTTTTCGCATAAGTCAGTTTATTTTGAGCACAAGTGCTCAGAGAGACATTGATTACAACTCAACGCGAGGGTCTGTCTGCAGCACAATAGTGCGACACGACTGCAGAGTTCTGCAGCTCGTGGAATGCGACGCCCTCTTTAAGTTATCCCTCTGAACTCACATTCTTGTCCCCTTTAGTGCGCAGAGAAATGCGCGCGTGAGTACTGTCTTGACTGGCGCCCTGTTTGTGTGACAAGCAGGCGGGAGATAACTCAGAGAGACTTTCTGACTGGAGCAGAAATGGGAGCTCGCGAAAATGGCTGCTCTGAAGTTAGCGGGAAACTTATGGCATGCGGGAGCGAAAGTGCTCCGTGTAATGAACGGTTATAAAAACTGCCTTCTCCCTATCGCTTCGCCACAGAAGCCGTGGGCTTTCCTGAACGAAGAGCTGCTTTAGAATAAATCAAGGGTGTAAGCGTTCATTTCCGCGAAACGCTGCTGACAACATAAACCTACAGCTGCTACTTCAGGGTGTCATGTCCTACGAAACGTGCGCCATTTGTACTCGGGTGGGGAGGGGGGGGGGGGCACTGGTTGACTTTTGCCATTGGTGTGATCGCTTATTTTGAAATAAAAACAAACAGGCTGTCTACAAGACGTCGTTAAAGGAGTGAGGATGTCAGTTAACATCATTTCTTTGCCTGAGCCTTGACCACACACACATCCATTCACGCTTTTAAAATTTGTGGAATCTATTAGAAGATTTCTACAGAGAGCGTGGCTTAGTCGCGCGTGACCTACTGATTTTATAGTACGTGATCTATATTCCTCAGATTCTACGTTCGAGTCAGCCGCGATATAGCAAGCAATATTGCTGAGAGGAACAGCTTTTCCCGGTTGGTATCTGTACGTTTTCGGACAACTGTACTGTGTAGGTTATTTACAGAATGCTCAAATTTGAAAGCGATGTTTTCTTTCTGTAAAATTTTTCACTGCCGCTGCTGATGTCTTGGTGAATAGCTCACATTTATAGGTTCATGTACAGTACAACACTCGCATCTTTGCTGACCCTAAAAAGTGTGCTGGCCATGTTTTCTAGGCAATTATGCAGGGATTCAAGAAACGACACTTAAATATACTCATTGGGACAAAACACACGTCTTTGAGAGCAAAAATATTTTAGCAAGACAAATGTTTTGCGTCTACATTGCAAAGGCTTCTTGCATGTCTTTTTGGTCGGCCTCTCTTCGAGTAAAGTGCTACATTTTACCATTGCCTTATCTTCCCGATCGGCCTACAGTACTCATCCCCACTGGGAATTTGTCCCAATAGAAATTTGTGCCACTTGATATGTACAGCAGGGAACGTGACATCGGGCTGGGGAACATCACTGGTCAGCCCCAGTATGGATGGATGGATGGATGAACAACTTTATTTTAGTCCTTCGGTGCGCGCGATTAGCGTGCAGCGGGCCGCTCCCACGTCGGGACAGAGAGGCCTTGCCCCTCCGCTCGATGTAAAAATCACAGCATATCCACGGAGTGAATGATGATGAGTGGGCGAAGCTGCGGAGGTTCATCGGTAAACCGTGAATATTCGGTGAATTCTGCCCAGTACATCATCACCGACGTGAGATCGGGCGCGTTTATACTAAAGGTTCGATGAGTTATGACGACTTGCAGCTCACTTTAATTTTACATGTACGCTGTGAATTTTCATTGTTTAGACAACCATTGCTTTAGAAAACATCTGGCGTCTTTCGTTAAGCAGCTGGCGTCTTTTCGTTTTGCTTTAGAAACATCTGGCGTTCTTTCGTTTTGCTTTTACAAAACATCTGGCGTCTTCCGTTGGTTTATTTCATCAATCAACGCGTTTTGAACAAAATTTTTATTGTTTAATCACGCACAGGAGAAATCTCACCAGGCACTACCTTGGAGGTAAACAATGGCTGCTAATGGGAATGAGAGACAGAAGAAGTCGGCTTTTAGCTAACACTTACACTTCTACTTCTACTAACGTTTCCTACTGGAACATGCCAATGGCTGTTAATGGGGACTGAGAGACAGAAGAATTCGGCTTTTAGTTAACGCGCACGCTGCGAATTTTTTATTGTTCAACAACGCACAGGAAAAAATCACAGCATATCCACGGAGTGAATGATGATGAGCGGGCGAAGCTGCGGAGGTTGATCGGTAAACCGTGAATCTTCCCTAAATTCTGCCCAGTACATCATCACCGACGTGAGATCGGGCGCGTTTATACTAAAGGTTCGATGAGTTATGACGACTTGCAGCTCACTTTAATTTTACATATACGCTGTGAATTTTCATTGTTTAGAAAACCATTGCTTTAGAAAACATCTGGCGTCTTTCAATTAAGCAGCTGGCGTCTTTTCGTTTTGCTTTAGAAACATCTGGCGTTCTTTCGTTTTGCTTTTACAAAACATCTGGCGTCTTTCGTTGGTTTATTTCATCAATCAACGGCGTTTTGAACAAAATTCTTATTGTTTAATCACGCACAGGAGAAATCTCACCAGGCACTACCTTAGAGGTAAACAATGGCTGCTAATGGAAATGTGAGACAGAAGAAGTCGGCTTTTAGCTAACACTTACACTTCTACTTATACTAACGTTTCCTACTGGAACATGCCAATGGCTGCTAATGGGGAATGAGAGACAGAAGAATTCGGCTTTTAGTTAACGCGCACGCTGCGAATTTTTTATTGTTCAACAACGCACAGGAAAAATCTCCCACCGGCACCACCTTGGAGGTCAAAGCGTAAGACTGGTTACGCACTACGACTACTACGACTACGACTACGAGGGACGAACGGGTGCCGCCTTAAGGAGCTTCGCCCCTAAAATCTCCCACCGGCACCACCTTGGAGGTCAAAGCGTAAGACTGGTTACGCAGTACGACTACGACGACTACGACGACTACGACTACGAGGGACGAACGGGTGCCGCCTTAAGGAGCTTCGCCCCTAAAAAATCACACCATCACCCGCTAAAGGGGATCATGAGGCGATGCGAAGCAGCATTTCGGCATGTCGAGCCCGCGTTTCAGAGTGGGAGTGGGGAGTGGAAGTGGAAAGTGTGAGTGGAAGGCGAATGGGGAGAGGGGAGTGGAGAGGGGGAGAGGATTGGCGCATGCGCAGAAGGGAGTCACGCCGCACACCACCACCGGTTTGAACTGTTGGGGCCCGTCTGGTGCAAGTGAACGATATCAAATCAGTTCGCGAGTTTCACGAAGAACACTGAGTAACACGGAAGAGGGACAATAGAAGACGCACTGCAGTAAATGTGATCTAAAGTTTCGTTTATAGCCAATTCCCGCAGATGAGTGGGACTCATCAGTGTTTTTGATGTTGTTAGGCCACTGAACACGAGCACGATGCGCATGTCGCCATGGTGTGATTTCGATATTTCTTCCACCACGCCATGTTCTGTATTTAAGCTGTGGCTGAGTACCCCATATTGTGAATGTATGATCAGAAAAACAGCATGAACAGAAAGGAACAAAGAAAGTAACAGCGTGAATGGAACAAGGACGACAAAGCATCGAAGACCACGGGACAAGCGCTGACTGCCAACTGAATGTTTATTTCAGGAAAACCAGCCTTTTGAGCGTAGCCTGATGAATCAGCAAGCACGGTTACGAGACGCAGGCTTTCCCCAATCTGTCATCACATCCGTGTGCGAAACAATCCTGCAGGGAGCAAATACAGAACCAGGCAAAAAAGAAAAGCGGCAAGACAAGAGACCAGTGCACGTAGTTCCATACTTGCACAAGATGGCACACAATCGAAAGAAAGTATCAAATAGGCACAATGCTAACTTGCTTTTCAATGCCCCTTGCAAGCTGTCCTCGATATGTGCACGCATGAAAACAAAAGACAGGCCTCCCGCATGAACCACTAATCACAAAACCCGCTTGAGCGAATGCACGAGCGATGTGGTATATCTGATTCCCATGAGCTATGGGAAGTGTTAGGGGGAGTTTATTGAGGATCCTACGAGAGCGACGATCGTAGCAGCAGCGCGCAGGGCGTAGCCAGAGAGCGAATTGTCGGTCTGTGCCAGCCGATGGCGATAGGCCTTCATGTTTGCCGATCTTCTTCCTCACAATCACCCCCGGTATGGAGAGGTAGCCATCCTGGCGACTTAGAGTTCAGAGGATCATAATATGCCTTGAGGCGGTCGATGTGGACTGTCGCTCGCCCGCGACGACGGAGATCGGAAGATGGCGTAACGGGTTCGACCACATAATTGACAGGGGAGTTTTGCGCAACCACGCGGTAGGGTCCGTGGTACTTTGGAAGGAGCTTAGATGAAAGGCCGGGAGCAGCAACTGGAGGCACCCAAAGCCACACGAGGGAGTCGATAGGAAAAGGGTCCGGAGGTGGCTTGGAGTCATGGCGCAGTTTTTGGCGACACTGTTCATCATAGGTGAAAAATCGGGCAAGTTGTCGGCATCTCTCAGCGTGCTGGGCGAGCTCAGACACAGGTTGGCAGTCGGCAGGGTCTGGGTGATACGGGAGAATTGTATCAATCGTGCTGAAGGGCTTGCGGCCATAAAGCAAAAAGAATGGTGAGAATCCGGTAGTGGCTTGGCAGGCGGTGTTGTACGCGTATGTGACAAACGGAAGTACAACATCCCAATTGCAGTGGTCTGAGGCAACGTACATAGACAACATGTCACCAAGGGTCCGGTTAAATCGTTCAGTTAAGCCATTTGTCTGTGGGTGATAAGCGCTAGTAGTGCGGTGAATAATTTGGCATTCAGATAGGAGGGATTGCAGCACGTCCGAGAGGAATACACGTCCCCGATCACTCAGGAGTTCACGAGGTGCGCCATGGCGAAGAATGAAGTTGTGTAGAATAAACAATGCAACGTCTTTTGCTGTTGAAGCAGGCAAGGCGGCGGTTTCAGCATACCTTGTGAAATGATCTACGGCAACGACAATCCATCGGTTTCCAGCACCAGTGCATGGAAGGGGGCCGTATAAATCGATGCCGACGTGGTCAAACGGGAGGGGTGGGCATGGGAGTGGCTGGAGAGGTGCGTGGAAAGGTGCGAGACTGGTTTGCGTCGTTGGCAGGGGATGCAAAAGCGGACGTACTTGCAGACGAAGTTGTACATGCCCCGCCAATAATATCGTCGACTGAGCCGCATGTACGTCTTAGACACTCCACCGTGACCACACTGTGGGTCATTGTGGAAAGCAGAGCACAATTCTTGACGAAGATTACGGGGTACGACTAGTAACCATGTGCGGCCGTCGTTGTGGTAGTTGCGGCGGTATAAAAGTTCATCGCGGATAGCTAAATGCTGTGCCTGGCGTCGCAGTGCGCGAGGTGCCGACGCTGTCGGAGGGCTTGACAGAAAGTTCAAAATGGTGGCAATCCATGGGTCGTTTCGTTGTTCTGAGGCCATGTCCAGGATGTCAAGCGGCGACATATCTTGATCGCGAGTAGAAGTGCTGTCGTCTGAGATGAGGGGAAAACGAGAAAGGGCGTCAGCGTCAGAGTATCGGCGGCCAGAGCGATAGACGACGCGGATGTCGTAGTCCTGGATTCGGAGAGCCCAACGAGCGAGGCGCCCTGACGGGTCCTTCAGGTTCGACAACCAGCAAAGAGCGTGGTGGTCCGTTACGACGTCAAAAGGACGACCGTAAAGATAGGGGCGAAATTTCTGAAGAGCCCATATGATAGCCAAGCACTCTTTTTCTGTGACGGAGTAATTGGTCTCAGGTTTCGTGAGTGCACGACTGGCATAGGCGACCACGTATTCAGTGTTGGCGTCCTTACGTTGTGCGAGCACAGCACCAAGGCCAACACCACTGGCATCAGTGTGAATTTCTGTCCGAGCTCTGGGATCAAAGTGGCGCAAGATTGGCGGAGATGTAAGCAGGTGGCGCAGAGTCGTAAACGCGTGATCACAGGCTTCCGACCAGGTAGACACTTCATTGTCGCCGTGGAGAAGTGCATTGAGGGGTGCGATGACATTAGCGAAGTTGCGAACGAAGCGTCGAAAATACGAGCATAGGCCAATAAAGCTGCGTAGTGCTTTCAGAGTAGTGGGCTTTGGGAAATCGGATACGGCCTGGAGTTTAGCAGGGTCGGGGAGAATGCCTTCTTTGGAGACAACGTGGCCTAATATAGTCAGTTTTCGAGCCGCAAACTGGCACTTTTTCAAGTTAAGCTGGAGGCCAGCATTCTGGAGACAGGTCAAAACTTGATGTAAACGGTGCAGATGAGTCGAAAAATCTGGGGAAAAGACGACAATGTCATCAAGATAGCAGAGACAAGTGCGCCACTTCAATCCGCGCAGGATGCCGTCCATCATGCGTTCAAAGGTCGCGGGCGCGTTGCAGAGACCGAACGGCATTACAGTGAATTCGTACAATCCGTCTGGTGTTACGAACGCCGTTTTCGAACAGTCAGCGTCAGCCATTGGCACTTGCCAGTAGCCAGAGCCGAGATCCAAGGAAGAAAAGAACTTCGCACCCTGCAAACAGTCCAGGGCGTCATCAATACGGGGTAACGGATACACATCCTTTCGGGTAATCTTGTTAAGCCGTCGATAATCGACGCAAAATCGTATGGTACCGTCTTTTTTCCGAACCAGGACGACTGGCGAGGCCCAAGGACTGTTGGAAGGTTGAATGACACCACGTTGGAGCATGTCTTTCGCCTGCTCATCGATAACGCGCCTTTCGCTCACCGATACTCGGTAAGGACGCTGGCGAATGGGCGCATGGCTTCCAGTATCGATGGTGTGCGACACAGCCGTCGTGCGGCCAAGCGACGTTGCGTGGGAGTCAAACGAGGATGAGAAGCCTTCGAGCAAGCGAAGAAGCTGGTCGCGCTGCGTCGTCGTAAGGTCACTTGCAATAGTTGGTGTAAAAGACCGCGGCAGTGACTGAGGAGGTGAGGTCTCAAGGGCGGCTAGGTCAGCGTAGTCTTCCATGATGTCGAAAATTGAAGAAGATGGCAGTGGCTCGGCTCTCCCTAGGCTTTCACGGCGGCGCAGGGTGACTGGTGCGGCCGTTGGGTTTGACACGTACATCACAAAGGTGCCAGAATTGAACTGAAGGACGGCAAACGGCAGTGGTAGTGATCGGCGGCGAAGTAGAAGGTCAGAGGGTGCGAAAAGCAAGGTGCCGTCGTTGATAGAAGTACAAGAGATGCTGACAAGAGCAGTAGACCAAGCCGGTATAACGGTGTCTTCGGAAACTGCGATTTTACAACAAGAGTCTGTGTGGGCATTGATAATATCTGGTGAAAACGGAAGCAACTCGATTTCGGCGCGGGCGCAATTGATGATCGCATGATGCGTAGAGAGAAAATCCCAGCCTAATATCACGTCGTGAGAACATGATGGCAACACGATGAATTCGAAGACATAGAGGACATTCTGAATGACGACACGGGCTGTGCAGGCGCCGGACGGCTCGACGTGCTGTGCATTGGCGGTACGAAGAGATAGTCCAGAAAGTGGTGTCGTCACTTTTCCGATTCGGCGGCAAATGCGGGCATCAATTGCTGAAAGAGCAGTGCCAGTGTCGACGAGTGCTAGCGTCCGTATTCCTTCTATGGCGACATCAATACCGTTCTTCGGGGAAACTTGAGGCCTTAGACATTTCGCTGGCACCGCAGTTCTTGCCTCCTGAACTGCGCTAGTTAGTTTTCCTGGCGCAGAGGGCTCCGCCGTCGTTGCATGGGTGAAAGGGAACGGCGGTGAGGAGAAGGCGAACGGCGGGAGGAGAATGGTGCCTCAGCGACAGGAGCAGATTCGTGGTCGTCCGAATAACTACGGCGGGGCTGACGTGGCGCATACGTGACCCATGGTGGACGCATATTGTTGGAGACGCTCGGTACACGAAAGCGACAGTAACGTGCCACATGCCCAGGAAGACCACAATGAAAACAGATAGGACGGTTGTCTTCTGTGCGCCAAGGATCTTCAGCTCGTGCGTACTGTACTGCTGGTCGGGCGGGTGGAGGCACTGGCGGGCGCATATGTGGGCGACGTGGGCCGTACCTTTGTAGCACAGGCCTCGAAGCGACTTCAGCGTACGTCAGAGGAGCAGCAGTTGGAGCCTGAAGGAGAGAAGGTGGAACTTGATCGGCTACCTGATCCCTGATGATGTTCTGCAGAGTGGGCGCCAATGGAGAACTCGACTGGCCGTGAATAAGCGGCATCAGCGAAAGCTGACGAGCGACTTCTTCTCGAACGAAATCCTTAATCTGTTGCAGCAGGGACGTGTGATCGGGAGCAACAGCCAAGCCGGACATTGAAGTCGCGGGTGGTAGAGATTGGCGGGTGGCTGCACGTTGTTTGCGCAGTTCATCGAAGCTTTGGCAAAGGCTGACTAGGTCAGAGACTGTTGATGGGTTCCTCGCCAGCAGCATCTGAAAGGCATCGTCTTCGATTCCTTTCAAGATATGCCTAATCTTCTCGCCATCGGTCATTGCTACATCAACGCTGTTACAGAGGTGAAGAACGTCTTCTATGTAGCTTGTGAAATTCTCACCGCTCTGCTGCGCACGAGCACGCAAACGTTGCTCAGCTCGAAGCTTGCGAACGGCGGCGCGCCCGAATACCTCCGTCACGTGAGTTTTGAAGGCAGCCCATGTCGGGAGGTCACGTTGGTGGTTTCGATGCCACACGCTGGCGACACCGCTCAAGTAAAATGACAGGTAGTTGAGCTTTCCTGCGTCGTTCCAGCGGTTTATCACGCTCACTCGTTCGTATTCAGCGAGCCAGTCTTCCACATCTTGCTCTTCTGCACCGCTGAAGATTGGTGGGTCGCGTTGAGGGAACGGGCCAGGGCAGAGCACGGTAGTCACCGTGGCACCGGGTTGTTGCTGCTGCATTGGTCCCCCTTCCGTCATTGTAGAGGCGGGCTTGAGTTTCCCGTTGCGTAGTTCCAGATTTGCTTACCCCGCACCTCCACCACTTGTTACGGGGAGTTTATTGAGGATTCTGCGAGAGCGACGATCGTAGCAGCAGCGCGCAGGGCGTAGCAAGAGAGCGAATTGTCGGTCTGTGCCAGCCGATGGCGATGGGCCTTCATGCTTGCCGATCTTCTTCCTCACAGAAGGTTTATATAGGTCAAACTGGGCAATGTTTCAAAGATCGTGCGCTTCAGCACTGTAATAACGTAAAAAGTGGATATGGTAGTCATTTAGTTGACCATTGTGAGAAATGCGCATGTGTTCCCATGTTTCATAAAACGAAACTTATAGGAAAAGGAAAATCTAAGAAGAAAAGAAGAAATTTTAAAGGCCTTTTGGATTCATAACGAAGGTGACAATTGTATGAGTTCACCCTCTCTTCTACTCAAGAAGAGAGAAATAAACTTCTTAATAGAAAGATTGTGAGTGGGATTAGCAAGTGTTGTGCGCATGTTCATTCTGAGAATGTATAAAAGGCTGGTTTTCCTGAAATAAAACATTCATTTGGCAGCCAGCGCTTGTCCCGTGGTCTTCGTTCCTTTGTCGTAGTTGTTTCATTCGCGCTGTTACTTTCTTTGTTCTAATTAGGGACTAACTAGCCCTCATCAAGCTGTTACTAATAGCTCATGGGAAATTTTGTGCGCGAAAAACAAGACAATTCACTAGAAAGTGAGAGACAGAACGGGCGCTCTCTCGTTCTGGGGAATTGTCTTGTTATTTGCGCACAAAATTTCCCATCAGCTATGCACCATCTCGCCGAATTTCAAGTTTTGTTAAACCATTGTTACTAATAGAACAGAAAGGAAGTCACAGGACAGATGCTCTGCCATGTCCTGCAATGAATGACAGATTGGGACTGCTCACTGGCAATGTTGGTATGCTTAGCTTGGACAGTGTTATGGTCATGACTTTGCAGTGTCCTCACAGACCTTTCTTCTCTTTGATTCTTTCCTATTCCCTTTCCCTTTCCTGAGTACAGGGCAGCCAACCTGATATTCCCTCTGGTCAGCCTCTCTGTCTTTTCTTTTCTCTCTCTCAATTTATGGTTGTTTTGCCATATTCAGTTTTTATTAAAGAAAGCTTACGAAGAAAGAAAGGGAGTGCTCCAGACATTTAATTAGCGGAATGCGCACGGAAACTAATCAGTTTAATTCCTGCAACTCCAGAGGAACGCTTCAATATTGCTGTTTCGCTTTTAAAATTGGTTTTGGGTCATGAATAAACTATGCTGCGTTAATGAAAAATCTCCTTATATTTATCACATGTTCGCAGCAATCGACCGAGTCTCAGCTTTCGTGCTAGAAGAAGGTTTCTGTTTTTTAATGAAGCTAACGATGATGTTAGTACATCATTTTTCAATGTGATGTTTTTGAAACGGATATCGGCAGGAAATAGGCACAGCCAACTGCGCAGCAAAGCAGTGGGGGGCCTACGCTCAAAATATTAGAGGCCAAAGATACTGCTGGAAATTTTGACAGGTGCGTCCATGCTATCTTCGTTTTCTTGGCAAAAATCGAACATTATTTCTTTATTAGACACGCTGAAGTGTATACATGACCATAGGCCGGCAAAAAATGTGGAGCTCGCTCAGACTCACTCATAGGATATATTTTGCCCTTAGGGCTCACTCGGACTCAGACTCACCAAAATTTTCCTCAACCAAACTCACTCGGACTCAGATTTACCTAAATATTGCTCACTCGGACTCACTCAGTCTCAGACTCACGGCTCGATCTGAGACTGAGTGAGTCTGAGTGAGTGTACTCACGAGTCCGTTAGCGCATAATCAGATTTTTCGATCAGCATGTAAATGCACTTAAACATCAATAGCTCGAGATATCGGTGCTCAGCGATAAGCATTTTGATCTCGTACCTTCACATGAGTTATCAGTGACAGCAATCAAGTAAGGACATTTTTTAAAGATATGACTCGCACGAGATATATCAACAGGTAATCTTGCAATACCGTAATGCGTATGTTGCTTCCAGATAATAAACCCGTAGCATCATGCAATACCGCAGGATGCCCCACATACAATTCCACAACCATAGCAGATATAAAAAATTACACGATCTCCCGCTAAAGGGGACCATGAGGCGATGCGAAGCCGGAGCACTTGCACGATCGCGTTCCGTTGGCGATCGCTGGGCATGCTACCGACCTCGCGTTGTGGAACGCGAAGAGGAACGCTACGCGTGTCGTGTCTTCCCTCTAGCCTTGCCGTTAATTCTCACAGGGCGTGCGGGGAACGTCGACAGGCGCGCGAGAGAGAGGCAGCGTAGGAGAGGAGAGAGAGGGGAAGGAGAGAATTTCGGCATGTCGAGCCCGCATTTCAGAGGAGCCAACCCAGGCAAGCGCTGGACTGAACGCGCGCAGCGCTCTACTATTTGAAGGAGAGGAGACCAGAGGAGGAGAGTAGCGTATGCGCCATGAGAGCAGAAGCCAGAACGCAGGAGAAGCGCAAGCAGGTGCTGGTAGAGAAGTGGAGAGAGTAACGCGCAGCTGTTGGAGAGAGGGAAGGATGAGAGTCGCGCATGCGTAGTGTGAGTGCGGACAACGCTGCGTGCGGAATACCACGCCGCCTTACATACCTCCGAGCAAGAGATACTTCGCATCTAAAAGCATCACTTCTTGCTTCATGTTATACTCGGATCAAGGCAGAAGAGGCTACAACTCTATGACGCTGTGTCTAACGTGGCCAAAAGATCCGATCTGGCGCGTTTATTTCCTCCAGCCGGGGTTCGCAGTGAGGTTACAAAGTAAGAACGTTTCTTTCTCGTTCAGCAACTATCATCCAATCTGATCTGTACGACGCTTGTCTTGGCGCTGAGATGAAGTTAAATTCGGCGTGAAACGACGCGCGTTGTCTGCTTGGCTTGAAACCCCTTTTTTTCAGCTTAAGACTGGGAAAGTCGGAATGACGAAATGTTCGCGAGACAAGGGGCCTTGAGGCGACGCGCTTCTGCGAAACCGGTGACAGCTATCAGCCGAGCTAAGCAGCAAGGCAAAATGTGGAGGGCTGTGATGCCAGTTCTTTTTTCGCGAATTCTATTAATCTTCCTTACAGTAAAGACGACGAATACAAGTGCGCTTACCGTTCTGTCTTCTTCAATGAACCGCATTCATATCAAGACATTGGGTTCTTTAGTACACGCTACTTGTGCTATCGGTGCAACGATAAGCACGGGATCGAATGACATTTCAAGAGTGTTGCAGAGATAGATGTAGAACACAGTGCACAGCTTGAGTCCTATATATTTCGTGAATATAAATATTCTGGCTCTTCGAAATGTGTGAAACGCTGCGTCTCTTGGAAAGAATTCCTCTCTGTCAGATAGATAGATAGATAGATAGATAGATAGATAGATAGATAGATAGATAGATAGATAGATAGATAGATAGATAGATAGATAGATAGATAGATAGATAGATAGATAGATAGATAGATAGATAGATAGATAGATAGATAGATAGATAGATAGATAGATAGATAGATAGATAGATAGATAGATAGATAGATAGATAGATAGATAGATAGATAGATAGATAGATAGATTGTATGTCTATGCTTTGAATATTGGTTACTCTGCGTCCATTCATTCGGGGTAAAGCTAACGCGTTGTAAAAATAGGACAATGAACGTAAGTATGCCTAGCAATCAGATGAACCGTGCTTCACCGGGTGATGTTAATAAAAGAAGGGAATTTTTAGGGCTCCTTTCTTTGTTTCTCCGAACCTTAATGAAAACCAGCGGATAATGAAGCCAATTAAGGTATAGGGGACGTCAATTGTACCGTTTTAAGTGTATCGTATATTAATTGTGATGTAGATGAAGAAATTAATGTTGACGAAAACGCAGCTTGCCGGCGGCAGGGACCGAACCTGCAACCTTCGGATAACGTGCCCGACGCTCTACTAATTGAGTTGCGGCCGCCGTAGCTCACTTGGTGGAGCATCGAGCACGCTATCCAATGTTTGCAAGTTCGATCCTTGCCGCCGGAAGGTTAGCTTTCGTCAACATTACTTTATTCACATCTGCATCACAATTACTGCGATACACTTAAAATGGTACAATTGACGTCCCCTATGCCTTAATTGGCTTCATTATCTGCTGGTTTCATTACCGGGTGATGTTAGTCACTTAAGTAGAAATGTCATACTAAAAGAGAAAGGCTGACATTCATGGTTTTCCTTAACCCTATGTGAGGCGCTACCTTCAAATTAAATTTTTTTCTTAAAATCTGCAAAAAACATTTAGCATGACTTAAGAAAATGTGTGACACCATTTTCGAGAAAGTCGGCAGAATAGTCGGCAGGATTCTGAGAAAATAGTGGTACATATATGTACCACCATCTTTATAGCGTGGCATAAAAATTGGTACATATGTGTACCGCCGTACCAAATGAAGAGACAATTTTGAGCAGGGACATTATTTATGAATTTAATGGGGCTATCTACTTTTCGAATTGTTTTAAGTATTCAATGCACAGCGGAACTGGGTATTTGATGCACGTATAGCTACTCTGCATTTATGCCGAGCACTTGCGAAGGCGACCTGCGACTGGTATACATAAGCCAACGCGATTTCATGACTACAATAATTAGCGGCACCTAAGGCGGACTGGGATTGATGTCGCTTTTGCAATTAAAGTCTGTGCTACTATACCAATGAAAATGCTGCCTATGGGCAACTGTACCGGTGCGATAGCTGCCCTATTACGGTAAATTCAAGCCCAAAAATGGTTCACTGAAAAAAAAAAAGAAATAATAAGCGCAGCAAAAGACTCTGTCTGTGTTGCGAGTGAATCACAAGGTTCTGTTTAGCGAACAGGTAAAATGGGACACTTCACAGACATGTTGAAGCGATGTTTTCGAGGCACTCATTTAGGCAACTGCAGCGGATAGCAAGCAGTCATCAAAGCACGTGCAAAATCCAATTTGCTCTCCGCGCCACATGTCGTAGCGCAGTAAACAAAATTAAAATAGCCTTCTTCGTTACCTCAGTAGATGGTACCACCAGTAAGAGCGGCTCCAATTTTGACCGTTTTATTATCATGAATGTTTGAAACGCAGTAAAAAAAAGTGGTACACACTTGTACCAATGTCCTACAGGGGGTTAATTACCGTCTTTGGTTTTGTACAAAAAAAATTTGCAAAAATATGGGTGAATATTGACGACCCTCCCCAGTTCCATGCGAGTGCTCGCATGCGGGACTAAAATGTCGTGCTTAGCATTTTAAAAAGACACAGGTATGTGCCATGTAATTCGATTTGTAGCAATAAGCCCCGCGCTTAGTAAGCCCCTGGACACTGAATAAATAAATATCCTTACCTCCTTACCGGAGAGCGCGAGAAGCTGTAAATTCTAGCTACCGGTGGCTACACTGCTTCGGTTATCCGCTCGGGAACACAAGCGCGGTACTTCGGGCAGTGGCAACCGCGATAATGCACATTTAGTACCTCATTCCTCGTAAAACATTGCGGCCATAGTATTGTATTTATATGTGGCTGTTAACGTACAAAGAAACCATCGCAAGCCGAAAGCTGTGCAACTACGAGGAACGCGCGCTGAGACACTCTATATGCGTGCATATAGGACTGCACTACTTCCGCTACTTCCGCTTTGTTGCCTGTTCATACTGAATAAGAGGCTGATATTGTTTTTCAGTCGTTCCTCGTTATTACAGGTCTTCGCGCTACATTACGGCCTCCGAACGTATACCTAATAACGGTTTCTATTAGCAGCAACAGAAAGACAGCAAATAACGAAGGACAGACGCTCCGGCCGAGCGCACACGTTAGCATTAAATTTCGCAAATGCGCACCGGAAGGAAGACCGCAAGAATGGAGAATCTGCGCAATAAATTGCGGGCAGTGTTGCAGTAATAATAAAACCTGAGGCGCAAACGTGCGAATGCAATAAAAACGAGAAGAAGGGGAGTGGGGGAGGGGGCACGCAACGTTTTCTGCGAAAAACCAATAACGGACGCATGCGAGGCATTTCTAAAGTTTTCGTCCTTTTCCTCGGGAGATTTTTCCCTTTATATATATCATTATCGCCGCAGCGGAAATAAGCGCGTGTTTCCGCAATCTAATTGTTTTAGACTGGCGGCAAGCAAAACTTTAAGGTAAAAATAGAAATTATTGCATACTAGATCAAGAAATGGAAGTTACACTCTATACGCTCTTACGCGCTCTGTATGTGTATATGCGGAGGACTAATATTCATGGTCTGTAGCATTCGAACAATATCATACTGTACTTTCCGAATAATTGACATTGGGGGCGTGTCTATGTTTCGTGCATTTTTCCCCCTTTGCGTTGTAACATGCGTTGCAACTGTACTCTGCGAAGGAACATTGAACAATGTGAAAAACCTCCAAGATTTTAGTGCGTTCTCTGTATTCTTTGTTTGCAAGCCCACTGGCACTGGCAGCTGTCCGTTAAACATGCAAATTAAACACGCACAAGCCCCTGCAAGCACTTTCTTGCGGGCCACAAGCCTGAACGAAACTTTGTAAACTTGTGTGGCTGTATGTGTTGTGCGTTTATCAGTGTATATATCATAATCGTCACCCAGCACCTGGAGTAGCATGTCAGGCGAATAGGCAGGCAAACATCTCCAGCTTTTCATTGAAATGTTTCCCTTTCTCTGAATGGCGATGATACTTCAAAAAACAAAAAAAAAACACTACCGACAATGTTAAAGCAAATTTGTGAATGAGGTAGGATGGGAGGGCCGTGAAACGAAAGCTGTCCGTGCTCCCGGAAATAATTACTTTTCTTCAGTGCGACCTATATGGTAGACATGTGCGCGGAACCCAAAATCACCGTCGGCGGCGCGCCGCTGTTTCGACCTCCGGCGGCGGCGCGCGAACGGCGCTGGGTTCATCGGACCGGCGGCGGCGCGGCGCGGGGAGGGGGGGGGGGGGGGGGAGGGCGAAGCAATGAGTGCGATAAGTACACGCCGTAATGTTCCATGAACGAGGGCCATCAGCTAACTCTTTTTGTTCCGATCTCACTTAACTCTACAAAACGCTGGTGTATGGCAGTAGGGCCACTCCCGTGAGAGAAGCGGTTTTCGGTCAGTTTGTCGTATCAGTGGTCCGAGCGCGAAGCAGTGAGATCACAGCGCTCACAGCGCGTAGAAGGTATACGAGCCTTCGCTGGGGGATGTCTGCCGAAACAGCGCGCGTCCCAGCGCTCTCGACCACGCCTTTATAGTCAAAGTTTACAGCTGCTGCTCGAGTTACGCAGTCCCCCTCCCCAGGCATCCCTTCCTGCTCCTTCGCCCAGCAAATGACGGGCGGGGCGTTTCCTTCTGCTTGAGGAGCAATCGATGGCAGGCCTCGCACGAGGGTTGATGTTATTCCGTGTGATGGAGATGGCCAGCTTGTTTCATCTCTGCTTTAGCCATGCTCCTTGCCAACGCTCGCGAGCTTTTACTCGCGGGTAGAACATACAATGCGCGGAGCGATGTTATCGATTCAGAGTTTATACGGAACATGACGGTAACGGTGAAAACCTGTCCTGAGTGTCCATACAATTGTTAACGCAATAAAAAATCTACGAACAACCGTCGAAGCGGGCTCGCCTTTTTCCTAGAAAGCTGCATCGTCTGCAGCTTGCTGCAGAGTGCGTCCGTTCCTTGCAGAGTGCGTCCGTTGGAAGAATCATATAATCCGGTGCCTTTTCCATCGGTTTCGTTCTCGCCTTCAATACCCTTCTTACAGGGGTCATCTCATCGCCACTTCTTTCTTCATAAAGCACGCGTACAATGTCAGCACTAAGCGTTGAACCTATCACGATTTCTGGCTTGTCGGCTGCAGGCTGTTATCTCTGCATGCGCGGTCGCAAGCATACAAAATGCAGCGAAATCAGTTAATCGCGCACGATAGTCGTGCGAGAGAAGCGAGAGCGGGTGGGCGGCTGCATAGCAAAGCAGTATGGGAGACAATTCACAACAGTCTCGTATATGGACCAGTCGAGAGTATGTACCCTGATGATGTCCCGTGAATCACTGTTCTGCCATCACGAAGTGCACCAAAAGTCAAGAAACGCCAAGAGGGAATAACACGCTCGTTGTTTTTTTTTTGTATTTTCAGAGGCTGTTAGGGGCCCTTTATAAAAACAGGGCGTGCAAACACGGACACAAGAGAGTAGTCAAGACACCACAAACGCCGCTAACAACTGAAAAATCACACAGCGACGGAACCGAAGGTAGACACAAATATTTACCTGTGCATTCCCACGTAAGAGGCCATACCTATCAATCAAGTGCGAGTAGTGGTCTACGTGAGAGATAGCTGTTCCCTCTCTCGACTTTTCTCCTATGTCCGTGTTTCCACGTCATGTCTTCCTAACATGAATACCTACCAACTAGCTCAGCCAATATTCTGTTTGCCATTCTCTTTACTTCTGTATTTATTTATCGATTCACTCGAGTAAGAATGAAAGGAAAAGTGCACTAACACACCGAGATATATATATTACTTATCTGTTTTATTTATTTATGCACAATGTACTAGGTCCAAGACTCTAAGAATATGCTATCCAGCGAGTTGGGTCGTCGCCCTTTAAGGCTGGAGGAAGCAGCAACGTTAAGGTCAGGCAATACTCGTGATATTTCTGGAGAAGAAAACGATACTACAACTTCTGGGCAGCTATTCTCGATGCATTCATCCAAAGGAGATGTCCACAGTCCATTTCGGCAGAGCGCATTCAGTGATTCGAAAAAGCGGTGGGCCGTGATGTCACCTCGTTCTTGACCACGTCGCCGCACCGAACCCGCCAGCACATTCTTAGCGTAAGAAGAGAGCGGACGAAATGCACAGAAACAAAGTCTGAACTTGCATATGAATGTGCCCGAGATGTTTGAGAACGATGCAGGGAAATGCGTACCAATCTTACAGCTGCGTTAAACGAGCGGCTGCATTAAACCTGAACCGATGGCTAACATGATGAAAAGACATATGCACCGAAAATCGAATCTCTGAGGGCTGCGTTTGTTGCATTGAAGCGCATTCCGTCCCTATGATTTGTGTCCAGAGTGTTTGAAAGCTTCGTGATGTCATGATGGCGCTACAGAACAGGAGCCGGAAACAGGGGGCGCGCTTCTCGCCGAGCTCCCGCTATTTAGCGGCCGCTGTAATGGACTGTTCATTACATGGACACATCGAGTAGAGCGCCTCCGGCGAAGTACTGTATTTTATTTCCAGATTCTCCATTTGAATTAAAAGAAAAGACTAACGGCGACCCGCTGCAATTATTGCGCGGCGGCGGCGGCGAGGCGCGGCGGCGCACACCTCTACTATAGGGTGAGGCGGGACAAAATGAGACGCGGGGCAATACGCAACATTTTGACTTTGCCGCCCTCTACAGCTAATACAAAACGTACCTTTTCTTTGTTTCTCTATTTCAGCCATAGGTGCCGGTAGTTTTCGACGTTTTTTGTGTAAAACTTGATGATTGCTCACAGCGTTCGCGCGGGAAAAATTGCGCGGCTGATGTCAGTGTATTCGTGACCCGCCAAAAAGGGGCGAAATTCTGCTCGGCCAAATATTCGGAACCGTGCATGAAGCTACTCCGGCGTCAGTGCAACAACGTAAGTATTTATATTGTTACTTTATACTCCTAGGTACATTCCACCAAAAGTTTAGTTCATTTGGTGCCGTGGGCCAAAGGGCAAATTTATTTGAATTCCGGCATGTGAGAGGGGCAAAACACGACAAAAAGGCATTTAATTGCCTTACAGAGTGTCTTATCAGGTGAACCATTTAATAACGCTCATTATATATAATACTTTTTGTTTAGGATGGTACGGACGTACAAGAGAATGTCATGAAAAATGCACTGAATGCTTTTCAGGAGTTTCGGAGCAACACAACGTCGGGTTCTGTTTGGATTCAGTGCGTGAAGTGCAAAGACTTTGCTCATGAAGACTGCGTGGTGGCCCAGGGAGTGAATTCGAGGTGCTTCTACTGCAAGAACTCAAATGATTAAATTTTAAATGCGAGGCATTTCTTAGCGAACCTCAGGCACTTTGGGCGTTTCTATCTACGTATCTATCTATCTATCTAGCCGCCTACGTCTGGGCGCTCTCCCGGTCGCCTCCATAGATTGTAATATACCAACATTTGCATAGCATAGGATGAGTGTATCACGACACGATTCACTGGTGATGACACGAATAGCGCGGAATACCTGTCGCGTACGTCATGAAATCCTTTCTTTCAGTCACGCGTGGCACATACCCGCATACCAGAGTTTATGTTATGCAGGTATGTGCCATAGGTGGTAACAGAGTCTCAAATCAACGCAGTAACCGCGAACATACACATTGACACGGAACGAAAGTGATAATAATATATTAATTGTTGGGGTTTTACATCCCAAAACCACGATATGATTATCAGGGACGCCATAGTGAAGTGATCCAGAAATTTTGACCATTTGGTATTCTTTAACGTGCAGTGACATCGCACAGTACACGGGCCTCTAGCATTCCGCCTCCATCGAAATGCGACCGCCGCGGCCGGGACCGAACCCGCGATCTTCGCGTCAGCAGCCGAGCACCGTAACCACTACACCACAGCGGCCGACGGAAGGAAAGTTTGGCAGCTGAAGACAGAGCACCCCTGGAAGGCGCTGGGCTACCATCCACTCGTCCACGTGGTCCGCAACGTCGACCATGTGGATTACGCATAAACTGGGGTCAATGCTTCCTATAATAACCCCGCCGAGAGGACCATGTGCCTCATGATTACCGGTGATTTCAGCATTGATTTATCAAAGCCCAACAATGCCTGTTTCTTAGACGGCATGAAAGACGCCCTGGATGTGGACAGGGCATCACAAGACCTTGGTGCCACGTCCAGGACAGGAGGTATCATAGATAATTCCTTCGTAAGAGCCATCCGCGGTTTCTACCAGCTCTACTACACCTCGCACTTCACTACACGACCGTTCGTAGCAGCGATGACAAACGGATCCGATAACAAGTCCTGTCCAGCTGCTGGTGCTCACTGATCACGGTGATGATGACCTTATTCAAGAACGGCCAATAACCCCTTCCACACATGCAAACGGGTTCGTGAAACGTGCGTGCGTTCTCCGTCATAACGGATAAGTTAAGCACAACAACTGTAACGCAACTCTAACAACTGCAACTGTGACTGTAACGTACGTGCACCGGGCCTGCGCGTGCCACTCGGCTGTGTAAGGGACACTTTTCTTAATAAAGCTTAGTTGCGAGTAGCGCCCGTCCTGTACATCTGTGTTACTTCATTCTCCTATCGAATTCGCGCTATCCAGTATTGAAGAATATAAGCACAACATTCAGCTTACTGCGTCTGGTGTTGGTAGCACCTATGTTGCTGTTGGCATCGTCAAGCAACTGTAAATAACTGGTTGTATAACACATGTGCGACTCTTCAAGGTATGTGTGTGCGTATACCATTTGCACATTTCTCTAGCGTCGTTCCTTAAAGGGGTCATGAAGCACCCCTTGGGCTTGTTGAAAAAACACATCCTGCGGAAAGCTGACGCGGCTATGAACTGCTCTGCCAAATACTACAGTCGTGCGCGCCGCGTAAAGGCCACAAGCGGAGCGCGAAGTTGCCGTTTCCCCAGGCGCCCTCTTTTCAAACAGACGCCGGTTCTCACTCTCGTCGGTGGGCGGGGCGTCTGGCAGTTTACGTCGCAAGAGACATAGCATGCTTATTGGCCGATAGCCGACGTAAATCGAGAGCGGCGTTCGGATCAGATGCGCTTCTTGCCGCGGGGTGCCGCCACTTGCCGGCGCCGCACTCCTCAGTACACGGTAGCCGCACTCGCGCGAGCGAATCACAGCGGGAGAGCGATCGCGTTTCATGACGCGCGCTGACGTAACTTCTTTCCCCCATCCCATCCCTCCCTGTCTAGCTTCCACTGCGCTCGTCGGCACGAGAAAAGAGAGAAAGCGCTCGGAGCGTGCGCCAAACGCCCGTAACTCCGCTGATTCTTGACGGATTCGAGAACTTTTTGCGGCAATCGATTCGGGAGGCAGTAAACTCCGATACTGAGGTCATTACATCATTACTTGGAAAAGTGGTTCATGACCCCTTTAACGTTTCGCTGAATGTGAAAAATTGCGACACAGTCACCTTCCAGGCTGCGCATGCTTCGCATAACATCGATTCCCACGGTACGTGCGATCAGCTGAATTTTTTTTCACACTGTCTCGTTTTGCCTCACGCAGCGTCTCGTTTTGCCCCGCAGGTTGGGCCAAAATGAGACATCTGGTGCATTTTTGTCTCTTTTTAAAATAAACTCAACACTCGTGACAGTGCCATATTTATGTAGCACATACCTTGTACCCAAAAGAAAGTTCCTGCATTGATGTTTTGTGGTAACGAGTGAAATCAAATAAAATATTCGCTGTTTTCAAATTTTTGTCTCACTTAGCCCCGCCCTACCCTAGACTGGTATAGCATTCTTTCGTTTCGCCTTCGTTTTATTGTTTAACCCATCCACGTAGGTCGAGCTGCGAACGTCGCTCCAAAGAGCACGAATAACGATCGTCAATGCAAAGCAGTCCTAACTTGGGTGCAGTGCAGCACTTATTTACACGTATTCTCTGATCATGAATATCGGGGAGCCTGAGGCACTCCCGCTGGGATGCGAGGATTCTGACTCGCTGCAGTTGTTTCGAAATATTCACGCACACTTGCGGCATCACCGTATTACATAGGAAATGCTCGGGCTTCAAGCCTCAGCTAGACTGACGTTCAGCGATGGCCATTGGGCCATGCTTGAAACGAATGATCTACGAACTTTCCGAAAAAGTAGAGCTAATAGAGGCGACTGCAGGCATATAGTCGTCTACTCACTCATGGGTATAGTTCTTAGCTAATACTAATTAATATGTTAAGCGGATAAACGTCAACGCAGTTAACACCGATATTCAAAAGGCACGCACGAGAATTCGTCCGTTAGAACAGACACAAGAAACTTCGCACCTTTACTCTAGACGCGTTTCCTCACTCAAATTGTGAAAGTTGTGTCTCTTCGTCGGAAACAGAGTAGAGAACGTGCTCTCTATTGTTCGCTTCCGAGAATAATT
The DNA here is from genome assembly GCF_013339695.2 of Rhipicephalus sanguineus. Classification (NCBI taxonomy): domain Eukaryota; kingdom Metazoa; phylum Arthropoda; class Arachnida; order Ixodida; family Ixodidae; genus Rhipicephalus; species Rhipicephalus sanguineus. The sequence continues at coordinate 100,009,538 of NC_051177.1, read as the reverse complement.
ATCATCGGTTTAATTTTGAAAGAAGCGCTACGCGTATTATGCTGCGGTACCTGCGATAGCCTCTCACCAATGTAACAGAAGTTGTAAACTTAATAATGAGGCTACTAAGCAGATAGCGAGGTCCTCATCTTTAAGTCTCGTCGAGTACTACCTTCAGGTAAATTTAGCAGTGTTGTCGACAGCGGCATATTCTAACATTTATCCAGTACGTCCCCTTGCTATCTTCTATGTAAAGTCATCTTATACTTCGTGCCTCGGTGTGCCCCCTATAGCGCATTTCCATTTTCACAGGTAGGCAGCGAACTCATAGAGAAGGCTGTTAGTTACACTTTAGACCATTAGCCCGACTGATCCGTAAAACGCAGGATATTACGAGAAAAAAAAAAACTAATTTTATGCACGCTAGCTTCGAGGCATCAGCAGAGAGAGGTATTATGATATTACTGGGAACTTTCTATGAGTTAGCCACGTAAATTTATGTTATACTCTTGCCTTGCACATAACACAAGAATAAGCGGGCTGTTTCCGACTCCTCTACTGATCGTCGTGCCCCACGGAAGTGCGAAGGGCCTGACCAATTATGCAGCCGAGCCGGCGGTTCCGTCCGAAGAAGCTGCGCTGCCCGACCACGTCCATTGTTTGCGTGGCCATCTTGTAAATGTTCTATTCTCCTCTTATTTTTGCTTTTGTTTGTACTTGCATTTATTCAAGCTGGGTAGTGGTCAGATGTCTCTTGTGCAATTGTTATGAATTTCAGCGTGGGAAGCTGCTTTTTTATTCCAGCGAGATGAGACGCAGGTGCTAAAACTTCCATAAGCGCTCTCATGGCGGCCGCCTCCGTAACTCTGGCTGCTCCAAAAAAGAAATCTGCTTCTTTTGTACATAGATATTTTGGCTGCCGCTGTTCGCGGGATTTTATTCAAGAATGTCGGTGCATTCCTGTTGTTTCTCGCTGCTGAATTCGGCGAATAGTGAAATAGCAATGTGTTTTTTCCTCTATCCTTCTTTTTTTCCCCCTTTTGCTTGTGCGTCTAAAGCATTCGCTTTTCTTTCAGAGGCAGTGACTATTCCATCTACTCCTCTACCCATCTTTTTGTATTTCTCTCTCTCTCTTGATGCCTTACTTTTGCTGGTTGATCACCTGCTCCCACTGTAAGAAAAATTATCCTTTCCCGATTCCTTCCTTTCGTGAGAGTCATCGTTTTTTAATACGAAAGTGTTTTATGCCGAAAGTGTTTTAAAGTGTTTTACGTAGTTCCGCCACGGAAATACGTCAGCAAAATGAACATTATCAGATCGCAAAGAAAAAAAAAACTAGAAGTTCCGTAAACGGGAGTCGAACCAACGACCTCTAGGTCCGCCATGACAGGTGACGGACGCTCTAACCACTGCCTCACGGTCACACATGCCTTTCTTTCATGAGAGTCATCTTTTCTTAACACGAAAGTGTTTTATGCCGGGGTCCACCAAGACTTTCATGACGTATTTCCATCCCGGAAATACGTCAGCAAAACGCGCACAATCAGATGACAAAGAAGAAAAGTCGAAGAAAAACTTCCGTAAACGAAAGTCGAAATCACGATTTCTCAGTCCGCGACAATAGGTGACGGACGCTCAAACCACTGCGCCATAGTCACTTTGTTTTTTCTTTATTGCCTTGCATACAAGAGCGTTCACATACTCGCAGAAATACAAGGGAATAGCAGTACAACTACAAACTGCAATGATGAATCGTCAGCTCTGAACTGACTATTTATCAAAACTTTGGCATGCGTAACAGCGTAACAATGGTTCCACTCGCGAAGCCCACTCCGGTACATCCTCCTGTCTTTTCAACGCTTCAGGAAAGCGGCACACAGATCCGCAAAAATATTCTTGCACAAATCTCACTTCTACATCCGCATTGTCAAAGGCATTTCAGATTTGTCATATGACTGCGCCACGGTCACACATGAAGGGGTATTCACGAACGCGCCTTTTATCTCTCACACTTTCCTCTCACAGTGCTCTTCGTTTGCGAGGTGGTGTCGCCGTCTGGGAGCGGTAGAGTGAAGTATTGCATGGCCCCTGCGATTAGCTTTTGCAATGCACCGTTGCACCGTTGCTGCGACCCACGCTACGGCTATAATGAACTAGAACACATTCTAGTTCACTGTAGCTACGGCCGTCCCTTTCGGCGCCGTTCCAAAAGAAGTGTAATCATGTCAACGCCTTAACACACCGCGAGAAGGCGGCTTTACTTAAGCATAGCTCATAGCATCCATCTATACTATAAAAAAAAATAGTTCTGCGACGCTCGCCTGGCTGTCACACCGCGTTCCCCGCTCGAGCCTTGAGAAATCACGGCCTGTATAGAGGGGAGAGACAACGCGCGCCGCGTTTCCCTTCGCATTTCTAGCCCGGCCGTGGTGCGATCTGTCTGTTAACTCATTAATATTCCGCGGAATGGCGACCTTAGCCCAAGCTCAGCGCCCAATAACCGACGCTCTTCAGGCTGTCACACCGCTTTCTCTGATTACGCTGTCCCCGTGCGAATGGAACGGCCCGAGCAACACTATAGCAACGGCGCATTGCCGGAGTCAGACCACGGAGCCCACGAGTACTGCATCATGCTTTCGGTAGCCCCAGCGCACCGGAGGCTTTCTCTGCGATACTGCAGAAAACTCTGTGATTGGTGAAATGCGGCGACCACGGTGATTCGATTCGGTGACGGCGCAGTTACGCGATTTGCCTTCCGCATAGGCGTGTGACGCGTCCTAGCCAGCGTAGGGACGCTTCCAAATGGACTAAAAGTTTTTCTCCGCCGCCTACAGCTTCGAGTGCACTGGCACCGACTCTACTAGGGAGCGCACTCCTTCCCATTTCTCTCCTCAAATGACGACGCTTTGAAAGAGTGCATGCCGAGTTAGTGTTTTTAATGTGCGTGTTGAAGCCATCTTTGCGCGAGATTCACCATATGGTGTGTCCAGGTGTACGTTAACTACTACAGCTACCGCAAAGGTTTAGTCATGTTCATGGACGTTAATCGTCAGGATGGAGATGTTCCACCAGGCGTCAATGTGGATGCGTCCACATCAAGCTGTGCTATAGCTGCCAAACCCCAATAAACAATGTGCAAGCTCTCGTATATCAATGTATAACAAACATTCAACTACTTCTGCAAGGAGACGTTTCGATTTTGTGTTATGGATTCCCATGACGGAGGGATCAACCATGTTTTTTTATTCTTTTTGCTCATTTTGCGAGTATTACCTGTCATTTTCAGCTCGTTTTCAAACCTAACTAAATGGGGGAAAACTGTACATTATTTTCCAGCAGTGTTTTATGTATAACTGAACAATGCGTTTGATTTTTTTCCTATTTCTTTCATTTAATTGAGCTCTCAACGCGAAGTGACTCTCTGCACTCTCAACGCGAAGTGACTATGCGGAGAGCATCTCTCCCTAGAGCGGCCGTATTCTATTACACCATCGTTTTGTAGTTACGCGATATCGGATACAAAACAGTTAGCTGCCAGCCTCACTTCGTATAACAATACAATTTGTTGCTATCGCATTCATTGCTTCGCCCTTGCGGTGAAACTGACTTTTTTATCATTTAATGATAGTCGTCGGTTGTAGCGCGTGATAATGCTAACCCCAAGGTTATAATAAACTAGTTGGTGGGGGTTTGCTACTGCAAAATGCTTCGTACATACGAACGAAAATGACAGCCGGTCATTTTACTTGATTGACAGCGCTCACCCTGTGTGTCAGCGTTTGTATGTGTATGCGTGTTTGTAGCAGCCATAAACTACTTTGTCAGCTTTTGCCGTACTCTCTCCGCCTGGAAACGAATTAGGATTTTGATTGATTATAATTCAACAATACGATTTTGGCGCACTTCCTGTAGCTTTTCACTGAACTTTGTCCTGATAAAAATCGGTGTTTTCAGAGTCTTCACGATCAGTGATAAGCACAGCACCTGTTGCTAATGCTCTTCACTGTGCCAGAACTTTTGCTGTTATGATGTTCGTAGAAATGCTACTCCAACGGCGGTAAGCTTCGATGGACTGCATGGCTTATAAAAAATGTACTTATACAACGATTGTCTTTAGCAGCAAAAAAAGAATGCGTCTTGTTGTGTTACAAGAATAATGTGTTCACGCCTAAAATAGATTATTTTGTCTCATTTGGACCCACATTTCGTTATCTTTTTTTTCAGTTGTATTTTTGTCGAATTATTGTAGTCGCAGTTTGCCGTTCTTTCGTCTTTTCGAGAGGGGGGAGCATTACACCTTTCCTTTGGTTTAACCAGTAACACTAATTAAGATTGCGAGAGTTCAAGTATTGGGCTTTTGTGGGGACCTTGTAGACAGCTGCTGGAGATGTAGTTGAAGAATATATTATCTACATAACACTCAATATAAAGAAAAAAGGTGTCCTTTGACTCTTCTTTTATATATGTGAGAGTCACTTGTGTAGCACTCTCCTTAGAGAGACACGCTGGCTCTCTTTGGGAGAGTCGCGGGATGTATAACTCTCTTTTAAGGGTCACATTGACTCTGTCGTCGTGAGAAACACTATTCTCCAAAGAGAGTCAATGTGACTCTCTAAAGAGAGTGCTACACGTATGACTCTCACATGTATAAAAGAAGAGTCAAAAAACAACACCTTTTTTTCTTAGAGTGCAAAATAAGAGGACTATCCTCCTCCCTCACTCCACATTTCTTTCTTTCTCCTTCCAATATTCAAACGGCGTAGCAAACGCACGTGCGCACAAGAGACGCACGTAGGCAGAAAAAAAAGCGTTCGTTTCTTGGAGTCAGCTTACAGAGTTTGTAGGAGTTAGGCCGGATATGTTGCGTGCCTCAGCCCAATTTGTCGATGCGTGTAGAAAGCGCGTACTTTCAACATTGATTCCGCTTGATTACAGTGACTGGCGCGAGAAAAATATGATGCAGCATTTTGCTGAGTCACGCGCCTGTGCGTCGAGAAAAGAAGTGCAAGCGGTTGAGAAAGAGAAGATCACGACAACAATTTTCTTTTTCCTTTCGGACAGAACGCACGCGTAAACTTCAGAGCTATCGCGAATTCTCTACTCTTTCAGCCCACATAGAAGGAACACAAAAGAAAAAGCGTAGAAAGTTCCTAAAAGACGTGAGGGAACTTTTACGCTTCGCTTACGTATTCTCAGCATCATTTTACTCTTCAAGACATTTACTTTTAAATGCGAAGCATTTCTTAGCGAACTTCTGCGAGTTTGAGCGTATCTATCTATCTATCTAGCCGCCTACGACTTCGTGCTCTCCTGGCCGTTTCGTTAATCGGATGTATACCAAAATTGGTATGGAATAACATGACTGTATTACGAACATAAATGACAGGTCATAACATGAAAATCATGACATGCATGTCATGAACAGCATGATTTACATTCCACAGTCTTGGGGCTCTTGCGGTCATTACGTTAATTTCATATATACCAAAAGTGGTATGACATGACAAGAGTTCATGGCGAACATAATGACAGGTCCTAACGTGCAAATCATGACACGCATGTCACGTGCGGCATAATTTACATGACATGGTCTCGGGGCACTCGCGGCCGTTTATATGAATGGATATATACGAAAACTGGTATGACGAGACATTTCGACATGACGAACATAACTGACACGTGGTAACATGAAAATCATGACACGCGTGTCATGCACGTCATGATTTACATGCCACGCTCATGACGCACTCGCGGCCGTTTCGCTATGTTGATATACACCAAAATTGGTATTGCGAGATGTGACTGTATGAAGAACATGAATAACAGGTGGTAACATGAAAGCCATGACATGCATGTCATATATGTCATGATTTACATGCCACGCTCATGGTGCATTCGCGGCCGTTTCGCTGGCTTGATATACACCAAAATTGGTGTTGCGCGATGTGACTGTATGAAGAACATGAATAACAGGTGGTAACATGAAAACCATGACATGCCTGTCATGTATGTCATGATTTACATGCCACGCTCATGACGCACTCGCGGCCGTTTCGCTAAGTTGATATATACCAAAATTGGTATTGCGCGACGCGACTGTATGACGAACGTAAATTAGAGGTGGTAACATGTAAAATCATGACACGCGTGTCATGCGCGACATAATTTACATGCGACGCTCATGACGCACTCGCGGCCGTTTCGCTAGGTTGATATACACTAAAATTAGTATCGCGTGATGTGACTGTATCAAGAACATGAATAACAGGTGATAACATGAAAACCATGACATGCATGTCATGATTTACATGCCACGCTCATGGTGCATTCGCGGCCGTTTCGCGGGCTCGATATGCACCAAAATTGGTATTGCATGACGCGACTGTATGACGAACGTAAATTAGAGGTGGTAACATGAAAATCATGACATGCGTGTCACGTACGACATGATTTACATGGCACGCTCATGGTGCGCTCGCGGCCATTTCGCTAGATTGATATGCACCAATATTGGTATTGCGCGATGTGACTGTATCAAGAACATGAATAACAGGTGGTAACATGAAAACCATGACATGCATGTCATGATTTACATGCCACGCTCATGGTGCATTCGCCGACGTTTCACTAGCTTGATATACACCAAAATTGGCATTGCGTGACGCGAATGTATGCCGAACGTAAATGACAGGTGGTAACATGAAAACCATGACATGAATGTCATGTACGGCATGATTTACATGCCACGCTCATGGTGGACTCGAGGCCATTTCGCTCGTTTGATATACACCAAAATTGGTATTGTGCGATGTGACTGTATGACGAACATAAATGACAGGTCCTAACATGCGAATTATGTTATGCATGTCATGTACGGTATGATTTACATGACACTGTTATGGTGCGCTTCCGGCCGTTTAGATAACTGGATATATACCAAAATTGGTATTGCATGACAGGAGTGCGTGATGAACATAAATCACGGTCATGCAGTGTATATACCAGAATATACGTTTCATTGGCATGGTATATACCACATTGTGCATGCACGCGTGCATGGCAAACATGCGATATATGGTGAACTAGATGCCATGGCATGAATGATTTCATTCGGCTCAAAAATAAACAAAGCGATGTATGCAACTCTTTGCTGGCTGCTTCGCATTACATCGATTCCCACAGTGCGTGGGATCTGCCGGATTTTTTTTGAATTGTCAGTTACCGATCGAAAAGTGTAGAAAACATTTTTTTTTTCAGTTTCTGTTTGTAGCTGCTTCTGAAGTTAAATAAACGCTTCGCGAAAACCTACGCTGCAATGTGAAAAAAAAATGAAACATAGAAAAATTGCATTAAGCTGTATACAACAGACAAAAAAGAGGTAGAAATTTCGTTTTGCGCTGTACTGATCTTATATTATGCTCACCTACCGTGGTTCTGGGACGCAAGACCCCGACAATTATAATAGTATACTCACCGAGCGAATGTGGAATGCGGTGAGGTTTTATTTTTCAAGTAAAGCTTGCTTTGACTCGCAGATTTTGGCGGTAGTCTCATACGCGAAAAACGTACGACGAGCGTACAGAAATGCCGTCCTCTAAGGTGCGCCGGTCACACGAATGTTTGTACGCGCCGTTTTCCAATAGTTGACGCGCTCTCGATCGTGAGATTGTCGGCCATGAGCCGTTTCTGATATGGTAATGTGAGTTCTTATGAAAGTGACTTTTCCTTTTACGTTGCCACCCGTCATCGTTGCCTCGATATGAACGCATGACCGTCGTTGTTGCCTGTATCGGCGGAAGTATTGCGCTGCGAAGCAGGTCGGTGATGGTCCCATTGCCGGCGTGGAGGAAGTAGCAAGTTAGGGGGGAGAATTGCGCAATGCGATAAATAGATGGAAAGAAATAAGAAAAGCAGTACGCCAGTCACGCACAGTCTAAGCTTCGCTTGCCCCTAGTTTCCCGATAGGGCAAAGGATCCCGATTTTTTAAACTTATGTTTAACCATACAGGCCGCATCCCTCTAGTGAAAGGACGACGGCGTTTAACCGCGTATGAAGAAAGGTTTTCACGGATGTGCGAAAAGCTGCATTATGTATGAAAGCATACAGACGAGCAAGCCACAACTTGCTCGATGCTAGATCCAATAACTCCCATGGAGAGCAGCCTACATGTTAGTAGTGGCCGCTGCAGAGAAAGCAGATGCTGGATGAGTCCATAATACTAGCCAACACACTCTACAGACTACAAAGAACGACACAGGACATTCGCTAGCGGTTGTTCTGTGTCGCTATATGTAGTCTGCAGTGTGTGTTCGCCAGCACTATGAATTCATTAGGTCAATACCAACTGGTCGACATTTCCGGAGGCCTCCACTACGGCGTCTTTCATTCATATCGGGGTTCTTGGGGCGTTAAACCCCAACAATTATTAAGTCAGTGCCAACTAGCCCAGCTAAATTCATTAATAAGCAAACAGTGGGCCCGCGCAGCGCGAAATTTATATAGGTGGTTTCGCTCTATGCTCTTGTATCACTGTTCGCAGGCGAGCGGGATTATGCCTGACGACACCACTTTGTGGCAACATATGCAGTGAACTGAAAAATTGGACTGTTTCTCCAAATGTGGCCATGACTCATGCTCTCTCGATGACGTGCTCTGGCTGTGCCCACCCCTTAGTGGTTCTCCATCCATCCCAAAGGAGCACTGGGAGGAATCCCTGAAGAGCAGCAGTCTTCACACTCAACTCAATGCCGTCCAGAAGGCCTCGACGTCGCGACGGAGCTTCGACTTCCGGTCCCCAACTTAATTTGGGGGGTGGGGGGGGGGCCTCCGGCCCCCCTAAATATCAGTTCCTCAGGACTCCAATAAAGTTCTTGTCATATCATGCTTCTGTCCCACGCGCTCTCTGATAGAAGTGAAGAATCGCATGAATGCAAATCGCGTGAGTAATGAATGCAAACTACTCGTTTCACCAGTTAAGCGTAGATTTTATTATCCATTTATTTACTTCATATGTGGAAAAAAATATATAAAGTAAAAAGTGCGAGCCGAGCGCGAAGCGAGCATGAATAGGCAATTTACTTATTACGCCTGAAAGCACGGATTCCTAAGGGTCATACACGATCGAGATCTCTGCTAGAGTCTCGATGTGAACAGTTAAAAAAAATCGAAGTGCAATTTATCCTAGACCGTTCACAGAAAAGTATATTAACGTACTTTTTTTTATTTCTTGTCAGTTCACACTACCTCTGCATGCATGCGTTATTCTTGGGAATAAACTCGCCAATAAAACTGATGGCGTGTACGAAATGGCACAAGCAACTCTATACTGCAGTGCTAGTATGGTAGCGTCGACGCATTATTCGAAAAACAACCACCTACAACCACCTGCACTCATTAACACGCTCACATAGGCTTTATACCATCACAACGAGTTTTTGAGGCAGGAAACGAGCCTGATAAGAAAGAACGCTTTCTCCAAACATCTAAGAAATAGTGAAGACAAAAATGCGCATCCGAAAACGTCATTTATTTGCATTTGAAGTTTATGGGCCGCAGCTTGGCTCACAATTTCGGAATTCCAGGGGTCATGACGTTTGTAGTCACGACCATCTATCGTGGCCTTTTTGAGAATCTGAAACCTCCCTCGAAATATTTCCGGGGAAGAGACTGCATCCCTGGCCGCAATCCAGGCGCCACATGGGACGATAGTTTCGTGTTTTCGTTATGCGTGTTTTCTTTTCTTTTTTATTCTTTTCGATTGAACATGGTGCGCCGAGATCTGTTCTCTTAAGCCTCACGGACATCGAGGCGGCTCTTATTCTGTAACCACTGACATGTCTTACTTTTCTTTTCATGAGATCTTTTTCGCTCACATACGCACATTTCGTTCAGCTTAGCTTACAACGATATACCGCACTTCTGAAAACGTTGCTCCTCAGTCTACCCGCGGTCACATTTTACGGCCTTCGCAACATAGCCGCACAGTAGCGACACAATGTGATGCTGATAAGATACTGTACAGTGTGTGAATGAAAGAAAGGAATTTTGAGGGCTCGTTTTTTTTTTGTTTGTTTGAGACAACCTTAATAAACCCCACATAAAGAAGGCACAACCTGAACAACAACCATCACATTGGTTAGACACTCGTGCAAAAGTACAGGATATAAGAGAAAATTAACGAAATACTTGTGGCGAAAGCTCACAACGAGCAAAGAAAGTGAGAAGATGGGATGGGACACCAGACTCTCAACGTTTTCATTTTCCGCACTTCAACCAAACATATGTATTTTCAGAAATGCGCACGCAAAGGCGGCGCAGCACGTACAAACCACCACACAGAACTGTCGAAAGAAGCTATCGCACAGCGCTGTCTAAAAGTAAGCATTCAATTTTGTACAGCGAGACCGAAGGAACACTGATGCAGTCATCCACATCTTAACCCGTCACAGTGGTCTAGTGGTTACGGTGGTCCACACCTGACCCGAGGCCGCATTTCGCCTTTTTGTGGCCTCGGCGGCCGCATTTCGCTGGAGGCGAAATGCTCGACGGCCGTGTGCTTACATTTAGGTCCACGCTAAAGAATACCTGATGGTCAAAAGGTCCGGAACCCTTCACTGCGGCGTCCCTCATAATCAAATCGTGATTTTGTGACGTCAAACCCCAACAATTATTATTATCCTCCTCCTTATTCATGCGATACGCTTTAAGCCCTTCTCGTGCTAACGTCCCCTGCTCGCACGCGCGTTTCTCTAAACAGTGGTGCACAGCCACACGCTCACCCTCGTCGCGTGGCACTTGGTGCTGTGCACGTGCCTTGCGTTTGCGTTGCTACTTAATCACCATTCAAAGTCGGCAACTGGCCCCACGCGCTACGGTTTTAAATTGGTTACCCATACAAAGGGATGTCCCGGGAGATGGCTGAACGAGATATTAGAAATATGATCTGTGATAAAAACAGCTTAGAAAAACCACAACAACGTTCCTGCACTTCGGATACGTTGACTACTCCATCGCAGCTAATTCTTGCTTTCTCTCCACATCTAAGTACTTTCATTTCATGCAAGACACCAAGGCGGGGACAGTTGTTAACTTTTCCGCATGCCACTTCTCCTCTTTTTGTCTCTTGATATTTTAAGTGCAATTGACTTATAGACCGAAGGCGAACGGCGTCCATCCGTGATCACGTAGTTACAAGCGAAAGAGCCGCCGAGCTTCGCCGCTAGGCCGAGAGAGGGCAATAAGGGTGGATACGTGGTAGAGTGCCTTGATGCGCGTTTTGTCAGGGGGCGCACAGATCGAGGCACACTAATACGTGGGCTTGTTGGTAGAAAGTCATTTTCTTAAACTTCGTTGTAGCGCGGCAAAGGACATGGACACCCAGAAAGAAACGTACGACGACACAGCGGTGTGTCGTCGTGCGCTTCTTTATGGTGTCCGTGTCGTTTGCCACAACGAAGTCCGAGAGGGGGCGCCACCATTTCATCATCGGAACGTTTCTGAGGATTTCGCCGCTAGGGCGCTCCCACGCAGCAGCCAATAGGAAGGCGCCGGCTGGCGGAGGGTCTCTCTCGCTATGGGCGCCGCTGAAGAGGCTCGCCGAGAACGACAGCGCACGCTCGCACGAGAACTGCAGTGCCGACGAAGAGTGGTCAGGGCTTAGCGAGCATATATAATCACAACAGAAACACAGGGACAGGGCGTGCATCGCACTTTCCAAGCGTTCACTTACACTGGAGCTGCCCAGAATTTTTGTCACTTTCTTGCTCTCTTAAGCTTCAGTTAAGGCGTCTCAACCCTGAGTAACTCTGCAAAAAAATATATAAAAAAACGGTCCGGGTTATCTCAGTGATTCCTGCACTAAAGTTGGACTTCGTAGCTTCATAATATGACATTGACTTCACTTTGGCAGGAGCGCTCGCATTCTCATAGTAAAAGAATGTATGTTCCTTGGTTTAGGCTCGAGTAAGGACCCGGCCCCTCCTCCCTCCCTCCTTAATGTGGTCTAATGAACCTCATCACGTTTTTGCTGCATCTCGTTTAATTACATACCGTTTATTTCGTACTTTGCCTAATGTGGAAAGCTATGAACGCACAAGTCAAACGACTATTGCGGGTGTCAACAAAAGGCTACAACGAAGAATCAGCTACATCATTTGCTCTGTTGTACTCAGGCACACTGCGCGCGGCGATGAAAAGGGAAACTATTCAGCAGCCTGCGCTTTTTATGATTTTGACTGCAATGTAACTTGGACATGGACTCACTGTAGTGACCACGCACTTTATTTGAGGAGAAAGTGTTGCTATTTATGGTACGATTGGTTGAGATTATAACAGAATATTATGACTAGCACGTTAGGAAAAAGTGAGAGAGAGACAACGAAAATCAGTAGGTGCGCAAGGTGAACGCAGAAACTAGCGGGCCAGTTGTTGCTCAAGAGGTGAAGGGAACGGAGAACAACGCGAGGAGCTGCTAAGAAAAGAAGTGGACATGGCCGTGAACGGCGATGGAGAGCCGGTACAACAACCGATCGTCGATCAATGAAACACCATCTGGCGCAGAGTATCTCAGTTCCTCCTTCCTTGCTCCAAGAAGTTATAGGCAGCACCTCTCACTTCCCATCTGAGCGTGACCTTGATTTAAAACGTTCCCAACTAAAGTACAACGGCGTATTCTGCTGGTGGTTCAAAGGTTGGTGTTATGCTGTCCTGAAAGATAACAATGAATATGATAATCTAGGAACAACGCAGCTTTCCAAAGGAAACTGTTTTTGCTCGACTTCAGATTTGCAGTCCTTGTTGAGTACAAAAACTCACAGGGTCCCTTAGGCATTCGCTTAAGACACCTCGAGCGCGAAATACATCTTCTTTTTCTTCTCAGTCGATATATTGACACTGACCTGCCACCCTTCGAAAGCTTTCTGCACCTTACGTGGTTTTGCACTGCCTCCGTAACCTGCCCACCTTTGAGTAAGCTACGACGTCGTATTATAACGTAATCAAGTGGGGTTACGTCACAGCGACGTCAGAACGACGTCACCAATTTTGGATATCTGTGGCGTCATGATGACGTCATATGGTGATATCATCACAAGTTTATGATTTTTTGCATCCCTCGTGTTGTCCCCGACGTCGCAGGACAATAACGTCGACGGTCAATTTTTGCGTTTCATGAGGCACCTAAGGCTTTCGTTTAATAAGCTATCTTTTTTATTGGATCAGTTTGAAATTACTCTGCAGTATCTGTTTTCACATCGGAAGCTTAACGCCTACCACCTCTTTGTTTTAGTTGTTTATCTATTTACTAGATAAATCAAATACCGCGAGGCAGCCTCATTTTATTGATGTCGTTTGCTCGCATTTTCAAGGCATCAAGTGAAATTGTTCTATTGTTGCCTGAAAACTATTACAATGTTATCGCAGTTTTCTTTCAATAGTAGGTTACCCGCTCCCATTCATCGCCAATTACTGGCTTACGGGTCTTGTACAAGAGCAAGATACAATTTTTTTCGACACCAATATGATGTCCTCTCTATTTAATGCACACGCATTACATTCAAAACATAAACTTTCGAAATATTTGATGTACCTGTAAATAAGCTCCAACAAGGTTAAAAGCGCAAACAGTCAAATGAAACGACATCAGCTTAAGCACTGACTTTTGACTGGCGAGACGCGTCTAACTGTTCTGAAAAGGGAGTGTTTTAGGCCGCCAGAGAAAGAAGAAAAAATTCGAGACAGACAACTTCACAGAGCCTGGGACTCTACTCAAAAATACTCGGTGAAACACATAGACAAAAAAATACACATTGGGAAGTGGGAGCAGTAGCGATACGATCAAGGAAGCGAGAAATCGAATAGGCAGGCATGACAGGAAATTCGAGCTTTGATAGACGTCACATGGGTGGAAAGGCAAAGGATTAGAAAAATAAGAGATATAAAGAAGCTTTTTCGGGCCAGACACAAAGAAAAGCATGCTCATAATGAAATAAGAAAGAAAGCAAACGAAACGAGAACACTCTTCAGAAGCGAACACACCACGGAAGCCATCTGGGTGTGCCCCTGTTTCTAGGCCACCCGAGAACCTCTCTTAGCCGCGCCTACTGAAACAGCTTATTGTCTGACGTGTTTGCAGACTCTCGGCGTGATGCTGCATCCCTCGTCTGACAATATTTCTCTGGCTTTGCTTGGAAGAATTCGCGGATTGACATTTTTGACGTTATCCTTGTTTTCGTCTGAAAGTTCACTTGTCGCTCTCTGACGCGAGCCACTGGTTGGCACGAAGGTGACGCGCCCGTGAAGAGAGTGCTTAAGACTGGCAAGGGCAAGGGGGTACACACAAATCGAGTGGGGAGGCCAGTGGAGCAATGACAATCCCTCGACGGACAGTGAATGGCAGACTGGCAGTCTGCGTTGCTCTAGAGCAGGCTTCTTTACAGGCCTTTGAGCTCCTTGGCGTCAAAGTGAAAGAGGAGGATTCAACCCGTTCAATAAAATTTAATTTTACGGGCTTTTCTTCGTATTGGTCGCCCGGCCTTAAAAAAAAAAAAGGACACCTCTTATCTTCATGCGGCATGAACTAAAGTATCTGCAATAAATAACTGGTGCAACGCTCATTGCTCGTAACAAACGAGTTCTGTGACGAGTTCCTCAAAAAGTGGAACATAACGCAATTTATTAATGTATGTAAATTATACCGCGAAGGATATTGCAGGCTTCCCGTTTTCGCAGGAGCGGCTCTAACTGAAGAATCGTAACTCGCAAAATGTCAGGTAAATGCTCAGCTAACCGAGAATGTCTCGCGAACAACAGGTAGTGCCAGGCACGCCTTTGAGAAGAGCTTAACCAGATAGCTTTCTAATACTGAGAAATGAGATGCCAGCACTGTGATGCTGCACGTGGCAGCCGCCCAACGAAAGAGAGGTAGGTGGCGATCCGTTTTAACCCAGGTCAGCTCTCTCAAGTTCTTTATATATCGCGTCGTGTGAAAAAAGCTTTCCTGCGACGAGCAGGAAAAAAAAGCACCTCCTTAACACTACCGAATGCTCCTCCAAACCAGATCTGTTTACCTTGGGTGAAGTTCGTGAAGTTTACAGTGACTTCGAAAGGAAGTTAGAGTTGTAGTGAACCTGCGATAACGGCAATAACTCCCGTCAGAAGACATCAAGAGACTGACTTCTGATTATTAACTTACAACAATGCCAGTACACTGACACTCACATTGCATTAAGTAAAGCGCACGTAAGGACCCTCCCTCAGTGTGTGGCATGACAGAACGCTTCGCTTGCTTCGCTGTAGATCGACGTCGTCTAATGATGCCTGTTGTGCGCGGCTCCGGAAGACGGCTGTCCGGCCCACTCATCAGCAGTTCGTCGTTTGTTCTTTCAGTCCTATCGGTTAAGCCCTAACCGTTGCAAAAGCTCTGTTTACGAGGAATCACTTAAATGAAAAAAAAAGGAAAAATGAGTGGGATCGACGTGAAGCGAACCGAGAAGGACAAACTTTTATCAGCTGCCTGCAGAAAGCCTCGAGCAGAAGCGAGTAGGAACTGTAATGTGTACGGACAGCCAGCACTCCACAGGGATCGCGAAAGTTTCTAGCGTGGGACGCCAAATGTGCCCAGGAAGCTTCGTTACGCTCATACGCTTGACTCCAATACGCGGCCTCCCCGGCGTTCGTGGCACCCTTGGTAAGCTTTTTCTAAAAATGAGGTAATGATGATTCGCAATTACTGTTCGCAATTGCTGTCTTATGGCCTGTATTAAATAATCCCTGCACGGAGCTCCACATTTCAACAAAAGCCAAGACGTGTTTCCCACTCGGTTCACATTCAAAAACTCAATGAGTGGGTGTTTTGTCCACTCATTTATCAATGCTGCCGCTTACGAAGCTTTTAATATTGCATGCTCTAATGGGCTTATATTTCAATGAACAGTATGGAAACGCTTATGAGAAAGGGCTAAACTAAGGACGGCGGTTGTTTCACAAGCTGAGCGTCTCAAACTACGAGTGCGTACTAATATCCAGGGTTTTGCGTGCCAAAACCATGATACGGTTATGACGCATACCGCAGTGGCGGGCTCTAGAAATTTCGACCGCCCGGTGTTCTTTGGCGTGCACTGACATGACACAGAACACGAGCCTCCACCATTTCGACTCCATCGACATGCGACCGCCGCGGCCGGGATCGAACCCGCTACCTTTGGGTCAGCAGCAGCTATGAGCGAGTGAAACAGTTAAAATACCAGTTCGTCGGAGTCGAATGCACCCAACCATTCGGCTGGGGGAAAACGCTACATCCTTATTACGTCACACCTTCAGTAGTTATATGACTCACACCCGTATTCAAGAACGTCCCTTCACTCAACGCTCCACCTTATCGATGGGAGCGCTGTCTCTATAGGCAGAACAAGACATTGCGTGTCAGCGATAATCTGCAGCAATTCTTGAGAAGCGCGGCGTCATTTTTAGTCGAGCAGTGGTGCTGTGCTCAACTAGGTCAAGTGAAGGACGAACTTCAGTAGAGGCTTGTTTGAGAATACGGGGGTTACTGTGAGTGAGTACGTAGCTCGCGCAGAATTCAAGTTGGGAGCATAATTTACGAAGTTGCCTTTTGCGTTTGGCAGACTGGCTTCGTAAACGACGAGTGATTGGCATGTCCTCTGCTCTTGCGAACGGTGACTGAGAAATATAGTAATTTAAAGAGAAAGCACTTGAACAAAGCCACGCAGCAAACGGAGCGAAAATTAGGCGTACGAATCGATAAGGGCACGGCAGCCGTTACCGTTGTTGAAAGCTTATTCTTTTCCGGAGACCGTCGGTGGGTGCTAGGTCACGCACGTACAGCGTGAACGGACGGGAACGTTGCTGCCTTTTGACGTTCGCCAATAGAAAGCAAGCAGCCATTGTGTTGGTCCAACCGATGACAAAAGGGTGTGGAAGGCTCAAGTGAGGGCGTAGCTGCAAGAACGGGCCGCAATCTATCAACGTCGAGAACTTCCTATTGGCACTGTGAGTTACTACACGGTGGTTCTGCGTTGTTTGGTCTGCCTTAACGAAACAAAAAAAAATGCAGCGACATACCAAATCTGGAACAACGAATGAGGTGGCCAGTGAGTGTATCCATATACTAGTTGTGATGTCCGAAAGGCATAAGGCTCTCCAAGAGTGTTGCAGCGTTATAAGCACTTGTAGAAAAGGAGTATAACTTCCTACTTTTATCCGAGTCTGTGGAAGTGCCTTGGTGTGTTTGACGAAAATATGGTGCGTATGGCTCTCTTTGTCGTCCGTTGGGAACCGTAATGTCTTGCAATGCTTATGTGTATGCAACGCGCCGGTCAAAACGTTGATTGCCATGCAATATTTCTGTTTCTGCAGGTAATCGATGCCAAGCTATGCCGAAATGCAAAGAGCATTACTTAAGAACGGCATTACTGTAGCAGCTGATCTTCTAATTCAAGTGGACGTGTCTGCCCCGTGCAGCCTCCAGGCTTTCTTAACCATTACGGCTCAGCCGGAGCTTCGTAGCGAGATGCATTGACACTATGCGGCAATATCCCTGAAAAGGAGCTACAGGGAATGGCACTCCTGGACCAAAGTGCTGAGAAGAAAGGCGGCCCCTTTCGGAATTTGTTCGGAACATTCGTTGGCCCCGCTGTTGCAGCTGTTACTCACAAAGAGCTAAACCTTCCGATCTCCGTCTGTTCGTAGCGACACCTCTTAATATTGGAGGCAGCGTAAGTCACGTGGAATATTCATCCTGGCTAACGTTCTCTCTGATCGGTGCGCCTCGTAATCTCCAACAGTACAGTGCCTGTTACGCCGTTTGCTCCTTTCAAAATCATCGCTTCATCAGTCGCTTTGCCGGCCAATTTTCGCGTTTGATGAGGCATCTAAGGCTTTCGCCTTAAAAATAATATAATAATAATTGTTGGGGTTTAACGTCCCAAAACCACGATTTGATTATGAGAGGCGCAGTAGTGGAAGGCTCCGGAAATTTTGAGCACCTGGGGTTCTTTAACGTGCACCTAAATCTAAGTACACGGGCCTCTAGCATTTTCCCCTCCAACGAAAATGCGGCCGCCGCGGCCGGGATTCAATCCCGCGACCTGCGGGTCACCAGTCGAGCACCTTAACCACTAGACCACCGTGGCGGGTCGGCTTAAAAATTGCGATTATTTACTAATAAATGTACTGTTTCGAATATCCCTTCGCGATGCCGATGACGCGCGCACTATCCGGTCATACATCTCACGTGACTATATGTAACATATGTCGTATTTTCAAGCTTCTATGTTAGTGCGTTTCACCTCCGAACAGGTGAATAATTAATTAATGAGCAAGGTTTGTGTCGCTTCGGTGCAGGTACATAGGTACCCACATCTGGCCGTGTTATTCCGCCAAGGCTAACTTACAGGCAAAACAAACACAGCGACAGTGCGATCATTGTTTCTTCCCACGAATGTCAACAGAAAGGAAGTGAAAATGTCTTCGGTTGTGAGCACGTAGTAAAAAATCAGTTGCAGTGTCCAAATGAGACACAGCAGTACAACCAAATACATTACCGCGAACAAAAGAAGCGAAGCGCTGATTTGCCATTCGGGACGGAAAATTAATTTACACCGCGAACACCGGGCGTCTTCAGATACTTTACAATCACGGGCAAGAGCTCAGTGAATGCGAATATTAATGGATCATTGAATTTAGAGGATCATCAATCACAGTAAAGAACTTCTGGCCACTTTTCTTTAGATCTCTCCATTTGTCGCTTTTCTCGTTCTTCCCTGCAGAAGGCGTTATGCAAATGACGTTCACGCTTCCTGCGCCTTTCGCGCCGCGGTGACCATGCCTTCCGTTTTTCAAGCACGCACAGTCACTTGTCTGAGAACAAGCCAAATAACCGAGGAAGCAAAAGAAGCCAATTTGGAAGCCTTTAACTCGGTGTAAGAGGCACGGCCGATGTTTATTATGAACATCTTATATTCTACGGTATCGCCGAGGAAAAAATAATCTAAGAACGTGCGTTATCGGCCACCCGTGAAGGCCAGACTTCGAGCTTTGTTCGACGCTTTTAGAAATGCCTTGTCGGATGGAAGCTCGTCCATCCCACAACCAAGAGGTCAACTCACAAGAATGCAAGGACCGACGGAAGTGTAATTGTGTGCAGCACAGGAAGCAACTGTTGCATAATTTTTCTATCCTTCGCGTGCCTATTGAAGGCACGGTAGCTGGTAGCATACATACGAACGCTGTCAAGCCCGCGCAAGCCCGCGCAAGCCCCAGCTACTCTTCGTTTCTTTCGATATGTAACAGCGCGAAAAGAACAGGAAAACGTTCGGAGGCACACACACGGCAGGACACAGCGCTTCGTTTCTCCAGAAGACAAATGTAGAATTTCGGAACTCCGAAAGCTTCCTGCACATTCAGTAAAGTGAAAAGTTGGGCGAGTTGGTATTTGTTCATGATGACTGAGGGGTGCGAGAAAACGGCACACAACGAAAAGAAGTACACGGGACAAGGCATACATCGGGCAAACTGGTAGATGCCTCAACATGCGTTTGCGAGAGCACAGCAGCTCTTTAATAGGAAGGCCGTTCACGCATCTGGCGATGCATTGCAGAGGTTGCGATCAGGGTAGCTGCAAGCCTGCATTTGAGCAGACAGCTGTAATGTACAGGCACAGGGGCTCCTCGGAGAGGGAGATTATAGAAGTCCCCTTTTTCCACAGGGAGGGGCCGGATTGCATCAGTCACCCCTCTGTCAGTCTGCAGGAAGGGGAGATACCCTATCTACAACGTTACTTCACGTAGGTATGCTAGGCATATGGTTTTATTTTTTTGTCGACTCGTTGGGTTAGATTAGACTTCACTGCGGTATAAATATGTCTTTCCTGAATAAAAAAAATCGGCAGATCCCACGCAGTGTGGGAATCGATGTAATGCGAAGCAGCCAGCAAAGAGCTGCATACATCGTCTTGTTGGTCATTGAGGCTAATGAAGTCATTGATGTCGTGACATCTAGTTCGCCATATATCGCGAGATTGTCATACATGCATGCGTGTGCAATCTGGTATATGCCATGCTAATGAAACATATATTCTGCTACATATATAGAATGCATGACCTGCTATTTATGTTCGGCTCTGGTGTCATGCCATACCAATTTAGGTGCATATCCAGTTAACAAAATGGCCGCGAGTGCACCATGAGCGTGGAGTCTAAATCATACCTACATGACATGCATGTCATGATTTTCATGTTAACTCCTGTTATTTGTGTTCGTGACACAGTCACGTCGCGAGATACCAATTTTGGTGTATATCAAGCTAGCGAAACGGCCGCCAGCGCACCATGGGCGTGGCACGTAAGTCATGCTGTACATGACATGCGTGTCATGATTTTCATTTTAACTCCTGTTATTTAGCTTCGTGACACAGTCACGTCGCGATATACCAATTTTGGTGTATATCAAGCTAGCGAAACGGCCGCCGGCGCACCATGAGCGTGGCACGTAAGTCATGCTGTGCATGACATGCGTGTCATGATTTGCACGTTAGGACCTGTCACTTATGTTCGTCTTACACTCTTGTCACGCCATACCAATTTCGGTATATAGAAAACTAACGAAACGGCTGCAAGAGCACCAAAACACTGGCATGTAAACCAAGTCGTTCATGACATGGATAACACGATTTTCATGTTGTGACCTGTCATTTATGTTCGTCATAAAGTCATGTTTCGCCATACCAATTTTTGTGTAAATCCTATTAACGAAACGGCCAGGAGAGCACGAAGTCGTAGACGGATAGATAGATAGATAGATAGATAGATAGATAGATAGATAGATAGATAGATAGATAGATAGATAGATAGATAGATAGATAGATAGATAGATAGATAGATAGATAGATAGATAGATAGATAGATAGATAGATAGATAGATAGATAGATAGATAGATAGATAGATAGATAGATACGCTGAAAGTCGCAGAAGTTCGCTAAGAAATGCTTCGCATTTAAAATATTTCAGTAGCTAGTAGCGCGTCGTCCCGTGTACTTTTCGTTGTGTGCCGTTTTCTCGCGCCCCTCAGTTCCTGCACATTACCTAGTTTTGCACTGCCTCCGGGATCAGCCCACATTTGACCAAGTGACGTCATGTGATGACATAATCATGTGACGGCCAGGTATGTGACGTCATAGTGACGCCATGGTAACGTCACAGAATTTTGCGAGTTGTGACTTCACGATGACGTCACGTGTGGACATCATCAGACGGTGATGATTTTTCGCAACACTCGTGTTGACGCCGACGCCGCCACTGCACGTCGACGTTCAATTTTGGCGTTTGATGAGACATCTCAAGTCTTAATGCACATATGTTACCTACATGCATATGTTGTGCCCGTGGTGCAAAGCAAACGTAGCACGGTAACACTCTATGAAGGCTTTTTTGAATTTCGTAGAAGTATAGGAAAAGCCCTCTGCAAGACAAGATGTAAAGCCGACACGGAGGACTGTACACATCACGGAAATTCAAAATTTGAGACATTTTAAAGCTAAACACGTGTTTCTGAGGCCGAGGGATGGGTTTGCCACGGAAGGGCGCTTGAGACGCTGGCGAGTGCTAGAGCAGGGCCACTGCACGCAACGACTGACTTAGACAACTTCCAAAAGAGATTGTGCGTTGATTATATTAGAGCGCAACTTTTAAGAGCCCGTTCCTGCGTTGAGCAGCGTCTCCGTTGTTGGCTGGTGTCGGCGTAACCGATAGAGCGAACGAGGACAAAAGAGAGCGACTGAGGATGAAAGAGAGCGAACGCGGAGTCTGTCGATATCACAAGCCACTGTCCTCTAACCTCACTTTTAAAGACGATAGTCTTTCTTGGGGAACTTAAACGCATAAATTTTGGTCTGTCTTTGTGTCACAAAGGAAAGTTTATTGAACCTGTACACGCAAGCGCGAGAGACACTTATAAACTAGATACTTATAAATTGCGTCAGTGTAACTTATACAAACGCTAGACGCAATTACTGGCTGGGGTAATACACTGTACGCTACCGAGCAACTATAAAACAACAACCAAATTGACTAAAGCATCTTACTTCCCAAGGAGATGAGGAAAAAAAAATAAAGAAAGAAGAGGGGAGAAAAAGGAAAGGGGGGGGGGGTGTAGCACGGGGAGTCAGGTAACTTGTTTCTTTTTCCGAACTCAGTATGGCGCTGCTGGAAATTCCAGTTTCTGCCCACGTAATTCGAAAAACCGAGTGTGCCAGCGCCTTAAGAAGGCATCAACACCACTCGCTTCCAGCTCGTCAACTAGGTATCCGAAAACAATTCGATAAATACGGTGCATGGCTGGGAACGCTGCACGCTGTGGTTGCCGACGAGCTTCTGCCTGGCACCGACGTCTCCAGATCACGTACATTGTCACCAATAGTATCAATTGGGCAAACTTGCCGTTATTCTTTTGGGACAGCGATGTAGCCCTAACTCCAAAGGTGCGCCAAACAAGGTGCCATACACCCTTTGTAGCAACGCATTCGAATAACGCATGCTTAGTGGTCTCGGATTGCCCACAGTTCACGCATCTATCATTTGGTGTCACGTGGAATCTGGCGAGGCGTTGACGCGTCGGCAACACGCTCCATCTTCTCAGCCAGTCAAATTCGCGAACCACTTCAGGGACCTTGCTTTTCTTCCATGTCTTCCATCGGCTTGGGTTCGTTTTTCTTTTATCTTCGTCTAATAGTGTCTCTTCCGTCAGGAAGTAACTTAATTCTATTGGCGCTAGTTCTTCAAACCCTTTCCCCTCCGTTTTTTGATCTACTGTGCGCCTAAAGTCGCACACGCTCTTGTAAAACTCGAGCGGTTTCTCAGCTTGCGGTCCACTGTATCTCTCCGTTGTAAACGTAGCCTTTAGAGTACTTGTCCAGTACATTAGAAGGCTCTTTCCTGGATAGTCCGGATCAGCAAACAACCTAGAGATTGTTTTTGCTGCCAATGCTCTAGAGAAGATCTTAATATCCGGTAGGCCCAGACCGCCGCGCTCTGCGGGCAGACTGAGGCAACTAGTCTTAACCTTGGCAGGTTTATGTTCCCATTTAAATGTCTCTCTGTTTGTCGGCACGTCACTCGATTCAGCCACCTGGCGAAAGTTGAACCACTTGCCCAAGGGCCAGCCATCTTGAACGGCTCACTAGGTTCATACTTGTGTACATTGTTGATCAAAAAGCAAACATTACGCACATCTGAGGCGCAACATCACTAGGTAAGTATTAGGTGGTGTGTTCCTTTAATAGAAAATACATAGATACGTAATTCTAGAGACCTTATTTTCTTAAGCTGCGCTGAAACTTGCCTTCCTCCGTGCCCTCTGCACGAGCTCATTGTTGTGCTTCGGTTTCGGTTCAGTATTGCACTGTACGAATGCCATGGGGCGACGCTCTGGCATTCATGTTTTACCCATGCGACGTGTAAATAAAACAGTTTGTGGAGAGTACTCGTTCAGTGCGGACGTTTCTTCTGCTTTGGCGCTTCGCGCCATACCGCGTGTTCGGGCTGGCTGGCATCCCCGCCGGTCGCGTTGGTCACCGCCGGTCTTCGCCTGCTGCTGTGCCGAGACTGCCGAGACTACCAGCCCGCAACACAGCGCTCATGTTTCCCGACGTACTGCCAGATGGCGTCCATATCTCACGCAGCGCCTCTTCTATCGTCTTTAGACGACATTTGCAGCGAAGCACGGAGATACGCGGCCAATTTTTTTCCTGCGTCACGCGCGCTGGCCCTTCTGCCGTAGCTCGTGCACATGCAGGGCTGGCATGTGCACTGCGGCTGGCTTCGCTTGTCGTAACGGGGCTGTCGGCGTTTCGCTTCGTTCGCTACGCCTGCAGTGCACAGAATGGTGTGCGTAGGACTCGAGCGCTGGGGTTTCTGTGGCAATATGTAACGAAAGTTACATTGCTGCAACTGCGGATAGCCAGAACTTCAAACACAGTTGTCGTTGCCCCAACACGAAGCTGCGCTCAGAGTTCGCATTAGGCAGTATTGCGGTGAAATTTTTCACTGTAAACGCACGTAGAACAAAGCCCGAAGGTACTCTCAGACTGTTTGACATTGGTGGCAAAAATTAATTCGAAAAGAAAGTGTTCGGAAGTATGGGAACTGAACCCTCCTTGTTGCCATGGCTTTTCTATGCCTATTGTTTCAGTGTTCATCTGCAGTGTGGACTATAACAGAAATTTTCATCATATTTGAGAACATCGTCTGCAACGCGTACCAATGAATCAAAGTGCCTTATAAGAAAATAAGACGATCGGACGATTCCCTTCGTGTTCTGATAAAAAGTTGTGCGATACTACGCTACCGCTAATTGTGTAGTGCGGGAATTGTAGGAATTAGTCGGCGTTATTAGACAGTCTTATAAACATGACACTGAAAGCCTTGCGCGCGCAATCGCCTTGGGCTGTCGCCATTGCGCATGCGTGAGCGCTAAACGTTTTTGCTAAACGTAGCTCTGTAATTCGTGAGCGCGTTACGTTCGGGCTGCGAAACGAAATCGGCATCAAGTTATCTTTAAGCGAAGCTTTTGTAACTCGCAGATTTCGGTGGCGGCTTCTTACGCGAAAAATCCGACGACGGCGCGAGTAGAGAAATGCGGACCTCGAAGGTGCCCTGTTAGAAATGTCATTTCACGCGCTGCCATATGACGCACTCAAAATTGCCGCACATTTGCTGGGGAAGTTCGAATAGTTTCTATGGAGAAAACCTATAGAGTTTGTATGTCCTTCCAGGTTTAGCGAGGCTTAAAAAAACAGAGAGAGAATGACGGAACACAGCGAACGCGCGCTTTCGCAGCCTCGCAGCTTCGAGATTCGCTTGCCGGCGTTGCCGTTTACATTCAGCTTCGCGAGCGTCCATAGCGCCGTTGCGAAGGAGAGTGCAACGGGAGCGAGCGCGCGCCGCATTATATACGGTGGTAGTGGTTTGAAGAGGAAAAGGCGCCTAATTTCTGCAGCCCGGTCGGGAGCACGGCGCAGCGCCTACATTATATACGAGCGGGAGAGCCGCATTATATACGAGAGAGAGAAACGGGAGAGGAGAAAAGGAGCGCAGGCAGCGCTCACGCCACCTCCTCCACCCCACCTCCCACCTCCTCGCGTAAGCGCGAGGAGAGGGGGGGGGAGCTGGCGCATGCGCGGTATGGGTGCGGACACCACAGAACGGACACTGCCCCGAGCATAAGATGCTTTCGCATCTAAAAAAAAGACTAGATCTCTAAACTTATTTAACAAATTGTCGGACCGGGCTACTCTAGACACTATTTCGAGAGGCGACGTCGATGCACATTTCTGCAGGATCGATTTAGCAACGTGAATCAATGTGAAGTGGAGCACCATTATGAATTCGCGCCAAAGGTCTTCAGAGTTTATTCATTCATGTTTAATTATTTATGCTATTTTCAGGGGACAGAGTACATTTCGTAGGAGAAGGGTGGTTCACAACAATAAGACAGACCACGAACCACATTTCGTGCAAATACACCAAATAGTTGTGCTACAAGAAGTTACAGTTTCACCTCAAGGTCGAAACAATGAATCCGATAGCAAGAAATGGGAATGCCTTAGGAAGAACGGCAAGCAGCTAGAAACATGCTGCGCGCTGCTCAAGCAAAAATGACATAGGAAAAGAAAACACACAAGGCGAGTGCGAACTAGCAACTGTCATAGCTCGACACTTCCAGCGCGCTGTTCAAACATAAATAAGGACGCACGAAAAGAACTCACTGGTATACACAGGACGAGCGCGAACTGTCAGAATTGTTACATCAACTAGCCCTTACTATGGCTCTGCTAGCTAGCAGCTCATTTCTTTCGCAAACGCGGCCGCTGCAGCGGGCAATATGACCTTCGTGCGGTCTATAGCTTCAACGCAAACTTTGCGGTGAAAGCAATAGACGTACAAAACTCACCCTCAAAAGATAATCGCGCGGGCACGGTCGACCACGCCCTGTATGTCAAAGTACAAGTCGGAGGCGCACATTCCAACTCCTGCGAAAAACTAAAGAGTTTTAAAACTGCGGACCCAAGAAATTTGTGAGTCGCCAGGACGCATGCGCAGAACCAGCGCCTCCTCTATTTTTCTGTGCCTGGGCAAACGAACGGAGCGCAATAGGAACCGACCGTCGGCGTTAGTGCAGCATTTAGCCGCCGGGCGCCGCCACCGTAGTAGACCCGCCGACGCGTCGTCGCTCGCGGAAACGAATGCCCTGGCTGCATTCGAAGCTGCTATATGGTTCAGGTTTCGGCTGTATTCGCGTTGTTTAAAGTATAATGAAAACTTGTAAACTGGAATCATGAAGCACTTGTCGTTCTGGGCAACCAGCGCATTTCGAAGGCATGTGTCTTTCGCGGCTATTTGATCGAGACACTCGCGCGTCGTCTGCTAGCCCGATACCAGAGCACATGCCAGTGATGCGCGAAAATTTGTTTTTTCACCGTTACGTTCGCTTGACTGAGAGTCGGTTTTCGACTGTCTGAAAGTTGATTTTCGAAAGCAGCATTTGCCAAGAGCTAATACTGAAAGCTTGGGCGCTTAAAGTTCCCCTATGTGTGCTACCGTCTACTGGTGCAGCACACTATACGCAAGCCTGGAGTTCATGCGCTAAATAGCATGAAATGTCACTACACTGCTTCCAGGGATATACGTGAT
This sequence comes from Rhipicephalus sanguineus, assembly GCF_013339695.2. Lineage (NCBI taxonomy): Eukaryota > Metazoa > Arthropoda > Arachnida > Ixodida > Ixodidae > Rhipicephalus > Rhipicephalus sanguineus. Next base: position 99,982,855 of record NC_051177.1, on the reverse strand, counting down.
CGCCCGTTCCCTTCGTAAAGCTTTTGAGAATTACATTTGTTGGCACCGGGAGAAAGCAACAGCTGGTGCCAGAAAAAGAGGAACTATGCCAAGTGATTCCACTATTTGAGAGCTTAAACCAGTTAAATCGTGGTGGTACGAAAACCAAACAAAAAGAGCTACATATGCCGCGCGCTTCCTGCAACACTGACCGACGTGTGTGAACAGACGCTGTCGTTCAAGTATAAAGTCGTAGTGCCGACTATCAACTTAAGCCAATGTGAAAGGCATGAAAAATGGCGCGGCCTGTTGTCAGTTGCTTGAGCTCGTCTTTGAATTTGTCGACGGATTGTTGTAGCCTCAGTATCTGGCTCCTCAGGTATCTTTCTTATCTCTTCCATTTGCCCTTCTCGGTTGTGAGCAAAGTATAGAGGCCGAATGGCTGTCCATCTGGACGCTTTTGTCGCATGGGGCAGCCTGCTCAGCCTTGTGCACTCATTTATTGCAACACTGTACATAATAATTGTCGGTTGTTTCGCCGGTAGCGCATGTGTTGTCCATCGGCTCCGATTCTTCGGCTTCGGGACCTAATGTCAGCGCTGCATGCACATGGCGGCGATCGCGAGGCAGAGTTGCTACTGGTAGTACTAGATGCATTGGCTGATTATTCGGACGCAACACGGACACGTTTAGGGGTACTTGCCATGCTTGGTTCAGTTGTTACCTTGGGCCGCAAACGTGGAGTAGTCTGCATAGAGTGACGCTGCTGCATCCTTCTTAAGCCGCCGCTTCTTATATTCTATGAAATCTTCGCGTCGTAAACGACGGCTGCATATTCTAGTGTAGTTTGAAAATGTATTAGGAGACCAATTATCCCGCCTAATTACTGCAAGACACCTCTACCGAACACCAGCGACAGCTGGAATTTCATGGAACGACAGCCGAACAATGTATTAAGGCGAAAGCCTTAGATGACTCGTCAAACGCGAAAATTGACCGTCGGGGGGCATCAGCACGAGTGATTCAAAAAGTAATTACGTGATGACGTCATCATATGACATCATAGATAATCAAATTGTGTGACATCATCGTGACGTCACATCACGTGATGTCGTCATATTACATCTTCGCTTGGTCAAAATGGGCCGTTCATAGAGGCAGTTCATGCCTCCGCTGATGTGCAGAAAGCTTGCACTGCCTCCGATCCTTGAGGCTGTAAGAAAACCACGTTAGGCGCAGAAATATCTCGCAGGGAGGCAGGGAATGTTCAATACATTGAGTGGAAGAAAAAGAAGATAGCTTTCGCCTTTCAGTCGTCTTAAATGTATGTATAAGGGACGCTGTGAGATTTTCTTTTCTTTGTCAATACAGGGAAATAAAAAAAAGACAATCGCGATTTCTTTCAGTTCCATTTGCAGAGTGGAACACAACAGCATGACATACTAAGGCATTGGGGCGGTTGCAATAGCCTGAAATATAAAATAAAACGCGAATACTATCAAACTCGAGTGCAAGTATCGAACCGGCAGCGCGGACTGACAGACTGCTTGCGGAATACGTACAGCGGGGATGGATAGACACGCGAACATGCGGCATCTGCATTCCTTGCTGCTTCGCATTTATTTTCAAGTGGTTATAGCCTGGATGATTGTTGAAAAGGCGCAGTCATCCATGACAGAATAAAAGACCATCTAGCATCTTTTTATTGCCACCACGGTTAGAGCGTGATGAAATCAGCGCGCCGCTATGTTCGCGTTTCTTTCCATCCCCCTGTACCTGTGAAAGCTTGCAAGAAGCACAAATGCAGTTAGGCTCGGATGCAAACATGAATTCGGGAGCTTCGTGATACGCGCGGCCGTTCAGCGCCAGCTTCCCGTAGTCTACTTGCACGGCACCACCACGCGGCAGCGGCGCGCGCTCGACAGCCCGAGGAGAGCGGTCGCCCAGGCACCGAAAAATAAAGGAGGTACTGGCAGAACGCAAACCACTCTCAGACTCTTGACGCTCCCGTTGTCCCAAGTCCCAAGACCCTGCAGCGCTTGCCTTTGGGCGGCGAAGAAAACCGGAGAACGCGCGACTTCTAGAGAAGAAAATAAAGAAGGCGCTTGGCAGTGGCACGAGGAGCCACGGCTCGCGTTCCCCGCAGGCGTCGATTCTGGTCACTAAAATAAAAATTCGCTGTTTGGCCGCAAGGGCGAAGCAATGAATGCGATAGCAAGAAATTGGAATGTCACACGAAGAACGAGAAGCTCGCCACTTGCAACGCCTGTCCCAGTTGTTACATCTTTGTGCTTGATGCAACGCGCTGCAGGTGTCGACAATGGAGAATCAGATACTCTTAGATATTTTTTTCCTTTAAACTACGGCGCGTGGAGTAACCCTCTGCGTTTCTTGCCACACGGGGGCGTCTGATGCAAGGTGTGCATTTAGGTGTGCCCGGTGTTCTTTGTTTTACTGTAGAAGGATGTGGATGTAGGAGGGTGCGCTGTGGCTTGTGGTTCTTTCCTCTTCGTCTTCGTCGTCGTTGCGCTGTTTGAAGAATGTTCTTTGTTTTGTTTCTTCTTCGACATCACGAGTGGGTACAGAAAAGGGCCATTTTGTCGTGCGTGTCTCAAGGGCAGTCTTCAAATTGAAAGAAAATTGGAAGTGTTGCGTCTGCAAGTGTCGACAGTGGAGAATCAGATGCTCTTAGATATTTTTTTTTCTTTTAAACTGTGGTGTGTGGAGTGACCCCCTGCGTTTCTTGCCACACGAGGGCGTCTGATGCAAGGTGTGCCCGGTGTTCTTTGTTTTTTCTTCTTCCACATCACGAGTGGGTGGAGAAAAGGACCACATTGTCATGCGCGTATCAAGGGCAGTTTTCAAATTCAAAGAAAATTCGGAGCGTTGCATGGTAGAAAACACGCTCAAGCTCCTCCGAGATTTTCTTACCACCAGCGGTAAATGGTGCATATAAATAGCTCGCCGTTATTTTGCCGGTGCATGCATGGGCAAGGTTGAGTTGTCTAATGCAGCGGGCTGGGAAGCGAAGAGCCGATGGTTCGAATCCCCGGTCGGGTGCTCCGGAATTTTAAAAATCAGCCGAGAGTGTCCATGTAATTGCTATAGCAATAAAACTTCATTTGGGACTAGTTGGCAAATATACCTGAGGCTAAAATTACAGTGCAAACGCACTTCTTTGTCCTTCTTACTTCTTCTCTACTTCTTTGTCCCTGCACCCTTCTCAATATGATTTCATGTCTTCGCGTATCTATATACTTTCATCCCTGTTACACGTTTTGGTTTAGAGCTATTGTTGTGTGCGCACGTGCGGTAAGGTTGCCTTGGGCTTATATGTGCATTGGAATATGAAAGAATAAAGCAGTTATTAGTAAGCGCTCGTGTCGTAGGTTTCTTTCCTTCGTTGGTGTCTTGGGCGTTTGCACTGTAATTTTAGCCCCAGGATTCTGGTCACGGTGTGATCCCGGTTCAGCAGTCTCGTTTCTTCCTTCCTGTGGCATTAGCCTACAAGAGCCAAAGCGTTCCCACTAGCTCGCGCCACCACGAGCCACGCGACGCTCTTCTTTTCCCCTGGCCGACTGGCCACAGGTGGCGCGGCACTACATCCCCAAAATGGAAAACTAGCGTGGGTCGCTAGCGATACGACGCAGACGCAGTGCGGGCAACAATGCAGCAACGCCCGCGTCTCGCATAATTTTAATTTCGCCACGTGTGGTATCTAGTGATGCCAAACTATCGGTAAATTGACTATCGATAGCATCGACAGATTCTTGGAAACTATCGATAGTACTGCTATCGATAAACCATCGATAGTATGAAAAATAGTGCAATCGATCGTACCATCGGTAGTATTACTGTAAAAGCTCACTAATTCGACACTCGTTCCTCAGCACTCGACACTCGATCCTCGGAGCGCGCCGAGCCCGAAGCGCGGCAAATATGCGACGGAAAAGAGCGAAAACGTCGTTAGAAGACACCGTAAGCGAGGCGGCGCTGTCCGCATCGCTATCTTCATGAGTGAGTGACCGAATGATGACCACGGTTTTGACCACGTGCGGATGCAGCACTTAGCAGCTTTGTTTTAACTTGATGCAACGCGCACGCAATGTCATAAAACTCAAACATAGCGGAAGCTGTTGAAGATGAAGACCTTTCAGCCGCGGTCGGGGTTCTTACATAAAACTCGCTTGCTACGTTGCGATGGACGAACCATCAGTTGCCGGCCATTTTCCTTGCGAGAAAACTATGATCGCGTGTCCGTGGTGGTGGCGGTACCTAATAAGGAAGGGGTGTAGAGCGCGTTTCGGGCTTGTCCGGCGCAGTGGTCGAAATGTGAATGAAGTCGAAGGATGACGAACATTGCGGCTTTTGCACTGCTCTTATACAAAATAAGTAGATGATTTACGTATTCATCAATAAAATGAAATTTCATTGATGTAACAGAAATTTGTTTATTGCTTTCTTGGTGCTTTCAATAATTCGCCATTCGGTTACTGCGGACAAGTTTTCTGGTCCCGTGAAATCCGAATTACCGAGCTTTTACTGTACTACCAATAATAGTGTTTGTAGAGTTGTGAACAATTATGCTGTTGTTAGCCGGCGCTATTGCCAAAACATTTGCGATAGCAATACTCTCATTCCAAAAAGACAGGGCGTGCAAACACGGACACAAGAAAGAAGTCAGGACACCACAAACGCCGACTAACAACTGAAGAGACGCACAACGGCTGAAAAGAAAGAAGGCACGAAACCACGTAGACCACCACGCGTGCCGGATTGATAGGCTCGCCTGTTGCATGGGCATGCGCAGATAAGTTTTCGTGCCTTCTTTCTTTTCAGCCGTTGTGCGTCTCTTCAGTTGTTAGTCGGCGTTTGTGGTGTCCTGACTTCTTTCTTGTGTCCGTGTTTGCACGCCCTGTCTTTTTGGAATGAATACTTACCAACTAGCTCAGCTCTCTGTTATTCTAAGCAATACTCTGTTCGTTTAATTTATGAGCAATTTTTGGTGCGATAAATAAATTATACCCGCCGTGAAAATGCCTGAATGTCTCCATCAATAAATGCGTCTCTCAGAGCAAGACACCTCAGCAGTAGTGCACAAGGGAAAGGACAAGGAGGGATTGAAATAGGATAGAGAGGAAAGACGGAGATCGATTAGAGGGGACCGCTGACGAAGAACCGTCAAGCGCAAGTTACTATACGAGCGTCTCGCAAATCACAAAATGCAAAATTAATTATCGTGTGTCTGCCAAATATTCTTGTGCAGCAACAAACACATATCAAATTCCTTGCCCTTAAGCCTGCTCCTGCTGTACCATATACCACGCACTTGGGGAACCAAGTTTATGCTGCAATGGAGTTCGCGTGGTCTATATTCTACTATTCATTGTACTATCGAATTCACTATCGATAGTGCCATCGATAGCTTTTTTTACCATCGGTAGTTCTATAGTGGCTGAACTATCGATAGTATCGATAGTACCATCGATAGTGCTGCGACACTGGTGGTATCCCTTGCGTTTGACCCATCGCCGCGTGGGTTTGTATTCTGCCGTGAGTATTCTAACGCAAGGCGTAACGCGTTAGGATACTAATGGATACTAAACAACGCATTGCTTATTAGATCTGCCGACGGGGAGAAACAGCTGGCCATCATTTCATGGACCGAAAGAGTCGCTTCCCGCGTGGAGCCACCCTGAGGCGCCAGACAGGTGACATTTAGTCAAATAAAAGTTGTTACCACCGCCGTGGCTTAATTGTCCAATGCAGCGCGCTGCGGAGCGAGGGGTCGCAGGTTCGAATCCCCGGTCGCGCAATGCGGCATTTTTTCTTCTGAACTATTTTTATTTGTGGCTTTTATTTATATATACATACATATACATATACGGGACATGACGGCGACGGCCAAAATCTGCCGAGAGTGTCCATATGATTGCTATCGCAAAAATATTCCAGCGTCTTCGGGTATTCTTGCTCGTCACAAGCAAATCAGCACGCTACACTCTTCACTGCGAGTGCACATCGCTTGTTTGTATTTATCCTTCAATTTTTATATCTATATATGCGCACACTTGTAATGTCTCATGTGCGATACCCGGGCACTGGTCGGGCTGTTAAGCTCAGTTATTCTCCTCGCATCTCACTCTATGCTCCCGTTTGCAAAGGGAACATGGCAGTTTAAGTCTCTCGAATACACAGCGTCACCCGCACATTCCACCATTCCAGCAGCTTTCGAAGCGAGGGCTCCTCCGGTCTTTCCCTAACGCACCGCGACAGCCGCAAAAGCGCAATGGCACGGAGGGAAAAGCGTAACCAGGAGGCAGTCTCACGGGGAAACCGAGTGCGTAATCCGGAAATGCGCGCCTTTCCCGTTCAATTAATGTCAATCTATGCATGCGTTCCGCAGCAACTGGTTGAAGCAAAAGCTTTATTGCACGCGGCGAAGCTGCATCTTGTTTACGAGTTGCTGTATGTATATATAGGCGTGCATAAACAAACTGTCAATCTATGACACGTTGTTCTTTTGCGCGTGCTAGCTTAGACAAGAAATGGGGGAGCGGCGACTGCGCGGAGCTTACTGAGATTTGCACAAAGGCAGTGCAACGCAAGTGTCACGACTCACTCAGGAGATTACAAGATCTGAGAAGGCAGTAGTTCCCAGCTTAGCGATATCATGTTCAGCGTTACGTACACCAGTTTTAATGGTTCTAAGATAAGATTCTGCACGCCGCTGCAGAGAAAGAATGGCGGGAATTTATAGGCGGGCATTTATTATAGGTCAACGTACGGAGTAATATTCAGACGAAACGGACTTGTAATAATCTTCAATGGCGCGTTCTTTTGAGGGAAAATTAAGATGACCCTTACGGTATTGTAGAACAGCCTTATATGTGGGGACAGTTGTTTGCTGGTGTCCCTCATGTTGTGCCTATGCTTTTCTATTGTATATAACGCCTTCTTTTGAAAAAAGGAACATCCAGAATAAACGTCAAGATGGGCAGCTGAAAAAATAGATGTGTTAGTTCTGCACAAGGGTGTGCGTACTTAAAACAGCGCAATTATTTATTTAATGTTTTTTTGCAACAGTAATTTTCGCGGTGTCAGTCTTTTTCTTCCCAAGGACGGACGATGTCGGCGGATCATGAGTGAGTATAAATTCTGCCCAACCGCGTTCTCAATGGCGCGCTTTATTACGATCGTGCTTGAATTGTGCCGGGAGCAGCACATTTACTCGCAAACTCAGGCTCACTTTGTGTGATAATAATATCTGTGGTTTAACGTCCCAGAACCACGATATGATTATGAGAGAAGCCGTAGTGGAGGGCTCCGGAAATTTCGACCACCTGGGGTTCGTTAGCGTGCATCTAAATTTAAGTGCACGGGCCTCAAACATTTTCGCCTCCATCGAAAATGCAGCCTCCGCGGCTGGGACCACTTTGTGTGATGCTATGGGGATTTGAGGGTGCGAGGCAATTAGTGGTTGGCCTTTTGGGGCACGCTCGGAACGCGTCCTCAGGGGAGCGAACAAAGTGCGAGCACACCTGTAATTTCAACAAGCTACTCTCTTCCCTTCGTGTTTTACCTCGTAATCTGATTCTCTCGCGGGGTCCTTGAAAAATTTCGAGTGGCGCGACCAAATTGAGGGCGCGTTCAAAGGCGCTTCGCTGCTGCGCCAATCACCTGCAACAGGCAGCTGCCTTGCAAGCCATCAGCGCACCATCATTGTTCGTTAAAAGCAATCCGTACATATGGTTAACCACCGAAGATGAAACGTGCGGCCCCTGTGTTCATGACTGGGTTTATCCCGATGGTCCAATAAAGTATTCCTCAATTATTGGTTGCGTCTGTCCAGAAATCTGTTGGTGGTTACCGCCTGTGTGTTCCCTTCATTTTTAGTAGACCAGTGTTGAGTAGGGGTATCTGCCCAATCACTGTGGCACATACATTGTTGCCCGCAGGAGACTTCTTCATTTTTAGTGGACGAGCGGCGAGTAGTGGGGCCTGCCCAATTTGTGTGGTCCATAAGTTTTTACGTGCGTAGTGACGAAATAATTTTAGTTTCGCCTAGCCATATGCAGCTACGCTGTAATAAATAAACCGCAAATACCTGGGGGCCAGTTTTATTTACTTTATAAAGCTATTTCTGCTTGCTCTATCTGTTGAGGTTACGTGGACGTCAGGAAAGAATACCAGGCTTCAGCTGTACTCAACCGGGGAAATGATCGCGGACGATGCTCTGGCCAGGCTACGGCGCTAGTACGCGTCTGCATCGGCTAATCCAGCTTGTTGGTGCTCGTCCATTTCGGCAGCGTGCCTGTCACGCTTGTATTCTTCGATAATCTAACTGCGTTTGGCGTTGTCCGCACTCTCAAATGCGCTTTCGCACAGTATTGCGTTGCTTAGCGGAGCCAAACCGTCTCTTTTTTGTTGTTGTTGATCGGTCGCCAGAATCCTTTCGGGCACGTTCAAATGGGTCTTGCGACGGTGACGACAACGTATGACGTTTCGCTGGTGAGACTGAGAGTTCATAGCCGCGGCAGCGTTATAAAGAAACGGTCGCGTACTAAGGTTTAGGAGCGAGTTAAAGAACAGGGCTGGTTAAAATTAATTACGAAGACCTTTGTTTGCCCAGTTCATACTTTTGCCCAGCAAAGACGCGTTTAAAAGGGTAAATTATATATAGCCCGAGTGGCATTGCACGAAAGCGTGCCCACGATAGAGGGAACACAAGAAAGGCAGGGAGGTGAACTATACTGGCCAGTTTGCTACCCTACGCACGCGGAGGGTAATAAGGGGGTAGAAGAGAGAGAGAGAGAAAACCATCAGTGCACACATTTCACAAAATACACGCACAGTGCAAGGCATAGCGTATCACGAAAAGACAATCAGATATTAAGCGCAGAACAGAAGAAGGACGGGTGGGGCGAGGATTACGGGAATAAGTTTGACCTCACTGATCATGCGATGCCGTGAAAGAGAGAAATGGGCAAACGAAGAAGCTCAGTCTTTCCGTTCACGACTGCACGAAGCGTCTCTTTTGTAATTTTGACGCAGCTATAGTTCTTATCCCTTTACTTTGTCATTTTTTTTTACTTCTCTCAATCTTTTCCGCTTCGACGGAATCCCATCGCCGGTATTGAGTTACGGCGAATAGAGCGAGTTCGGTGGCACTGCTCGCAACTCGCCGGAATTCTCGCTAGTCTCCCATTACGACGTAATTTTCAATTTTCTTTTCTTTCTCTTGTTTTCCTGCACTCCGTCTTTCTTTTCCCCATTTGGCGCAAGACGAGATGCGCACATGGGAACGTGTCCTAAGATTCGGGCAACTAAAAACGAGAAAATAAAAATAAATGGAAGGAGATGAGCATGACGCTTAGTCACACGCTTGGCCGAAGCCGGAAGCATCGTTGCTGAAAAGCTAGCCGACTCCTCGAGTCACTTATATATGATGGCCAGGCCAAACCGCTGGACGAGAACGGATCTTTCGAAATAGAGGCTCAGATTGCCTCGACACCCTTGCTCATTACCCTCTTAGTGTTTTCCTTCATTCCTTATCTTATCTTGCCGGTATGTCTTTTTGGTACGGTCAGTTTATTCTTACTACAGATTTTTGGACGCTTTCATTAAACCACCTACACGTGACCTGATTTGCTGCCATTTCTAGCTGCATGTTCTCTATTAGCGAGGTGCACAATCTTCTTAGCTCTTTCGACGTTAGAAGTACCTTTCTTCAATAGGCGGTGTAGTAGGGCTGTCATCAGGGCGATACAGGACAGCGATTTCATTTTGTGTTAGTAAACATCAGCAACTCAATGCCCTGGACGACATGTTTCCAGGTCAGATACAAATACTCGCTCATTTTGCCCGTATGTAATTTAAGTCTGATTGGCGAGTGTGGCCGAAGGGATAATGACACTGCACCACCTTCAAAGCAATCATTATGTTCTTGAACATATTAGAATAACATTTGTGCCCGCAAACTTTACAATTACTTGTCCTATTTGAGCGTTGTGTAAAATTCTACACCATCTACTTCAAACGCGACAAAAATATTCGCAAGTGGAAGAGTTCACCCTGCAAGAAATCCTTTTCTTCTCCACTGCTCTGCTTTGCTATAGAAAAAAGGCAGAGTGCCACAAACGTCACTGTCAGAATATTTCTTATGTTTATCGCACATATATGCTCTTAAAACAAGTACATAAAAGAATTTTCTCAGGGGCCTCCTTCGCAATCGCAGCACCAAGACCCTATAACGAACAACCCTTCAAGAACGGAGAACCTCGTGACTTCGGCCAGTTACTTCCCCGTCAACTCAAGTCTCAGAATCATGGTGCGTGCACCGTGTAACTTCAACGCTGTTTCCCAGTGACATTGCTTCGGGCAAGGCTGCAGTGATCTCGCATAAGCAAAACGCTGAGATTCAAAGCGGATGGATCTTTCATCGTTTTATATTTTGAGATAAGAAAGAGGAGAAGAAAATACTGTCGAGGGAAAAGAAACAGGGAATAGATTAACAGAATAAGACTCATTACTGGCGTAGGTACTTGTAAAATATATAAAGAGAAGCTTTAATAAATAATAATCAAAAGGAGATACCCATAGTTCTATACGACAAAAGATGTAAAGTCCGATGAGATCCAGCAAAAGTTCAGGAGTTACTCCCACCGGCCTTATAGGGAATGCAAAAAAAAAACATAATGATGGTTATCCTTATCATCCTTCACCTAGTAGCACGTCACTACAGCCTCCTTTGCCCGTTCCTTCGGAATCATATCAGCTTAGAGGGATATTGCGCTATGGGACACCCTAAATGTTTAGCGAAGCACCCTCTCTTTCTTCCTTTCTCTCTTTTTTCTGGGTGTCTTGTGGTACTAGATACCTAGCTTAGAAGCGAGACGTCTACCGGAAACATTCATATGATTTACTCCCCCGAGGCAAATCGGGTTGTGCGTGCCCTGCCTTCTTTTTTCCTGCACTTTCCGCTTAGAGAGAATACGAGCTCAGTAACACAAAAAGTTGCAGAAAGATGCAGGAAGACGTCGACACGAGGCATTTTGCCACAGCGGGCATCCATGGGCCCAGTCTAGCGAGACGACTCTACCAGCGAGCCGGAAATGTCCCGGCACTCCAGAAAGAATAGAGAGAAGTAATAGTGGTGACCGTATGGCAAGCTCCAAACCCGCCCATCGACCAGCGCTGCTCCTTGTATACGCACGTGCCCGCAGTTCCATAAGACGCAAGCGGTAGCCTCCGGGCGAATGAATCAGTATAGAAAGAAACAAATAAAACGCATTGAGCGTATGTATTTGTTCCGAACACTATACATAGCTTCCATATTGAGGATCAGATTGTCTCTTGTCTCTTTAGAGGCCAGCCACCTTTCGGGTCACGGGGAAGAAGACTGGTCGATCAATAAAGTTTATTTCTCTCAACAAGCGTAAGCATACGGTGCGTGGACCGCCACTGTCTAAGTCATCATACGGCATAAAGCACCAGGAGACTCTTTCTTTCTTTATTTCTTTTAGCAGGTATGTCCGTTACGCAAATATGCAGCCCAATTCATGAAGAAGCCTTATGTTCACAGTCGCGGAAATCTATCTTGCCTTATATGTAGAGTACACACAACCTTCGCGCCCTACACTTCTGTGTCTTTAGGCCATCATGAAGCAGCGAGACTCATGGTCTGTCTTCAAGGCTGATATTCACACACTACCCTGTCTAATCAAAAGCCTAGGTTTAAAGTATTCCCGTATTTAGGCTCTACAAAGCCTGAAGCAACGAAATGGGATAAAAGCAATCGGCAGAAGCGGCAAGTTTCTGGAGTAATTTCCGAGATTCAAAATCTCGCAATTCCATGGTGCGGCCACTGATTGCGCAGACCACTTGGCGTTAACTCCGTCTCTCCCAATTCGATTAAGGGTCGCTCTCTAGAATTGGATTACAAGTTCAACAAAGAAAAATATAAATAGAGCAACGTACCAACAACATTTTCCATACTAACCCCTTACAAAAATGGATTTAGACAGTCTATAGAGTGTCTGTAGACTTCTTGTAGATGAGTTCGCCTTTATGTAGATTTAGTATTTTGCCTAAAGAAAATCTTTTGACAATCTATAGACAAAAGTTTATAAATGCGTGTCATCTTTTGTCTAATTGCGTTCTATAGATTGTCTATAAACAAAAGTTTTAAAAAGTGTATGGTTCTTTTTTTTCTATTGTTAGTCTATATACAATCTATAGACAAAAGTTCAGTTGATGAAGTTTGTTTTTTGTCTAATCCCAGTGTATAGATTGTCTATAAACAAAAGTTGATAAATTGGTGTTATTTCCTATCGTCAAATCCCAGTCTATAGACTGTCTAAAGACAGAAGCTAAAGTGGAGTTATTTAATTTTTTGCTGAAAATAAGGTTTTTTATTGAAATTTTATCAGACGTGTGTACTTTACGCAATTTTACTACCTTTTTGTTTATATAACATCTAAGCATGCACTCCTTATTACCCCATTGGGCCCTAGCTGTAAGGTATGTTAAAAAAGAACTAAGGGGGCTCATTAATTAATTGAACCACAATGTGAAATTGAGCAGGAATGCGTTTTTTATATCTCATTAACACATTCTGGCGCGCATGGCACATATATATTTCCCCTCGTAACTCGCATGCTCACATTAGAAACTAAAGATGTTTCCAGTAAGTATGTGGCACTCTATGGCTCACCGACTGCATGTACTGCAAGGACTGTGTGGTTCTTTCCGCCTTCGTTGCTACACTGCAAAGGGCAATGTATTTCGTGGAACACTGGAAATCGCAGCTTTGAAGCGGGACGATGGGCAAACAGTGAACAGAGTACAACAGCTCTTTTTCAAGACACAAATAGCAGGGCCCACTGCAGTGCTTTCATTTTTGTTACTATTCAATATACAGTATTTCGCCATTCTTTTCATATACGAAGCACTGTGCCCAGAAACCAATTTTGGTAAAAATATTTTGCGAATTAGCTGTGGCCCTTTCGCTAGCTCATTATATTTGTTCATTTTAACGACATTTTCAGAAGGTAATATGTTAATTAAGATGTTCTTCAACAAATATGCATTTTTCTGTTTTCATTACGACGACGTGCAATGTAATATTAAAACGTGTTTCAGTAAGCGATTTCAAATTGATAATGTGTGTATGCACTTGCTTACATCTCCCGCTTAGAATATATTAATTTAAATTAACAGGGAACATCAATAAGAAAGAAGTTGCAACAGAATCGCCCTAAGGGCGAGGCATCGATGGTGACACTGGCTCGGTGCAAATTTCAAAGAGATATCACTCGGAACCGCCGACACTTGCTGTCAAAGGCTCAAGTTTTCCACATGGTTGTGATCATACACACAGACACGGCCGTGAGGGCAACAGCTGTTACAGATAGTAGTAAAAACGGACCGTTCGTTACATATCCTGTACACGAACGGTCCACGAACGGTATGTTTAAACAGCAAGCACTGGAAATACAATTGAAGAATCGCTCAGAAGCGGCCTCCCCACTAAGAAGTTGCTTTTTCGTTCAGGCACTGCCGTGAAGGCCAAACCCCATATACGCGAAAATGCACGCGACAGCGACGCGACGTAGATCGTCTTCGCGCAAGCGGTCGCTTGGATGGGCAAACCCCATACACGCAATCGGCCTCGGCGAGAGATCTCCACTGTTGCTGGCATGAGGGCGTTTACTCGTACCAAAAGTGGCCCTTTCTCAGCGGTATGCTATGTAAAATACGATGTTTTGTTGCATAATGGTACATAAAATGTTTATCATTGTCTTGCAGCATTTTTTTTTTTCGATCCCATCACTGCTGCTACGTGCTGCCAAGCCGCGTCACAGACGGCGCGAGACTTGGTAGTTCCCGGCCCTGAGGTCCCAGCGTTCGCGTTCAACAACGTCAACATTGCGCTCGTCGCCGTTGGTCATGTTGATGAACGTTGTTGTTGATGTGCGTCGATAAGAAAGTGGCGGCAATCAGCAATACGTCACTGATGCATCTTATTCCGGTGTTTTGCTATTGGCTGCTTGAGCGCAGCACTTCCGGGCGACGAGCGACGGACATGTGAAGGATTCCAAATCTGAAAAACCGAGCGATCGCGCGAAATCGACCACGCAACACGTCGCGCGAACGGCTCGTTTCGTCGCTCATAGCATCGCTCGTCGCTGTCGCGTGAGTTTTTGCGCACATGGGGTTTCGCCTTGAATCGTGAAGGCGCGCGAGCGAACACGATAAGGAAGGGGAGAAAAGCGAGAACCGGTGCGGCAAACGAACGGAAGAGGGCGCGCAGCTGCAACTCAGTTTCAAATCGCTCGCTGAGCGAGAGCCAATCAGTTCAAACCAGGGGGCGCGCAGGCGCACTGACGTTTGAGCCGTTCAGGCAGTTGAGGTATTTGAGGGTCGTTGTAAAAGAAGTTCTCGCAGCGCAGTGTGTAATGCCGAAATAAGTTTGTTGCGCGCATGTATTTTTACCACGTTCATTATTATTACGTGCCGGTATCGTCGCTGGAAGTCGTGGAATGGACACGTACTTACACCGCGTGTCGGGACGGACGCATCGTTGTTTGACATGGAATCGTTGACGGCCATGTCTTGTAGCCCCAACGAGCGCGAAGCTTTGAACAAGATCACAAGCGCGCGCCTTTTGACGAGACTGTCGCTACAGCGAATATCGCTCTTCGGTGAGTTCAAGAACGTTGCCAAATCGCGTGACTGTGCATGACGACTTTGTGATAGGTAATAATGCCCGAGCGGCGAGCTGCCATAATAGAGATGGTGTGCGAGAGGAAGTGTTTGATACGAAAGTATGCGTTGTACTAGTGTCTCTGTCTTCTGTGGTGTTCGTTATACGCTTCCGCGGAGCCGTTGCCGTGTGCGTCGGTTAGAGCTAAAAACAGCCTGAAGAATACGCGTTGCATTACGCGATACTATGCTTGTGTTATGCAGGCCTTGTGCTGTTTCGCCCTTTTTCCTTGACTATATGCAATGCAGCATCCTTGCATGAAATGACGTGCACATGCCTTGTCACTATAAAATTGAGTCTGCTTTTAAACATTACTGGTCGCCCCGAACCCTTTCTATGGTGGAAATGCAACAGACGTTATCGTTCAATAAGCATAGTTACCCGCCACGGTGGTCTAAATATATAGTTGTTAAGGTGCTCGACTGCTGACCCACAGGTCGCGGAGATCGAATCCCGGCCGCGGCGGTAGCTTTGCTTGAGGGCTCGCGAAGTGCTTGAGGCCCGTGTTCTTAGATTTAGGTGCACGTACAAAGAACCCCGGGTGGTCAAAATTTCTGGAGCCCTCCACTACGTCGTCGCTCATAATCGTGGTTTTTGGACGTTAAACCCCATCAATTATTGTTATAAGCATGGTTATAGTTAACTAACGTGCAAATCAACTTTATAAAAGTAGACGGGTGTGCAGATAGAGAGACACATGTACACACACGGCGCGGTCATGCATACGCCATGCTGCTCAGAGGCTATGTGTTTGTAGCTGCGTCGCCGTCTACGGTGCCGCGCTCGTTTTTGCAAAGAATGGACGTAATTGTTCTATATTAAAGATTTTAGTCTGTCTGTCGCGGATCGTAGCTCTTGGGTGTGTACAGACACAACCAAATCAATCGATTAGCCAAGGGAAAGCCTAGCGGACTTTAATTGTTGGCTTTAATTGTAGTGTAGTAATAATGGCCTAAATTAAAATGGAATAAAGTGAACGGAAAATCGCCCTTTGCGTTGATGGTATCTAAACGCCCGATGCTCAACCGATTGAGCTACGACTGAAAGCGCTTCGCCGTACGCTTTGCTGGGTATTTATGTATGTGTAGTCCCTTGGAGTGTTAGCCAGTGCCACTCGTACTCAAGGCGGTGAGTGTGGAACACTCTGCCAGAGTTTGTCACGTCGCACGCGATCTTTCCATGAGGCGGCAGGTGACCGATAAAACGTCGCATGCGAACTTGAGCCATAAGTCAGCCGGGGCAAGGACTTCGCGGTGAATTAAAGAAAAAAAGGGGATTTTTTGGAGGACCTCGTTTCTTTTTTATACACAACCAAAACGATCGAAAAGATCCCCTTCTTTCGTAGATTCAGCGAGGGCGTCGCCCCGGTAGACTTAAAGCATCAAGTTAGCATGCGAGGGTTTATTGGTCCGCTGCTACGTGGTGCTAAGACCCCGCCGCGGTGGTCTAGTGGTTATGGCGCTCGACTGCTGATCCGAAGGTCGCGGGATCGAATCTCGGCCGCGGCGGCTGCATTTTCGATGGAGGCGAAAATGTTTGAGGCCCGTAGATTTAGGTGCACGTTAAAGAATCCCAGGTGGTCCAAATTTCTGGAGCCCTCCATTACGGTGTCTCTCATAATCATATTGTGGTTTTGGGACGTTAAACCCCAGATATTATTATTATTACGTGGTGCTAAGATCAAGTGCCACGTGATGCCCTCTGTCAAAAATGAATGTTCCAAACTCGCCACCTGGGCTACGTGCGGTGCTGGCTGAGACTCCTAGGGATAACAAATACATAAGTACCCAACGAAGTAAACGGGGCAGCGCCAGACGTGTAACTAGAAGGTTGTGGATTCAGATCCCACCGACGGAAAGGGTGATTTTTCGTCCACTGTAATCAATTTCAACGTACGCCATTATTATACGCTACAATTAAAGGGACACTAAAGAGAAACAACGAATCGGTTTAGATCGATAAATTGGGCTCTGAGAACTCTAATGTCGCTAATTTCGCCCCCATAGGTTTATTAATAGAGGAGAAAACCAAGGTCAAAGTTTCATTTTTAAATTTTGCGCCGAAAGCTTCCCGCGTGACGTCAGTGATTTCAAAGGGTATCTTATTTTGGCGCCATTTGCTCAATAAAATTACCCCAAACTTGGTATGTCAAGTCTCTGGCCCCCTCAGAGGACAATGTACTTCATTTTTACCGATGAGGAACTACGTAGTCCCTAGTAGACGCCGTCAAAACATGTAACGTCACGGCGAATGGTGCGGAAACTTCAAGGTTTACTTGAAGTTTCCGTGCTTACTAAGCATCTTCTCGCAGCAAGCGTGGTGGTTTTGGTATCGTGAAAGAGTACTTTACTAATATGAGAAAAATCGTTTTGCTCTTCAGTGCCCCTTTAAAGACGACAATTAATGTCCGCTATGCTTTCCCTGGCTTAAATGTCGTTCGATTAATTTGGTTGTGTCTAACAAAGAAACGAGGCCCTCGAAAAAATTCCCATTCGCTCGTTCATTAGGTTTGTACACGAGGCTCACTGTAAGGCAATTCATTTTTCTGAAACACGTTTTGAACTAATAGTAACAGTAAGTACACACATACAACTACAAACTTAATTCATTCGAAGTAGCACACCACGTATATGTAAATTATCGTTGGTGGATGTGAGCTTCAGTTCAATTAAACTTGTTAAGCGAGTGCATGCTCTCCTTGTTGCTGTATCTGTGTGAGAAAAATTGGGGCAAATATTGGTCCTGCCACTTCATATTTTCTTTGTTTGATGAACCATACATCGTCTGTCTAGTAAAAGTTCTATTAACGGAGAAGTAGCTTCTTTACATTGTATGCAAAAATGGGTCTGCATTTGTTTTTCGCGCATGCTTTGTCGTAAGTTTCTATATTTTTGTATCTTTTTCTGATTAAAGCTCTGTTGTAAGTCAGCACTTGTGCTTGTCATTCTTTTCTGTGTGCTTTGCCTCGTTTTCTTTTCCAGAATTTATTGGGATAAATTTATACATCACTAACCTACAGGAACTGCCTCTAGGCAATCTGTAGACCACAGTATATTTGTGAGGTAATAAGTCCGTAGACACTCTATATACTGGGTCATAGGAATAGCCTATGGATAATCTACAGACATTTGTCTGTGGATATTTTATAGACAAAAGTAAACCAAAGTAGATTTGTATGAGCCTATAGACTTTTGTTTATAGACATTCTGCAGACATCGGTTTAAACGCATGAATTTTTATTAATCTACAGACCTTCTATAGCCAATCTATAGACTTAGACTTTCTTGTAGACTGGTCTATAAAAACGAGTGCGGCCACTATTCCATAGACTGTCTATAGACCAGTCTAAAGAACTCAGCTATAGAACGTCAATTGATTTTATAGACAGATGTCTACAAACTTTATATAGACTATCTAAACATATTTTTGTAAGGGACGTGTACATTTCCAACAAAGGAGTCTTCAAACGAGTGAAGACAAATGTCTCAGAGGTATTGGGAGAGAGATTTTCTCATAGGCTGCGACAAGGCCTAACCACTCTTTGAAACCAAGCGTCGTTCGCGCGGCGAGGTTTTCAACAGAACCCTAAGACCATTACGACCGAATCAATCACCGGGAGTTTGCAATCTCGTTTGCGGCCGCTTCGCCTCGTAAGCACACGAGCTCCAAAAGCTGATTGCAAAGCAAGTATTCTCAGCAATCCTACGCATCTCCGAAAGTCTCGCTACGATCTTAGTAAACACAAAGCAAAGCGGCACACAGCAGTACAGGTTCAGAAATGCTCGTCCCCTTGATCGTTTCTTTCTTTGAAGTTCGTCGATATCTGTGCGCTACATGTTTTCGGTGTTTCCGACCGTTACGAGCTAGCATACCGCAATTGTGAGCTTGCGGCGATGAAGATACCATTGGACATTGTCTGTGTTCACTGTTGTGCGACTGTCTGCACTACGGTAAACAGAGGCAAACACTTTGTAAAGCGCTAAAAAACATCGTTCATGACTTCGTCATAGGAATCGGTATAACACGAAAGTGAAACGTATCCTCGCAGAAGTAGTTGAATGTTTATTATACATTGATATGCGAGAGCTTGCACAATGCCTATTGATGTTTGGCAGCATAGCACCACTTCATGTGGACACACCCCCGCTAACGCCTGGTGGCCCATCTCCATCCCGACGACTAATATTCATGAACATAATTAAACCTTTGTGGTAGCTGTAGTAGTTAACATACAGCTGGACACAGCATATGGTGAATCCCGCGCAAAGATGGCTTCAACATGCACATAAACTCTGACTTAAAATGCACTCTTTCAAAGTGTCTTCATTTGAGGTGAGAAACGGGAAGGTGTGCGCTCCCTAGTAGAGTCGGTGCCAGTGCACTGGAAGCAGTAGGCGGCGGAGAAACACTGTTAGTCTATTTGGAAGCGTCCCTATGCTGGCGAGGAGGCGTCACACGCTGACGCGAAAGGCGAATCGCGTGACTGCGTAGTCACCGAATCGAACCACCGTGGACGCCGCATTTCAACGACCATAACCTTTTCTACAATATTGCAGCGAAAGCCTCCGCCGCGAGGAGACCACCGAAACGCTCGCAGTCGGTGCTCGTTAGTGTCATGATGCATTACTCAAGGCCTCCGAGATCTGCTACGGCAACGCACCGTTGCTGGTGTTCTCCAGGCCATTTCATTCGCATGTGGAGAGCGTAATCAGAGAAAGCGATGTGACAGCCGCTGACAGACGCTGAACTTCACACCACGGCTGGGCTAGAAACCCGACGGGAAACGCGACGCGCGTCGTGTATCTACTATGGCCGTGATTTCTCACGGTTCGAGCGGTGAACACGGTGTGATAGCCAGGCGAGCGTCGCAGACCCACGGATGGACGCTATGAGCGAGGCTTGGGCTAAAGCGGCCACCTCGTGGTGTAAGGCGTTGACAAAATGACACTTCTTTTGGAAACGCGTTGAATTATACGGCCGTAGCAACGGCGCATTGCCGGAGTTAATCGCGGAGGCCATGCATTACTTCACCTCTCCCATACGGCGACACCACACCACGAACCGACAGCACTGCGAGAGGAAAGTGAGAGAGAAAAGGCGCGTTCGTAAAGCCTCCTGCATGTGCGACCGTGGCGCAGTGTTGTAAATCACACAAACGGGGACAACTGAATTATATTACAAGACACCACAAACATGTAGACACACATACCGTCAACCACTGGATAACCAACATTAAAAAAAAAAAAACCGTGGCGCAGTGGTTAGAGTGTTCGTCGCCTATCGACGCGGACCGAGAGGTCGTGGGTTCGACTCCCGTATACGGAACTTTATTTTTCTTTGCCATCTGCTCGTGTGCATTTTTCTGACGTATTTAAGTGACGAAAATACGTCATGAAAGTATTGGTGGATCCCGGCATAAAACGCTTTCGTGTTTAAATTTGGACAACCAACCTCTGTTGGAGGCACGAATATTATGCCATCGAGAGGATTGAACGCCGCAGAAGAAGGCTATGCAAACATTACTCCGTTTTCTCCGTTCCTCCGACCTATGTGAACGACTCCGAGTGTATGTGCGCTTTTTGCTTTTTTATTTTATCTCTCTCTGTCCTGTTTATAACCCCTATTTCCCCATCCCTATGCAAGGCAGCAAACCGGTTACAAGAGCCAGGTTGACCTTTCCGCTTTTCTTCTCATCTCTCTCTCTTCTTGCAGACTCAGAAGCTACACCATATTCGTCAGTTTTTGTTATCAACCATACGGTAGCAGCTCCCCAAAATGTGACGCTCATTTTGTAGTTGATGACTGCATTATTAAATCTCAAGTGCTTACAAGAAATGCTTGGTGAGTAGTTGTGAAATTTCTTGCCAGCACCGTTCAGAGTTCGCGATGACGTGTTTCATTCGCTAAAATAAAACGGTCTCATCGAAAGAACCTTATGCGTTCGTGTAAATCCTAGAGCTGAATGCATGTTTCCGTACCTAAGTTAGCATTGTTGTTGTGCTAGACCATTTGACAGAGTTGGGCGGGGGAGGGGGAGCTGTTTATTGAGATGGAGACTTATTGCCCATTGTATATTCGCATGCATGCTACTCTGCACAGAATGAGAGGGAGGGAAAGAAATGCCACAGGAAAAAACAAGCGAAAAAGCAAAACATCAAAACAACCTCGAAGGCGGCTGGTTGTGTTCAGCCAGTGATATATACGCCGAATATACGGTCCTTAAGTTACCGAACGTCCGGAGGTCAGTGCTATGAAATTCCCAAAGATAATGAACATGTTTACCTTCACTGTAGACTTCCTTCCTGTTAGTCAGTGCTGCTCGGGCTCCGCCTGCGGGCTTTGTTATTCGCGGGTAAATTTCGTTAGCATCACAGAAACAGCATTGTAAGAGGGATGAAGTGCAGTGCACCGCAGTTTCTGAGTGGTACAGCGTGACATTGTATCTAGGCGGCTGGATCAGACTAAATCAATCCGCCAAATTGATTTCATGCCAGGAGCTAGTATGTTCAAAATCCAGTTAGGAACCCTAACTTTCTGGAAACATAATCACAGACTAGTTTCCAGAGATTCACTTTAATCCAGTTACTGGGAAATACCCAGACAGCCTTCGTTAGATAGAGCTTTCTCTTTTCTCTTCACTGCCGTGCCTTATAGAACTCTGCATGCGTTTGTATAGTTTATAATTATTCTTTTGTCTCGGACAGCTCTCTAGTCTTCGAACTAATTAACTGAGTGCGTTGAACAAGCAGCCACTTCATGGTATCCGTAGGACCACAGTGTACAGCACGACCTTCGTGAACGCGCGCTGCTTTGAACTTTTGCTGCACAAGTGCGGCCACGTGTGAGCTGTTGTCGAGCCTTTCGTTCCACTCTCTCTCACTGCTTCCTGCTTTGCCGCCGGGCACGCTAACAGAAGCGCAGTCCTCTACCACTGTGAAGTAACACATAAAATAGAACGCCAATTAAGGAGCACCTCAACCGCAGGTTCTTTATACCCCTGTCACACTGTAAATCTAACGTCATTTACAACGAATGACATTATGTGAATTTAATGTCATTTTACCTGCCTGCGGTCACCCGACGAAAACAAATATCATTTTAAAATTGTGACCATGACCTTAGCCCTCCTGAGCCGTGACTTTGGGAGAAATAAAAATCTATTAAAACTTGCATCTAACATGCATGTATCTTCCGAAATAATTTTCTATCAGAAAAAGCTGCTCCAAGAATATAAAAGCAGCAGTTTTACACAACTTGCCACAGCTACACGACACAAACGAAGTCAAGCCAAGAACCAATCGAAAACTAACATGACCGACGATACGACCGGGCGTGGGTACAGCGAACTAAAGTCACTGGAACGGGAAAAGTACCGCGTTCTTTTTCTCTTCGCCGCCGCCCCCTTTCGGCGGCTTCACCACATAAATGGTCCAGCTCGCTCGCCTCGCCAGTGTCTCCCGGCCGCCGACGCACGGCGCTTTGAAGGGAGATTGTTTTTATAGCTTCAGAAAAGCGTGCAGGAACATTACGACATCCCGTATCGTTTTGACACTTCATCGCAAGCTTGTTGATGCATCGAAGAAGGCCTGGGTGCTGCGCTCTTGAGTGCAGCAACCGGCGGGAAACGGGCAAAGCCGTCTTTGTTATTCCAAGTGCGAAAAAGGTTGCCATGCGACGGGCTGTGTGGGTGCACAGAATACGGCGCGAAAAATTTCTTCCCACGACTGATACACGCCTTTCTGAGGCAAGCGTTTCATTGAGAATTCGCAAATGTTGTTTCGGGTAATGTTGGCGTCTCTGCTGCACTAGTGCAGCTTATTGTTTCGCGTGGCTGCCGCAGAAGGTTCATGCAAAATAACATTGCCGGGCAGCTTTTAATTATGTTTGGCGTAAAATTCACGCCTTTGAGCTCACATATCAGTGCGCCATGAAACCTGACTGCTACAGATTGGTACTGCGTGGCGTGACTGTATGACGAACATAAATAACAGCGTGGACCATGAAAATAATGGCACGCATGTAATGTAAGGCATCATTTACATGCCATGCTCATGGTGCCCTCGAGGCTGGTTCGCTGGCTTGATATGCACCAAAATCGGTATTGCGTGACGTGACTGTATGACGAACATAAATACCAGGCGATAACATGAAATAATGGCACGCATGTCATCCAAGGCATGATTTACATGCCATGCTCATGGTGCACCCGCGGCCGGTTCGCTAGCATGATATGCACCAAGATTGGAAGCGCGTGACGTGACTGTATAATTGGGCCTTTTTGTGTAAATCCGGCAGATCCCACGCATTGTGGGAATCAATCTAATGCGAAGTAGCGAGCAATGAGCTGCATATATTGCCTTGTTCGTCTTTGAGGCAGATGAAGTCATTCATGTCATGACATCTAGTTCACTATATATCGCATGATTGTCATGCATGCATGCATGTAGAATCTGGTATATACAATGCATGACCTGTAATTTATGTTCGTCACGCACCGATGTCATGTCATACGAAGTTAACAAAACGGCCGGAAGCGCACAAGGACAGTGTATGTAAACCACGCCGTACATGTCACGCATGCCATGGTTTTCACGTTACCACCTGTCATTCATGTTCGTCATACAGTCATCTCGCGCTATACCAATTTTGGTGTATATTAAGCTACCGCACCGTCCGCGAGCGCACCATGAGCATGGCAAGTAAGTGATGCTGTACATGACATGCAAGTCATGATTTTCATGTTACAACCAGTCACTAACGTTCGTCATACAGAAATATCTTGTCATATCAATTTTGGTATATATGCATTTCACTAAACGACCGCGAGCGCCCCGAGACAGCGTCACGTAAATCATGTTTTACATGGCGTGCCTGCCATGATTTGCACGTTATGACGAGTAACTTATGTTCGTCATAAACTCTTGTCACGCCATATCAATTATGGTGTGTATAAAGCTAGCGAAGCGGCCGCAAGCGCACCATGAGCGTGGCATGTAAATCATGCCGTACATGGCATGCATGTCATTATTTTCATGTTACCACCTGTAATTTATATTCGTCGTACAGTCATGTCATGTCATACCGAATTTGTGTACATCGCATTAACGAAACGGCCAGGGGAGCACAAAGTCGTGGATGGATGGATGGATGGACGCACGGACGGATGGATGGATGGATACGTTCAAAGTCGCTGAAGTTCGCTAAGAAATGCTTCGCATTTAATAAATGCCGACAGCCGAGCGCGTAAATGCCGTGCAGTTCGCATTTCTTTATCGGGTTAGTACGCGTGCGTGCGTGTGTAGGCAAGTGAAAACTGCCGCAATTTTTTCCTAATCAGTTAGCGAACAACGGTATGCTTCATTGGGGCTGCAAAAGCGCACGCAATGCGTAAAACATCCGTTACTCCGCGTGAAATCAACACCGCGTCACCGCAGCTTCCGCCGCGCTGGACCAAATATGGCGGCGGGCAAGACGGTCGCGGTACTTTTCCCGTTCCAGTGACTTTACAGCGAACTGAAGCGTGGGAGCACGACTGACACTCCGGCTGCAGAAATGAGAAGCGGCAGCAAATAATTCGTCTAGTCAACACCTTGATCACCAAAACACGTGCTATCGGACGATCAACACCAGCGATACAGGCAACAACGAGAGAGCACAAATGAAACATGGCCGGCGTCCAGCCGCTGTAGAAGATTGAGTAGATTTCGTTTAGCAACTTTCGCGCGTGCTTTTACGTCGTCAAACCAGTAACAAGTTCATATAGCAAAGAATAAGATATTTACGAATTACAAAAGTTGCGTATACATAGGTCAACAGTAATCTCCCTAAAAGGTCCCTGGCGTCGAGACTACGCATTCGGTCCGAAATCGAATGCGAATGTGTTTCGGGAACTCATTCGACAGGAAATGTCGTTTTCATCGAATGACATTAGCTTCCCCGTGTGACAGTACGCAATTGGTATTACAAACGAATGACATTAGCTGTAAATGACATCAGATTTGCCGTGTGACAGGGGTATTATATCCTTGCCTCCCACTCGTTTTAGTCAGCGCTAACTGCCACCAGGGCTGAATGATACTCTACCTGTCAGACCATGAAACTATACTCGTCAGATCAAGGGTAGCGAAGGGGAACGCTCCTGTTAACCCTGGACTCTTTGTTTCATTCGTGTTGCTCGACAATCAATAGGGAGCATTTATGCTCTACCACGCATATTGCTTCATTTGCTGTGTTGTGCATACGATCTTTTTTGTGAACAGCATACTGCTACCATTTATGTGCTCCCGGAGAAACGAAAAGTAACGGTGAAAGACAATGGCGGACAATTCCTCTACAGTGTGTGCTTCGGCTGGGAGTCGTCATCTAAACTTTTTGTAAATAACTCCTATCAGGAACGCAGCAGTCTTGTGCATGTACACAGCGTCCAATAGGATTGCGCCGTCCCGTGTACGATGCCTATGTCTTATGTGACGTATAACTGGAATAAACCTACAAGGTTACACTTCACATGTGAACCCACACTTCACATGTGACTTGTTGCTAATTCTCATAGATTTCTTAAGAGAATAAGTATCTAGTTGCAGAGTCGCTGGCTGAATGTACCAGCTAGCGTGACTGTTGCATCGACATTTCACTTTCCGTGATGATCATATCTGTTTTGTTCAAAGCAATGAACATATGTCACTTTTGCTAACGACGAAGTATCCAATATTCGAGACTCAAGACTGAATGGCACTTAGTTCAGAGCTACTGCCAGAGCTCAAATGAAGGTGGCGAATAGCCACTCTCAGACAATGGTCATCAGAAAATTCGTTTCACGCGGGCATCTTGCACACACGGGCTAAACATGCAATCTCAATAAGGAGGACGAGGTCTCCACCACGTCTCGTGGATCCGAAGAAGAAGAAGAAGAAGAATAGCGAGCGTGGAAACACGCGCGTGTCGCGAGCTACGAGATTCCGTGGTCGAGCTGGTCGGACCCCATATCGTTCCCGAAACAGTCAAGAGGGCCTTCTCTGTCGGCATTAGTCTATAAAGCCGCGAGCTAGACGGACACTTGGCAGCTAAACGCAAGGTCATCACGAGGGATGAGTAGCGCCAAAGGAAGCACACGGAGCACACGGTCCGCCAAGGCGGCTGCGAGTGAAGGCCAGCCCCGTTCAGGCAAGATGTCCAGTTCAAGTCGTCCTAGTGTGCCCAGCCTGACACAAAGAAAGGTCTCCACCGCCTCTTCCAAGTCATCCACAGCCTCCGGGTAGAGCGCGTCTTCTGAGAAAGGCGCCAATACCGACACCAAATGGAAGCCGTCAGTGACAGCTTCTTCGAAGTTCAGCTCCAGGAGGAGTGTCGTGATGACGAAGAGCGGTCGTGCGCCGTCGCCAGAATCATCGTCCAAGAAGCAACGTCCAATAGACACCAATAAGGCGGTCACCAACACCGACGATGCGAAGAAGTCGATTGAACCAAGGTCTACGAAGAAGTCTGCCGCGAAGCACAAACTTTCGGACGGAGCCGTACCACCGGTTGGCGAAGCAGAACCTCCGCACCAAGTTTCGTCCAAGGTCTTGCACAAGAGCACCGACGGGCACAAGACCGATCGGCGGGACGCTACAAAAGAGGATGTGGAAAAAAAAGCTTCGAGCAAGGCATATCAGAGTGACGGCAGGACGGCGGACAAGTCTATGAAGGACGACGGGGATCGTTCAGTGAAGAACAAGTCCGGCAGCCGCAGTATGATGAGTCTCATCAAGCGCAAGTCGTGGCTGTCCTAAGTGTCGCGGGTAGTGCCCTGGCTGGACGTGCAACACCGAAGCCTCGTCCTGAGAAATCCAAGACTCCGGTGGAGTCGGCAGGCCACAGCAAGGTGGAGATGTCGGACGCTAGGGCTTCTCTTGCAAGGCTTGCTGCTATGAACGGTAAGCAGCGATAGGAAGTCTTAGCTGCAACAGAACGGTTATACTTGTGCCGAAGTTGGCTATAGGGAGAAAATTACGCTACGCTTTATTCACCAACAAATGCTTCATCATTATTTTCTCTATTATCTTCAATTCAGTCCTTACGCCAAGAACGCGAATAGTAAGCGTCTAAGACGCAATCAAGCACGCACAATAGGTATCACGGAAGATGCCGATAGGGAGGTGATACTTAATAAGCCTAAGCTCGTTTCGGGATACTAAGCATAGCGTTAGCTTTTATTTTTCTATAAATATCTTTTATCGGACGTCTAGCAGTCAAACATAACAAAGCGGTTTCACGAAACGTTAGCCTCGGGACAGTTTGTTCACAGAGTCAATTTCAATGTTCATAACTGATTTAAATGCACCCAGAAAATAAATGCGCAACACAGTGCAAATAAAGAGCAGTAAATGTGTAACAGATTGCAGAAGGTGTCCTTCGCACGCGAAAGAGTGTACTGTCGATAACTCCGTCACTATACCTGAACGAATAAATGTCCAATAGGCTTGTTCAAAGGACGTCGGGAGATTCAGGCTTAAAGGGGTACTGACAAAAATTTTAGGCTGGTGTTTCTTGTGATGGCAATGTCGCGAGTTCCGACGTATAACGCTGGATCGCGCACGCGAACTTCGAAATTCCCATAAGTTACCTTCCAAGCTGCATTCGCTGTTGAGATTTGGTAGACGATATACGCATGTTCACAGGAATCGATCTCGCAGGCTATCTCAGCCGCGAAATTTCGTGTCTGTACCCCTTTAAGTCTGGCTTTGTCCTATAGATCCTCTTAATCAGGCTGAATAAAATAAACCGAGGCAAATATGTTTTAAATGGAACGCCCCGACGGACCTGAATAAAGTTTTTCCGTTCCATTCCATCTGCAAAGGCAAGGAAGAAGTCACGCTGCGACTCCATTTTCTGCGAATCGATGGTCGGCTTAAGGGTTGGCTTAAGGGGTTTAACGTCTCAAAGCGACTCCGGCTATGAGAGACGCCGTGGTGGATGGCTCCAGATAAATTCGACCACCTCGGTTTTTAAACCTGGACTAATACTGCATAGAACACGGGCCTATAGCAAGTAGACTCCGTCGAAACGCGACCGTAGTGGTCGGGACCTAACATGCGTCTTTCGAGCTTGCAGCCGAGTACCGTATGAATGAATGAATGAATGAATGAATGAATGAATGAATGAATGAATGAATGAATGAATTCTGAGATAATTTCGCGTAACAGTATAGCTTAACTTTAAATACGGACGTTTGTTTAGAGGGAGGTAGAAAGGGCGGCTAGTTGGAAACTATGCATACTTAAAAAAAAAATAGCGAAGGTTGCACTAAGTCGCGCAAGGCTTGAAACAGCGAAACCGGACGATTCTGAAGTCTGATCTGGTTGCTTATAGGTGGTTGCTAGGGCTCGGTTAGTCACGACACGGATGTCCAAACTCCAGAGCCAAGCGTTCGCACCTCTCATAGGTCTACGGGCACGTCGTCGTTGGCGTAGGCCGCTTCGGGCTCTTCTCGCAGCTGCCGTCGCCTTTACCGTTCCCTAGTATGGCATCTTCGCTCTAGTCGTGCCAACTCTTTCTATCTTTTTATGTCTTTATTCTCATTATTACTCTCTCTTTTAGTGAACCAGTGGTGAGTTGTGGGATTTCCTCCTCCTCACCATCACATCTCTCCTCCCCACGCTCACTTCTCTTTCCCACCCCCTTGCTACACTATACTATACAAGGCTGTGCCATGCTCTGCTAGCTTGCCCGGATAGCCGAGTACAATAAAAAAAAGCCTGGATAGCCGAGTTGTTAGGACTCTCGCTTTCGGATAGAAGGTACGCGGGTTCGAATCCCGCCACGTGAAGAACTTTTTTCGGCAAGAATGTTTCTTTTTCTCTTTCTTTCTTTCTTTCTTCCTTTCTTTCTTTCTTTCTTTCTTTCACTATCTGAACTCATTCTCGGGGGGGATTACAGGCCACGTTATAGCGGTGAGTAGTGAGATCTGGCCAAATTCTGTGGCACATACCCGTTCATTGTGATAGTTTTCTGATAGGCCGCACATTACAGCTAGCTTATACAGCTTCATTAAAAAAAAAACAGCGCAAGAGCGACGAAGACGCGGAAAGAATTTGTACACGGCTTCGACTGTCTTAACATAACAAATGCTTATTAAACAGGGGACTTGGTGGCATCAGCTTTAGCTTGGCCATTGCTCATCAATTCAAGTGTGAGACGCTCAGCTTTTCCAGGACATTTATCAGCCGGTCCTCCTCTGCACACAACTACCTTTGCTACCGCCACAACTTAGTTTTCGCTCTCCTCCTCTCTACCCAGCTTGACCCTCTACACGTTGTTACCCTTTCTCTACCAGGTTCAACTCGCTACACTAGGCTTCCCTTTCACCCACTTAGCTTTACCGACGGTCTCGCTCTCGTCATGCTTCGCTCTCGCAGCTGGGCTAGAAAGTGCGCTCGGCGAATCCTCAGGGATTTACCTCGGCCTTAAACCACTCCGCTGTTATAAGGACACGGGAGGAACACTGTCTAACAACTAAAATGCATTGAACGAAGCTGAACACACGAGAAACCAACAGCATGCGTGCGTTCGTGTGAAAATAGTTCGTTAAGCATGTGTACCTAGCAATCTAGAAAGCAAACGGAAGATTCCGAAATACAGTCATCACACATCATCCATGCTGAAGGAGGCTTGCGTGAGTTCTGCTAGTTCCAAGCTCTTCAACACGTTGCATGTCGAACTCTACGTTCAAGCATTAGCCATCGACTAAAATAGAGTGAGTGTGCTTTACGAGGGCTGCCGCCCTCTCCAGTTTTATAAAATTCTCCTTCTTCAACTGGCGCAGAGGAGAGCGGACACAGCGAGCTGGACAGCCAGCAGCAACGCTGTCTGGCTCTGGGCGGAGCGCTCTCGCTCACGCTGCTGATGATCGTCTTCTTCAGCGCGGTTAGCTACATCCTGCGCAGCAGTGCACCAACAATCCCGGTGGCCTGCGAAACACCCGAGTGTGCCGCTGCCAAGGCGTACGTTGAAGGGCTGCTCGGAGACCCCAAGCTTCGGTAAGGATGCACGCGAAAATAGATTCACTCCTTTCTGCCGGCGTTCTTTATCCGGCCATCGAACATGCCCGGACGTCGAATGAAATCTGTTCCCTTTGCATGTGCGCTCGTGACATCGTGGTTGTGAGAATGCTTGCGTAACCGGCCGGCGAACGCTAAATTTTACTTACGTGTGAAGCGCTTTCTGCATTTCAGAAAAAAACATATTCTGCGGTGTCACGTGTTAAAACCATTGAGATACGCCGTAGTGAGGGACTCTGTAATAAACATGACAACGTACATTTCCTTTTCCGAGTGCAAGGGTGTTTTCCGCATTGTGACCTCATTTGATCCCCGAATGCATTAAGTTGCACAGGACTTGTAAGGGGTACATTGCAATGGCTAGTCGACAGCGAGCACCGTACGTATTACGATTAAATTTGGCAGGGACGTCAGCGACTCAGGAATGCAGCGTACCGTACAGACAGTATCCTAGTTCGTCCAATTTAGGGTCCACTTTTGTCTGGTGCAATCGCTTTCGCGAGATTTTGAACGCACCTCGCCGTCTACACATAACAGTTGGACCTGAGCATAAACTTGATGTGCTGACACTTACTAGAGAAGCTGTCGCCCGAAGCAGCGCCTCCGCCTGGAGGCATCGATGCGTCCAGTGCTATTGTCAGACGAAATCTCGTTTCAAAATATAGCAGCGCGATAAGCAGGCAAGGACGAAACGAGACTACGAGGACGAGCCCTGCCGTAGCATCCAGCGAATCAACGCCAATAATAATAATAATAATAATAATAATAATAATAATAATAATAATAATAATAATAATAATAATAATAATAATAATAATAATAATAATAATAATGTCTGGAGTTTAACGTCCAAAACCACGATATGATTATGAGGGACGCCGTAGTGGAGGGCTCCGGAAATTACGACCACCTGGGGTTCTTTAACGTGCACCTAAATCTAAGTACACGGGCCTCAAACATCGAATCAAGACTAAAACGCGTTCCTGGGCTGGTTGGTGCATGGTCTGACAAAAAATTTGGAGGCACAAGGGAACGAGGACAAGAAATGACAGGACTTTGGCACCAGTCCTGTCATTTCTTGTCCTCGTTCCTTTGTGCCTCCAAATTTTTTGTCAGACATCGAATCAAGGCCAGAACGGCTTTCCTTTGTACGTCAGGTATCGCATCATGTAAATGAGCGCCCGTACTCGTCGTGTCGTTTCGTTCTTGCCTGCGTATTGTGCTGCTGCAGTATTTTGAAATTTAATACCAACACGCCCAACTCGCCACTTTAATTACGCAAGCTGTCGCGATTGTACACCCCCCCCCCCCCCCGCCGCGTTATTGTACCTTTCGCAATAGTGTTTACGAAACGATTCATGTATCTGTGTGAGGCTCGAATTTGATTAAGAATGGTAAGGAACCCACAATAGGTCTGTTATGTTCTTCCGCGGCGAGCGCTCTACATACGGCAGTCTCTGAACGTATCGCTAAATGCAACTGTTTGGCTGACCTGACTGAATAACCCACGAATACTTGAAACAATGCACGATCAAGCCTGAAATAGGCCCAATAAATTATTTACGGAAAAGCATCTGCATTGACGAAATAATCAAAAACCTTAAGGCTGAAAAGTGTCTCCAGAATATAAAATACAGCTGTTACAAATACCACTACAGCACATTATTGGCGTGAAAAAAACAAGGAATTATATTTTAGTGTATTTATAGCATTGAAAGGCCGCCTAGCATGGCTGTCATTATTAACCTCTCATAGGCAGAAGCGGACAAGTCTCCGTTTGGCCCTTTCATCAGCGAGAACTTGTTTTTTAGTAAAGGGCGAATTTGAGAGACAAAAGAATGCGTTTCATACAGTTTGTTTGAACTCGATGGTTTCGGGGTAGTGATGTGATTCAGTCTAAAAATTTTAACTGCGCGAATAATTTAGCACGATTTTAACTTTTCCACCCCTTTCGGCATGCTTTGGTTTTTTGTACGGCTCCCTTATCTGCCGGCCACAACGTCTTCCTCCTCAACACTTCCACATTCACTACCCCTCAGTATATCATAGCCAACCGGGAGCTTTTCTGGCTAACCTCCCTGCCTTCGGCATTTGTATTTTCTTCATTCACCTCACACCATAAGTGCTGTTCAACGAGATGTTCTTCCTTGCGATTGTGTGCAGGTGCGTAGACTTTTACAATTACGTGTGCGGACAGATGATTGCGAACCACGTGAGCGCCAGCGCAGCCGCCTTGGAGCGCTTGCACAACCGACTGATGACGGACAAGGAGAAGACCCCGGACAAACTGGGAGGTCACGTGGCAGCACGCGTGTACAGCGGCTGCCAGGCATTCCTCGATATGAGCGAGGCGTCCGTCGCCACGATGCAAGATGCCGCCAGGACCATCAAGTCTGACACGCTGCGAGGTGCCAGCACTTTCGCACAGATCGTCAAGGTACGTGCCAAGCCGCAGCGGTGGTGCACTCTTTTCGGCGACTCCTGGCTTGCCAAGTATATGACTCTGTTTCGAGGGACACGTTTACTCTCTTCTGGGTGCAACGACACTCCGACTAGAGTATAATGTCCAAAGAGAGCGCACGTGTCTCTTTAAAGATAGTCGCATACGTGGCAAGTCAGGACATGCAAAAAAGACTCAAAGGACTCCTTTTAGAGTGTACACTGGTTACAGTGCTCGGCTGCTGACCCGAAAGACAAGGTTTCGATCCCAGCCGCCGTGGTCGCATTTCAATGGAGTCGCAGTGCTAAACTCCTGTGTACTTAGATTTAGGCGGACGTTAAATAACTACCGCTGGCCTAAATTTCCAGAGCCCTCCACAACGGCATGCCTCACCATAATGTCATAATTTCAGCACGTAAAACCACACGCATCAAGGTACGCTATGATCCCGAGCTCCAACTGCAACATTCTTTTTGCTGAAAATCCTCACGACATTTTGAGCACAAGCTAAGTTGATCGCTATCTGTATGGATAAAGCGTATACATACATACATACATACATACATACATACATACATACATACATACATACATACATACATACATACATACATACATACATACATACATACATACATACATACATAC
Organism: Rhipicephalus sanguineus; assembly: GCF_013339695.2. Classification (NCBI taxonomy): domain Eukaryota; kingdom Metazoa; phylum Arthropoda; class Arachnida; order Ixodida; family Ixodidae; genus Rhipicephalus; species Rhipicephalus sanguineus. The sequence continues at coordinate 99,949,983 of NC_051177.1, read as the reverse complement.
ATACATACATACATACATACATACATACATACATACATACATCTTTGATATATCAGAATGGTTTTAAATCGTTCGTCTGGAAATTCACCATGGCGTACGTGCATGTCAGGGAATAATATTCCCTATTTACTTGAAGTTTCGCGGAGAAGGGGGCATTGCGTTATCTGGCTCGCGACAGCTATCGTATAGACAATATTACGGCATCAGAGGTGGATTATCTTCAGCCTAGCATACTACAGAACAATATATCACTAAGACAGACAAACAGACCCAGCAGGTGGTTGCCGAATATATGCGTAATCACAAATAATTATGTCATCAAGTATAATGTTCCATACTGCATTGTGGAACAGCCAAGTTCTTCGTGCCGAAGTTAGAAAAAAAATTGTCCGAATAACCATTTTCTCTCGACAGCCTCAAGCATAAGCTGCAATATAACTTCCAATATTTTCTTTCGGTATATTTTCGATTGCATTTAATGCGTTACTGCTCATCGTGAAACATGGAGAACGCTGTGCTTTCGTAACCACTAACATAGTCGCATGTAAATGTGTGTTTTAGGTTATCGTCAGCGTCTCTCTCCAGCGAGGTCTGCACACCGTGCTTAAGGTCGGATTGGTGCGCTACACTGAAGGCAGTCCCATCTCGCTGCGTCTGTCTCCCGGCAGATCCATCCAACGCAAGTTTGTCAAGGATAGCCCTAAGGACTTGGCACAACACATGAAAGCTGCGTTTGCATGGGCGCCTGAGGTGAGGCTTTTGCTACACAACGCTGTGACATGATTTTGTGCAATAATCTTTCTCATACCTTAAAATCTAGGTTTCTTGATAAGATATTTTCATAATATACTTCAAAAAAATGCCAGGCCTGCGCTGAAACTGCAGCGCAGTCACAGCAAAAGCTGGAAGAGCGGCGTTTCTAGAGCCCGTTAAGCTCTCTTGGGGCTACAATACAAGTACACTAGAAAGGTACCGACTACGCCATAAATCACAATTTTTGTGAAGTTGGGAAGCACCTACTAAGCCATTATTCGTCATTCTGCGGAGAAGCGAGGCACCAGCTGCACGTCTGTAAGGCATTAGGTGTACTTTGTTGACGCGACGACTGATGACGATGAAGAATTATGGCTCAGCCCTTTGTAATGGGTTGGAATCTTTAAACAGCCCACCAGTTATGTAATTTGCATTGGGTGACGCCCGGTCGCTATTTCTCTCTCCCGTCATGCTGTATAACATACGTTGTCATGGGAGAGAGACGGGGGGGCCATTATTCGTCATTCTGCGGGGAAGCGAGGCACCAGCGACACGTCTGTAAGGCATTATGTGTACTTTGTTGACGCGACGACTGATGACGATGAAGAATTATGGCTCAGCCCTTTGTAATGGGTTGGAATCTTTAAACAGCCCACCAGTTATGTAATTTGCATTGGGTGACGCCCGGTCGCTATTTCTCTCTCCCGTCATGCTGTATAACATACGTTGTCATGGGAGAGGGACGGGGGGGGGGGGCGAAGAACTTTACTGAGACCCCGAGGAAATGGATCATGCGCTTATGGGCTTCCTTGGCAACCAATACAAGTGCACTTGCGAGGAACCCACTACGCTATAAATCATTGTAATTTTTGAGAAGTAGGGCAGCAGGCACTGTGCCATTTTTCGTCATTCTACGGAGAGCGTTGGTACCTGTTAAACGCATGTAAGGCATTATGCGCACTTTGTTGATGCTGCGCCTGATGACGATGAAGAATTATGGCAGAGCCCTTTGTAATGGGTTGGAAGCATTCAACAACCTACTCGTTGCGCAATTTGCATTGTGTGACGCCTGGTTACCGAATTCGCGTTGTGCGACGCTTGGTGCTTATTTTACTCTTCTACCACGCTATATTACATATGCTAATGTGGTTCCTTCCCGACATGAAGCCTGTATAGGACCTTTTTGCAAAGCAGTTTCAAGCACCGGCATGGCTCAGAGGTTGAATACTGGGCTCCCACGCAGAGGGCCCAGGTTCGAACCACGTTCCATCCTGGAATTTTTTTTCTTATTTCGAGCGATACTGGTTACGGACACCGGCGGCGGCGGCGGCGGCGGACAACTACGGCGCCAAAAACGGCCGGTGAAATGATCTCATAACAGCTTTCGCTGTAAAATGTTTTCAAACTTCTACCACGTCACCTAATTTAATGAATACCTGCATAGGTTGCAGCCACCGCCACAGGCTGAAACACTTAATTATAGGCTATGTTCCCAGGTTGAGCTGAAACTTACCTTTTTTCGAAAATATTGCCACTAAAATTTTCTTGTTGGGTGTATACGCTGTCGACTTTATACCTACAGAGTCCACGGTGTCATTTGTGATGTGCTCAGTTTGAGAAATTCAGACTGACCCCGGCGCGGAAGACATAGTGCGAGTGGCGAGAACATTATCTGCATATATACTCAAGTAGGCTTTCAAGGGTTGTTCTGAGAAACCCCTTCCTCATTTCTGTAGTGATACTTTGTGTGTGTAAAAATATTCTATGGCCAAAAATAGAAATTACATGTCGTTTAAATTTTCTTTCTCCAAATGGCTTTCGGCCTTCAGGTGATTATTCTTAATAATAGTAATTGATGGGATTTTACGTCCCAAGACCGCGGTATGATTATGATAGACGCTGTAGTGAAGGGCTCCAGAAATTTAGACCCCCTGAGGCTCTTTAACATGCACCTAAATCTAGGCACACGGGCGTGTAACATTATAAACACTAGACCACGGGGAGGATAATCTTAAACACCATGAAAACTATACTCAGTGTGATCCACCCCCTCAGGCCAACACGACCGAAGCCGTGAACCTCGTACTGGCCGTTCACAAAGACGTCGAAGAAGCCTTCACCACCAGTGACGGCGCGGGTGACGACCACGAAAAGAACGGGCCCTTGCACAGCTTCGTTCGTGACATGCTTCCCGTCGCCACTACCGAAGTGTGGGTGTCCGCCGTGACGGCCTCCAACCCGGACTTCTTCGTCGCAAGTGCCGGGACACCGTGCTTCGCCACGGCCCTATCAGGCGTCCGCGACGCGTTCGGCCAACTAACCAGGGTCGGCGTCCGCAGCGCAGCCTCCTACCTCGCGGCCAACCTCGAGGCCGAGGTTGCCATCTTCGAGTACGCGAGGCAGAACCTCAGCTCGGATGCGGTTGCTAAGCGCCGCTTCTGCCTCGACGTGACGCGTCGCAGCATGGCTTCCGCCTGGGACCTGTTAGCCGCGAGGATCCTTAAGACCTCCGGCCGCGACGGTGAAGTCAAGCACATGTTCGGTGCTCTCCGTCACGTCTTCGGCAACGGCGAGCAAGGCGCCCTATTCACCTGGCTAGACCCGAAAGTACGCACCTCGGCGATGAAGCGGCTCGAAGAAGTCGCGGTTACGGTGATAGGCAGCGAGGAGGAGTCCAAGCTATCTGCTATCAACTACGCCGACTTCACGCCCGCCATGACCGAGACGAGGGATTTCGTCGACGGCTACTTGAGCACGCTGAGGCAGACACAGAAGATGCAGACTGTGGTGCCTCCAGCTCGTTGGCAGGTGGTGTACGCGGACATGGAGCTCATCGGTACCGTCATTCACGATCCCCGACTACGAGCCATCGTGGTGCCTCCTATCCTGATGACGGAGCCGTACTTCTACAACAACGCGCTGCCGATGCACTTCGACTACGGCACCGTCGGCGCCCTGATAGCTGTCAGGATGGCCCAGATAGTCGGTGCGGAAGCATCACAGGCTGGCAGCAATACGACGAGAGCGCTTGGTTTGTCTTTTCTGTTCATGCGAAGTTTCATTCATTTATTCATTCATTCATTCATTCATTCATTCATTCATTCATTCATTCATTCATTCATTCATTCATTCCCTCTATTGAGACACTCGTATATACACAGCTCACAACAAGTACTCCGTTATACACCGTTTTGAACTAACTCTTGCGTCGTCGTACCTTCGTGTGTATTAACAACATAATAAGTTCTTTAACAATTTGGTCTGTCATAGCAGAGTTTGGCAAATTATTTGCAAAATCGAACACGTAAATCGTAGTGCATAAGCACCACGCACACTTTATCTGCGCGTCTTCGTTTCCTACATTCTAGTCGATGTTCTATGCATATTATAGCTTCGTTTCCAAACGTACCTGACTAGTGGTAGCTCTATCGAAAAGGTGCGTTTATTATGCTGCTGCAGGCCGTCAGGGCGATCCACCGGCCGCGAATGCTTCTAACGCCTTCAACCGGAGCGCCCAGTGCATCCGGGAACTGCGTCGACATCTTGACCCTGCTGCCGCCTCAAAGTCGGTGCAAGAGGACACATTGCTCGCTTGGATGCAGGCAAGTACACTGGGTTGTAAGGACTCGCAAATGACCCAGGGCTTAATCAGGATATGTTTGCGAATCAAGAGCACTTCCTCCACATCGCACAAAAATTCGAGGCCACCGAAAAAAATGAAAATACAATTGGGAGACGAAGGCCGTACTCTGCCATCAAATAAAGCTTCTGCGGCAGGTTCAGATGCAAAGTTCGGGGGGCGGTGTTATTTAGGGAAACTGTGCGCGTTGTAGCACGTGTTAACGTACACCAACCTCCCCATGCGGATGTAAAAAGGATGTTGAAAGGATGTATGTCGATCGTTGCCGTCGTTCTGGTTTTGATTGTATGGTCTCTTGTAGCCTGCTGACATTATTTGACGTACTCACCCCAACATAAGTACATCCCACACTTCGACCGCTTAATAATTCATCTGTATAGCCATACATTAAATAGTATTAATAATAAACCGGCCCGAGCGGAACGCTGAGCACATCCACAGCGTAAGTTGGAGCAGCGCCCTTTATCGAGCCCACTATAAGCTCCCTTAGGGCGCCTACGGCAAATATACACTTGCGAGGTGCCCACTGCGCCATGCACCATCCCATTTTAAGAAGTATATATATATCGAATCGGCCACTACGCATAAGCCATATGCGCACCTACGTAACTACACAATTGGTTGTTGTTGTTGTGGATGATGATGGAGATGAATTACGGCTGAACCATTTGTAATCGGCCGGAAGCTTTAAACCACCCACTCGTTACACAATCCACATGGTGTTCATGTGACGCACACCTTTTGCAATTTAGATACTCCCCGTCATGCACGGAAGAGGACTGCCAGATGGCGCAACAGACTAGTGGTTTCTCATCAATTTAATTACTGGACACCTATTTTAGGGCCTGCGTGCGGCGTATGAAGCCCTCCTGATCTGGTTCACCGAGGAGTCCGGCGACCCCGACGTCTTTCACCGCTATTGGCCCGCAGCGCAAGTGCTCTTCTTCGCGCGCTTCTGCCTGCTGTCCTGTGGCGGCATGCAGCGCCGCCACACGGACGACTCGCACGTTCCACCTCGCGACCGCTGCCTGCTTCCTCTGCACAACACGCCGCAGTTCGCCGAGGCGTTCGAGTGCGCTGGAAACAAGAGATTCGTGGCCGGCGAGTGTCAGCTCTGAGGCAGTTGTGTGTGTGTGTGTGTGTGTGGACCCTCCTGCGGAAACTTTCCACGGCGCCAAATACTGTTTCGAAGCAGTATTTGGTCGAACCAGATTTAGTCGACCACCGCATTCCATTGACGAGGGATGCCTTTCCGGAGACAGCGACTGTACATATTTATTTTGATGAGGATGCGTTAGTTTCGAGGAGAGTACTGTAAGACTGTCTTCATATTGGCCGCATATCGTTAGCCTAATTTATATTAGCAGTATATTAGCCGTATATCTTAAGTAGTCCCGCCACAGCGATATATACAATTTTGTATACGTTTGCACACCTGCTCGGTATCCAAGTGAAGAGTTCGTAGTGTGGCAATTAGTATTAAATGTATCAATCTCGAGTTGTCTAACTGTTCGATGATTGCATTGCCGGGCGCGCCGTTTTCAAAAACTTAGCAAAAGATTTGGGTTCGCGCTTTCAGTGCCTACTAAGGACAAAATGTAGATGCATAAATCTCAGCTTCTATCCTCCGATCTTCATTACCGCGGCTACACTGGTTTCTATCTCTGCCTTTGAACTTTTGGACAAGAAAGCGAGAAAATCAGCCGATGCATAAACAAGGCTACGCTTCCTTGCACACCATCTCTTTTTTCCCGCGGTTGGGTGGCTCGCATTTATTAAACGAAAAAAGATTACCCAAAGAAAGCGCCTTATTGAATAAAAAAAGTGGCGCGAATAAATTAGAGCATTGCGACATATGAAAGGCTACCTCGGCTAACCTTCGCCAGACGCCGAATCTCGCGTCACCAGTGCGTGGAAAGTTGGGTTCTGTTGCAGCTCAGGCCAAGTGAGAAGATCCACTTGACAAGAATTTCACGCGTACGCTTGAGGAGAGTCAGCGATAGAATTCGTCTATTTCTAGCTGCCGCTGTTTTTTTTTCTTATCTCTGTGTAGTCATGTTTGCAATAGCAACCGAGTCATCACCCGTGAACCAGAAGCGCAGGCTGTAGCAGATCTAACCGCGGCACGGTGGCTTTTCGGTGCAACTGAAAAGTATTAGCAATGGCGTAACATTAAGGAAGGCTGATCCAAGAATACGATGGACAAGGCTTCTTCGGTAGTTGTTGTTGGATTTACACTACTGCTCGTTGTGTGTGTGTGTGTGTGTGTGTGTGTGTGTGTGTGTGTGTGTGTGTGTGTGTGTGTGTGTGTGTGTGCGTGTGCGTGTGTGTGTGTGTATGTGTGTGTGTGTGTGTGTGTGTGTGTGCGCGCTTAACTCACGTTTTTATCAACGTTTGTCTTTCTACACCATTACTACAACATGGCAATCTCCCATCGTGCCTTCTGTCTGGTTCACTATCGCTGCGATTACGAGAGCGCATTCACCAGGAGGGATACGAAATGCGAGAAGGAGAAAAAATTGCAATAAGGCCTTCCTCAGCTTTTAGTTAACGAACCCAAAGAGAGCTAATTGGCCTAAGCCCTTAAATGGCCCCTCCCCAGGCCACATAGCAAATTTTAGTTAGATGTTGGAAGTTGTTGTGTGCCGAATGAAGAGCAGTATGCCGCAAGAATTTTTCAAATCGGTTCAATACGAGCTGAGAAAAACAATAAGTTGTAGCTGCGCGAAACGACGATGCTAGGAGGCGAGTTTCAAACCCTTGCCACTCGGCCCGTGTAGCCTTAGCAAGCCAAATCCCTTCCCTGCCCTCTTCACTTGACACATGCGCATGGACACGTCATGCGCATGCATGGTCACGTGCGCATGACGTGCCCGAGCCAGCCCGAGCACGCCAGCGGCGTTGCACGACCGCTACCTTTTTTAAATGCGAATGCATTTCTTAGTCGGGCTATGTAAGGCATCCGGCGTTGTCCGCGCGCCTCTCCGCTCTCACTCCCTCTCCCATAGCAACAGCTGCGCGCGCGCGCTTATCCTCGCCCCTAGCAACCGGAGCAGGTGGTGCGGTCGGAGTAGCGGAGAGTGAGTGGAGAGGAGGAGCGCGCTTTGGCGTGTGAGGGCACTCGCATCGTGGGAGCTCGGCGGAGCTCCCGCGTGTGTGGAGAGAGCGTAGGAGAGGGTAGGTGCAGTGCTTCGCCGCTCCTTCTCTCGCCGTTCGCTCTCTCTCCTTGTAAACTCGACTTGCTGCGCAACCAGCAGGAATGAAGGAGGGAGACAGGAGAGAGCGCAGACTACCAACTGTTTATTCTCAGTTCACGAAGCCAATATATAGGCATGCCACGCTGCGCCATCACGATGCGCACAACACCAGGATTCATTTACAACACTGCACCGTGGACAGAGCTGTGAAAAAGCACCTCATTTTTTACCGAGCGCCACGTTTTTTTGTTGTCACATAATCACAGGGTGTACACCTCTACTTTTATCTCTTTATTATTTTATCTTTTGACAACTCTAAGATGGCGCGGACAACATATGAAAAGCCACAGTGAAAACTGAAAAGGCCATGGAAAATGACTAAAACTATAAAACAACACTGCTCATATGATTCAAAGCCATCTACAAAAGAGCACCAATGATGAAGCACACCAATGAGGCAAAACACCAAGATTCGCAACTTAAAACCGTCTAAAAACTTTACAAGGCGTCATACGGGAAAGGCGTCATACGAAAGTTTTTAGACGGTTTTAAGTTGCGAATCTTGGTGTTTTGCCTCATTGGTGTGCTTCATCATTGGTGATCTTTTGTAGATGGCTTTGAATCATATGAGCAGTGTTGTTTTATAGTTTTAGTCATTTTCCATGGCCCTTTCAATTTTCACTGTGGCTTTTCATATGTTGTCCGCGCCATCTTAGAGGTGTCAAAAGATATAATAATAAAGAGATAAAAGTAGAGGTGTACACCCTGTGATTATGTGACAACAAAAAAACGTGGCGCTCGGTAAAAAATGAGGTGCTTTTTCACAGCTATGTCCACGGTGCAGTGTTGTAAATGAATCCTGGTGTTGTGCGCATCGTGATGGCGCAGCGTGGCATGCCTATATATTGGCTTCGTGAACTGAGAATAAACAGTTGGTAGTCTGCGCTCTCTCCTGTCTCCCTCCTTCATTCCTGCTGGTTGCGCAGCAAGTCGAGTTTACAAGTATGAACCAACTAGTCTGCAAAGAAGTTTTGACGCTCTCTCTCCTCCCTGCGCCACCGCCTCAATGCAGTGCGTTTGAAACGCGTTTGTAGCGTTTGTGCTGCCTTGGCACAGCCTGAAAACAGCGCGTTCTAAACGCGTTTGTGCTACATTGAAGGCGGTGGCAACATCCCTGAGGTGATTACGAACGCACGTAGGAAGCGTTCGTTGAAAGAGGCGCCCTAAAGGGAGACACTTGAGCGCGTCGATGTGTCCAGCTTTACGCCATTAAAATTACTACGCCGCGTACTCTCGCCCTCTCGCCGCAAGAAATGCATTCGCATTTCCTCACGATTCCCTTCGGGGAGGTGGGGGCATTTTTTTATGTAGCGGCCGTGGGCGTTGTGTCGGCGTTCTGTGTGGTGTACTGCCTGTTTCTGCAGGACGGGCATGAAAGTTGCAACATTTGTAAGGGCACGAGAGTGGCGGTATCATGAGCCAGTGCCGCATTAACGTTTACTTGGACGCGGTAGAATAAATGAGCATAACGAGTGCTCGAACGCGCCAGAACATTACTTTCGTTTACAGGGCTGGCGTCTGCTCGATGCGCTAACCGCGGGGACACGAACGCATGGGAAACGGTGGCACATTAGCCCCGCATCTCGCTGCAATTCACGAAAAAAAATGAAAAAGACGCACACATTCCCTTTGTGTGTCTCATTATTTCTCTCAAGTTTTATTATTCTATTTAAGCAAAAAATTACACAGACTACACATGTCGTGTCAAATAATTATCGCAGTGTCACGTGCTACTGTTGGCGACGTCAGAGCACAGTCGTCTACGTAGAGGAGCGACGTCACAGCACTACCATCTACGTAGGGCCATTTTCTCATCCACTCATTCTCTGGGCGCGCGCCCGCAAAATGAAAGGCAAGCAGCGTTCACCTTGAAATTTGACCCATTTCCGCGTCGCGTAGCGTTGAAAATTTTGGCAGACGTGATCATGAACGCCCAGTGTATGCATTGCACTCGTTAGCTCAACAATGTCAAACCTGGTGAGGGGCCCTTTAACGACGACGGCCAACACAATGGAGGCTCAGGTTCTAGACGGTTTACCTGACTAATCAGATTAACGCTCGATAAAGCGTTTTCCTTCCTTGAACTCGCAAGCAACGACAAAAATAAAAACATGGATCCGAAAAATAGGCGGCAAGGGATGCCTTCTCGAAGAATTTATGCTTAGTAATGAGGTCATCATTCCGTGTAGTTTGATCATGTTATGGGAATACGAACAGCACCGCCACAGCGTCTCGTCTCATTGCATTTTTTTTTTAATGCGAAGCATTTCTTAGCGAACCTTTGGCGCTTTGAGTGAGCTTATCTATCTATCTATCTATCTGCCTACGTCTGGGCTCTCATTATCGCCACCTTAACTTGGTGTAGACCAAGGTTGGCATGGGAGGGTAAGAGGATTTGACGAATGTGGCTGTCGGGTCATGACATGAATAACGTGAAAATCCTGTCGCTTACGTCGTCAAACCTTTTCCTCCAGACAAGTGTGGCACATACCCGTTTACCACGTGCCGCGGTGTACGGGTATGCGTCACAGGTGATTGACAGTTTATATCTACCTCGGAATGGCGAGAACAGACATTGCTAATTTAAATGCGAGAGCGTTAAGAAAAACCGACATCGGCAGCGTTGACCCGACGAATGGAAAGAATAAAAATTAGGATCCCAGCAGGAATCGAACCCAAGATTTCTGCGTGACAATCGGGTATTCTACCAAAGAGGCACACCTGCTCTATAAGCTGGTTTGGGAAAGCAGCCTATGCAGGTGTAATGTCGGTGCAACGTTAATTGTGGTTGTGGTGCTGGCTATCTAATTTTACGAGAAAAGAAACACTACATATGTACTGCTACGATACAGGCGTCATATCAGATTAACGTCCGTGGTTGCAGTGTTGGCTCCGCTTTTATAGCGGTCTATTAAACATTGCATTTGTATTCCTAGGGGTCAGCCAGCTATATTGAAGCATTGCTCGACCCCGGAGGAATACATTAACGAAAGTTACGTATGGTATTCACATGAATGCATCATAAAGTGCACTTAGTTTCGATAATACTGACCTATGTACTCTAACGTGAGGGCTAACGTTACGTCGCACTATAAGTTACCCTTTAAACGCCAGTGTTGTCGACGTGCCTGGTAAGCCCACGATGTGCACACAGCTGCTACACTCACAAAAACACGTCGATCCACCTCGTAACACTTGGCTCAAAGCCAATAACATACAGCATAGAAGTACTCGCTGACTGCATCGCATGAAATCGATTGCCACATTGCGTGAGATCAGCAAAATTTTCTTTTTTTTTCGCGGCAAGGACTTTTCACTTCTTCGGCACCTTATTGACACAGACGCTACACTTAACGGAACTTGAGCGACATGAAAATTAAAGAGGACCTAAGTTATTGATTTCTCAAATCAGAACTTTGCAGATATATGGGCGCCTTGTTTGTCCCTTTGTTGCCTATCGTTGCCCATTACGCATGATAAGAGAGATGGGGGGAAGGGGTTTTGTCAAGCCCAGACTAATTACCTTAGGCTAATTAATGCTAGATATCACAGAGACATCTTAAAGATATAAAGGCACAGTGCTATAGACAGCGCATTGTTTGTATACCAAAAGGGTTCGATACCAAAACTTTAGATGATCAGCAAGAGACGGAGAAACGCCGCAAGGTCATTCGGCACCCCTTTTCTTTCACCACCGATTTGCCTATCTGAGGCCTATGCGATTATTGCAAGAGTGTACTACACAACCAACGACCGTATGTATAGTGCAGCAAATTAAGAAAAACGTGTGGTGCAAATTCCTAACCTCCAAAACGATTATGCCTTAACGACAGGTCTTAATTCTGGAATTAGGAAGCGAACATTTCAAAAAAACGATAAGAGAATTACCACTTTACGTGGACAAAAATAAAGTTAACCTACGAAGGCTATTATTCCGCACCAATGATTTTTTTCTTTTTTTTTTTGCTGTATGTGGCTCGTGAGCTCTGTCAGGTTGTTCTTGGTTGCCTTTCATTCTTTTTTTTTTTTCGAGAGTTATAAGTGAACTTTTTTGTATGTGTGCGCTTCTACTTTTGTAGTGCTCAGTAAGTGCCTGTGAAACTGTATAACGTTGATGTTTTTGTTTCTTTTCGTTTATTGCCTTAAATTTTGAGGAATTATGCATAAAATCTGTGTAAAACAATTGTAGTGATTGATTTTCACGTATGATTTTATTTTTGCAAATGTCGTCTTTATGCTGCTGCTGTACGGGTGGCACGGCCCAGTCACATAATGTTTACCTATAGCAGTGTCCCCTGTCACTGTCAATGTTGCTATAATTAAACCAATAAAGAAAGGAAGAAGAAAGAACTCGGACACAAAGTTAAGCGCTATATAAGCTATTCAGCATAAACGCTACGCATTGGTTGCAGGGGAGCCTGACCAGAAGGATGAATTCGCGGTTAAACCTCGTGGTCTCCTTTCGTTATCCACGACTCGGTGGATATATTTTTGTGGCTTCACAGACGGCGAAACAGTCACCTGGAGTGAGCGTTGACGCTGATTAAAACGAGTGGGAGACAATTATCTGACGAACCTGGGGTTGGGGTTCGCCTTAATTGGCGTTCTTGTTTTGGTGTCGTCCCACAGTGCTAGAGACGACTGCTCCTGCTAACGTGCCCTGCGGCAAATGAGGAAGCAGCGAGAGAGAGTGGGACGAAAGGCTCGAACGTAGCCTACACGTGCGCACACTTTTGAAGCAAGAAGTGCCAAGCGGCACGCATTCGTGAAGCCGGGGCTGTACATTGTGGCGTGACGGCTACCATAAAGTGGCTGCTTGTTCCACGCACTCTGTTAATTAGTTCGAAAACTCGCGAGCTTTCCGGGAGGAAAACAAAACAAAACAAAACAAAATATACAAACACGTGCAGCTTCCTAGAGGGCAAGGCGGCAGAGGGGGAATGAAAATGTTCTACGTAACAAAGACCATGTGGCTAATGCGAAGGGCCTGGATTAAAGTGGATGCCTGGCAACCAGTCTCTGCGATTATGTTTTCAGGGAATGGGGGTTCCTAATTTGCTTTTTAAAATGTTGGCGCGAAGCACGCAATCACTTCGGGGGAGTGATTTATCCTGACGCAACCACCTATTACAATTTTACGCTGTCTACCAACCCGAAAGTGCTTGTGAGCAGCACTGAAGGCCATTTTTGACGCTTCTTTTGTGACGTTGACGAAATGGTGACGTCAAGTAAACCCGAAAACGGCGTTCTAGGGACGGCCGCAACCTACAACATAACTGTAAGCTCAAGCATCCCTGAATGAAATTCTGTGTGGATTGTTTTCGTTCTCTCTCTCTCTCTCTCTCATGTGGTTCATCCGGGTATGCGATTCCAGATTCAGGCAGACCCAAATAGCGTAACAGTTGTATGTAGTAACAAAAATGGCTGGAACATGCCCTTTCTGATTTTGAGGCAGGACAGAAAGTACAAGGACATATGAAACTAACGACTTTTATTAGCCAGTAGTAAATATACTTTTTGTTTCGCTCTACGTTGCTAGTGGAGCAATAGAGAATATCTTTTTCTTTAGTTTCAAATTTTTTAAGCCCTAGAGGGCGCTTTCTAGGTAAGGGTCACCTCTACGTCAGTGAGGTCAAGAGAGGCCTTCAGTGTAAAACGAGCGACTATTACGAGGAACGAGGGACTCGTAAAACCGCGCTCTAGCGGTGTATGTTTCGATTCTACACAGGCCGCAAGACGGCGAGAAACACTTTCGAGGAACAGTAGGATGGAAAAAAAAAAAGAAATGTAGAAATAATTTATTGAAACGCGATTTTTGGTCTGTGCTAGCATCAAATGAGATGGCCTGTTTCATGCGCATCAAGCTAATCATCGTTGCCGTTATCTGGCTCCAGCCCTTATTTTCCTTCCGAATTTCATATACCGCTTCCTGTTCATACCCTGGTCATTTGCTTTAGTGAAAGACTGCATCTGCCTCGTCTTTTCCGGCTTTATCCTACATAGTCCTGGCGCATTGTCTAAATCAAATAAGGTTGAAATGTCATCGCAATTTGGGCCTCAGATTTGCTGTACTGAAGTACCAGTTAAGAGAACCAAATCAAAAAGGAGTATGCCACTGTTTTAAGGCCGAGCTCTGAAAGTTTGACAGTAACGGTCTATGACCGCACATGCTCGTGCCCCTTAAAGAGAACAAGTAATATGGTTTTCAAAACGGAAGCTATGCATTGTACTCGGGAAAAAACTAGAAATCCACTAAACGCATCGTGCGCATTTTTGTCTATCGGTTAATTCGAACGCCGGCTACCGCTTGGGCCTTGTTGTGAACAACGAACACGTGCCTATAAGCATCTGTGCTGGTCGATATGTGGAACTGGGCTCTGTGCACGGTTCTCTTCTGCCGTTTCTTCCCAATCTCTCTTTTTTTACTGGAGCACCGAGACACTTCCGGATCACTGGCAACGTGGTCTGGCTAGACTAGGCCCTTGGATGACCGCTCTTAAGAAATTGCCATGTGCCGACATTTTTTTTTTGCGCCTTTTATTTTTCGCGCTCCCATTGTCTCTGTCGGAGCTAGGCGCACGTTAATTAACTGAAACTAGGACACAACTATATACCGCGTCTTGTCTCGGGGGAATAGTCATATGAATGCTTCCTTGAGAGGACTCCGTTATTAACCAGACGTCTAGCATCAGCCAGAAACACAAACAAAAGAAGAGAGAGAAAGAGAGAGAGGGGAGGGTCTTCTAGACATGAAGAATGCCTCGTGGTGCAATTTTTTTTAGGCTCAACTGACACCGAAGGATAGGAAACGAGATCCTAGACACGTGCAGTGAGGCTAGGTATGGCGATGATGATTATGATCATATTTGTCGGCATACCATTTCAAACGGGCAGGCGACAAATAGACATATAGTCGTAAGAGACTAGCTTCCATTGATAGCTTTTATTGATAATGATGCTGATGATGATGACGATGGATGATGACGGTCATCTTTATCGGCATACCATTTCGAACGGGGAGGCGGCAAATAGTCAGTAGCTACAAGAAAATTCGACGACGCACACCACCGAGGAAAGTAGGCGAAAGGAAAGGAGGGAGCATGTTCTTTCGATAAAGAATAATCTTTTGGCACATTTGCCTATGCACTGCAGCGCGTGTGGATGTGAGGCAAGATTTGCCAATATCACTATTTTAGGTAGAAGCAAGGAGGTGATTGAGCGAGAGATGCTAGAAGCATACCTCATCCGAAAGAAAAAAGATATATGTATTAGCGATACGTCGGTGGTACTGCGTTCAGCTGAATTTGATTTTTTTGACAGGTTTCTAAACTAGCACGTGCATTGAGAGTGGGCGATTGTTGGATGGGACGCATGGTGTGTTATTGCGCATGTGTGGCATGGTGTATATATTGCGGTGGATTTGCAAGAATAAAATTAGTTGCGAGTTGACGCTCTTTCCTTTCGCCTACTTTCCTCGGTGGTGTGCGTCGTCGAATTTTCTTGTAACATGCACCAACTAGCCCAACAACAAGTTTTACTAAAATAGTCAGTAGCTTGCTTGATCTAATCAAGTTTCATGACATCAACTGTCATATAGGACTCTTTATAGCCTTTGGTTAGCTCTATATAGCCCTATATAGTCCTATATAGCCTTTCTTGGTTTTATCACGTTCGCGTTAAAGAGCCCGTGTAGCAGAAATTCCGGTGTCGGCGTCGGCAATGTTGGTGGTGAGGAAAAGTAGCGTAGGGTGCAAAGAATAAAAATGAGGGAATCGAACAGAGACATTTTGCGTGGCAGTCTGGCGCTAAACCACAGAGCCATGGCAGTGCTCGAACGTACTCCGTGAAATAACCTTATACAGGCATCATTTAGTGCGAGGACTCGGATTAAACGGAAGTAATACTGCGTGGAAGCAGCATAGGATCGCACCTGGTGCCACAGCATGTGAATTGCGCAACGAGTGGGTGGTTTAGAGGTGCTCAGTCATAGCTAATCATGATCAGCCACAGCATAAAAAAAAGTGTACAGCTGCAGCACTCTAAACAGCACTCCAAGCAGTGCTCTAAATATATCTACCTTATCTCGACCAGTGAGCAGTTAAGGCTTCCCGCAAACCGAATTGAAGATTGCAGATTTAATGGTTATTCGCGAAGGGTAATTTAATAATGAAAACATTTTTTTCTGGTCGAGTAGTCTCTTAAGGTGCTTCTGTGAATTCGGCACAATGGATTGATGGCGACTCCCAATGCAATATTGAAACACTACTTCAATCATCCGTTTTGTTACGCAGCCTCCAAAAAAATGAGATGTGCTGTGAAAGTGACTCAGTTGTAAAATGGTTTGTAACGGAAGCTGCATAGTTCAGTAGGATTTGCGCTGTTGTTATTACAACTAAAATAGCGAATATATTTTCTATTCGTACGATCAATGAATGAAACGAAGGTACTGTTCGCCGTATCGCCACGCATGTGCAATGTGATGCATTGTGTGCAAACATAGTTTCAACGATGGTTGATTGCAGCAGGGGAAGCGATTCTCAATTCAGCAAATGGAAGCTCGGGAAATAGCATAACTTCTTCAGTTAGGCGTAGATGCTCTGAGATCAAGGTTCCCGGAGCTGTGATTCCTTGCACCGCTTACTTTCCTTCTCAGACTGTGGGCTTCGTATTTTATTTACACTCGTACAATGCGCTCTGTTTGTTGTTTCGAAGCGTAATGATCGGGATTTTTCTCAGAACAGCAGTATTGTAGGTGCAGCCGTGTTCTTAGTAGCGATTTCATAGTTGGCACGTTACTGTATACACAGAAACCATGTAATCGCTTCTTCATATATTGTGTAACAGTAATGCACGTCCATGTCACTGGAGGCGGCAGACGGACCTGAGAACAAGACTCCATCATCACAGGCATAAGAGCCAGCATAATGGCGTTGATGTCATCAGCAACAAGAAGGAAACAGCACCTGGTCTGTTTAGATCCAGGCATAAACCTATGCAACATTGTATGTTTGCGCCTTTAAACAAACATATGTCACTTTCTGTTTTCATACTATGTATATGTATAGATGTAACCTAATAACATTGACTAAAGGCAGTTGTACCCGTAGCTCCCACGCCTTGAACATAGCACCTTTCTTTGCTCACATCACTACGTATAAATGCAGTTTTCTTTTTCGTGCACCATAGAGCTGTAGAGTTGTCTGCCCGATAAGACTCGCTTCTTACCACTGAAAGATTTTTTAGTTGCCCCTGGCACCTTGTTAGCATATAAATTCCTTCATTTTTATATGAGAACTAACAGACAATAACGCCAAGGAAAGTACAGGGGGTGTTATCTGTAGTATTTAGAATAGAAAATGTGAAGAAAGTAAAGTGGACGAAAAGATGACTTGCCGCCGGCAGGGACCGAACCTGCGACCTTCGAATAACGCGTCCGATGCTCTACCACTGAGCTACGGCGGCGGTCATCCTCCCGTCCACTTTCTGGGGTATATATGTTGATTTAAACCTAGGAGTGTTAGTCAGCGCCAATCGCAGCCATGGCGGCGAGTGTGGAACACTCTTTTTTGCCTGTTGGCGTCACGTAGCACGTGATCTTTTTTACGAGTTGGCAGCTGACCAATAATCCCTCGCATACTACCTGAAGGCATTAAGTCTGCCAGGACGAGACCCTCGCTATGAATGAAGGAAAGCAGATGATTTTTCAAGGGCTCGTTTATCTTTGTTAGACACAATATTAATGAGAACTAACAGACAATAACGCCAAGGAAAGTACAGGGGGTGTTATCTGTAGTATTTAGAATAGAAAATGTGAAGAAAGTAAAGTGGACGAAAAGATGACTTGAAAAGTTGACTCGGTCCCTGCCGGCGGCAAGTCATCTTTTCGTCCACTTTACTTTCTTCACATTTTCTATTCTAAATACTACAGATAACACCCCCTGTACTTTCCTTGGCGTTATTGTCTGTTAGTTCTCATTAATATTGTGTCTAACAAAGATAAACGAGCCCTTGAAAAATCATCTGCTTTCCTTCATTCATAGCGAGGGTCTCGTCCTGGCAGACTTAATGCCTTCAGGTAGTATGCGAGGGATTATTGGTCAGCTGCCAACTCGTAAAAAAGATCACGTGCTACGTGACGCCAACAGGCAAAAAAGAGTGTTCCACACTCGCCGCCATGGCTGCGATTGGCGCTGACTAACACTCCTAGGTTTAAATCAACATATATACCCCAGAAAGTGGACGGGAGGATGACCGCCGCCGTAGCTCAGTGGTAGAGCATCGGACGCGTTATTCGAAGGTCGCAGGTTCGGTCCCTGCCGGCGGCAAGTCATCTTTTCGTCCACTTTACTTTCTTCACATTTTCTATTCTAAATACTACAGATAACACCCCCTGTACTTTCCTTGGCGTTATTGTCTGTTAGTTCTCATTAATATTGTGTCTAACAAAGATAAACGAGCCCTTGAAAAATCATCTGCTTTCCTTCATTCATAGCGAGGGTCTCGTCCTGGCAGACTTAATGCCTTCAGGTAGTATGCGAGGGATTATTGGTCAGCTGCCAACTCGTAAAAAAGATCACGTGCTACGTGACGCCAACAGGCAAAAAAGAGTGTTCCACACTCGCCGCCATGGCTGCGATTGGCGCTGACTAACACTCCTAGGTTTAAATCAACATATATACCCCAGAAAGTGGACGGGAGGATGACCGCCGCCGTAGCTCAGTGGTAGAGCATCGGACGCGTTATTCGAAGGTCGCAGGTTCGGTCCCTGCCGGCGGCAAGTCATCTTTTCGTCCACTTTACTTTCTTCACATTTTCTATTCTAAATACTACAGATAACACCCCCTGTACTTTCCTTGGCGTTATTGTCTGTTAGTTCTCATTAATATTGTGTCTAACAAAGATAAACGAGCCCTTGAAAAATCATCTGCTTTCCTTCATTTTTATATGTATTTTGTTATCATAAGTAATACCCTTTTCTAACACTATTCTTTCTTACCTTACCACCATTGTTTAATTACAGTTAGAGTCATCATCATTATGCCGCAAGAAAGCATGCACTTTGTTTCGCTGCTATAGCGCGTTAAGAATTCGTAAAGGCTTTCGTTCGTAAGTTAATGTCACTGGCCGGCAGGCATCGATAATGGCATACCCAGCATTACGATTTGCTGAAAATTTGTCCTACTAACAATCCTAGCGTAAAAACGTTTCGGTAAACAAAATGCCTGGCTCTCCCGTAATCGAGAGTACGTGTAAGCATGATATGTCTACCGGCAAACCAGATTGGTTGCAGATCATACTAGCCAAAATCTTGTGCATATTCGCAAGGGTACACTCCACCAAACTACACCACACAACACTGTGCACTCGTCCATATTATGGATGCCACTGTTTGCTGCCACTATGCGAGACAAATCTTAGGCTTTGCCTAGCATATGTGGCCGATGTGGCCGATGCGGCGACGACGCGACAACAGGCTCGTGCACCCCACGCAGCGTGGTGCCACGCTCAAAGAATGCGGCAAACAGCGCCACGAAACCACTGCTCCAAGATTACGTCTGGCAGCGCGCCATTTACCCGCCCGCTGCTGGCGTTTAAAGAGCACAGGCTTCGTGCTGGCGTTTAAAAGAGCAAGCGTACAGTGCCCTATCTGCCTTTGGAATATCGCTTTTGTAAATGGTCAATGAGATTCCTGATTACAAGAAGTTACAGTTTCAGTGACAGTGTGAACGAACACTAAAACGAACTATTAAGCGATTATTCTCTTAACTTGTTTGCACCGTACCCAGTCTGTGTGATACGCTCCTGTGCAAAGGTTTTACTGCCAAAGACCGCACATTCTCAAGCTTTTGGGCAGATTGCCCGGATGTCTCGCTTGCAGCTCGTGTTTTGTCAGGATGCTCGTAGTGTAGCATCGGCGCTGTTTAGCCGGAGCACGCCGACAACCACAACGAGCTGCATACCGAGCTTTACAGAAGACAAGACTGATCATGGTTTGGAACCTTACCGAAGAGATAGAAACGCATGGAGAAGAAGCCCCCTCAGAAGGTGGCTCACACGATTTTGCGTGGTGCGGAATGGGAATATTGATTTTCCTATAGTGCTGTTTTAAGAGCGCCTGGCACAGGAAAAAAATATGAGTCAAGTATCACATGAGCCGGCCTGAGGCGGCGACACGCATGATCACCGCATGTTTCGAGTACAAATGTAGAATTTCTTCCCAACTGATATGTGTGTATCTGTGCAAACTTAGTCTGTTTTTTTTTTTTCTATCAGAGACGCGTCATCTGTGATAGTGTCTGAGTGCCATAAGATATGATTAAACACGGCGCGACGGACGCGAGATACAAATGAAGAATACACGAGGACTGGCGCCGGTTTAACCATGACCGTGTTTAATCATGAACCCATACCAACTTGCCCAACTATCAGTGTTACTGCCACAAGTTACAGCGTACCTGTGCCTTCCTGTTTGTACGTGCCATTAAGACAATTTGTTTGTTACCCGGTGCAGCTGCACTCACCTGAACTGTTGTTACTAGTATGAAATAAACTTCCCTGTTATGTCTCGCAACGATGCCCGGATGATCTCGTCTGAGAGCTCGTACGTTCTCGTAGAGTTCCGGGTTGTCTCGTTATAGGTGCCTGCATAACGGCGCTGGCATTTGGTTCAGGTTAACTTGAAAGCCACCGACAACAGGAGCTGAAAGCATTTCGTGATTTAAAACTGTACCCTGCATTTTGCTGCAGTCGCTGCGTTATGACATGCACAGCAATCATGCTCGCCTACCTCCTCCGTCGTTCTTCCTTCGCCGCGGTGCGCGCACTCCTAAAATTATTACGGTAGATGTACCTAACAATACCGCCTCCTCAACCTCTGGGAACACCCTGTGCGGGTCGTGAGCGTCGCGTTGCACTGACAAAATACACAAGTGCAGTAAACTCCGCGCACTCGTCGGTCCCGTCCTGCGTCGTGTTCCTTAGCCAACACGAACGAAAGAGCGACGTAGATTATGGACTGACATATTGTTTCCACCTGCCTATGTAGTGCAGCTTGTCAAGGAGGGTAGATTCACCGCCCCGAGAAAATGGTTCTTGCTTAAACCAGTTGCCACCGAGCGACTGGATATGGTGACAGTAGTTGAACGAGACAGGCACGCATTTCCGGATTACGCAGTCGGCTTCGCCGTCAGACTGCTTCCTGGTTACGCTTCCCCATGCGTGCCGTTCCGTTTTTGTGGCTGTCACGGTGCGTTAAGGAAAAAACTGCAGAAACCCTCGCTTCGAAAGGTGCTGGACTCGTGGCATGTGCGATTGACGATGCATATTCGAGAGACTCAAACTGCCATGTTCCCTTTGCAAACGGGAGCACAGAGCGAGATGCACGAAAAATAAGAGAGCCTGGCAGCACGACCATTGCTCGATTATCTCGCTTCGCCAATGAAAAATGTATGCATAGAGCGAAAAAAAAACAAGCACAAACGGAAACAAGCGATGTGCGCTCACGGTTTGTGACGGGCAAGA
This sequence comes from Rhipicephalus sanguineus, assembly GCF_013339695.2. Classification (NCBI taxonomy): domain Eukaryota; kingdom Metazoa; phylum Arthropoda; class Arachnida; order Ixodida; family Ixodidae; genus Rhipicephalus; species Rhipicephalus sanguineus. The sequence continues at coordinate 99,928,812 of NC_051177.1, read as the reverse complement.
ATACCCTTAGGCACTTAGATATTTGTACCTCAACTATTTTGTATATTTGCATGAAATGTGATTTGTGCTGTTTTTTATTGTTGTGAATCGCCTTTCTCCTCTGAAACGGTATTCTTTAACCCGAAAGTAACGTAAGTAATTAGACATACTAAATAAGTAAACTCTGAAGGAATGTCGTACGACCTCCTAGTGGTGCTCGGCTTCACTGAAGATAACATTGATTCACGTTGCTAAATCAATCCTACATAAATGTATCGACATCGCTTCTCAAAATAGTGCCTAGGGTAGTCCGGTGTGATGCCGATCTACAAAATAAGTTTCCGGGAATGCATATACCCCTTTTTATTGACATTATAGAAGGCCATGTTGGCGCGCAAACACAGCGCCGGCGACAACATGGCTCTTCAATTACATACATACATACATACATACATACATACATACATACATACATACATACATACATACATACATACATACATACATACATACATACATACATATTTGTTAGAGCAAGCTTGTTCTGTCTGCATACACTGGCGTCTTACAGGCAAAACACGCTTTACAGGCAGGACCTACCGGCAGCTTTTTATAATATTCACACGCAGGTACTTTCAAGGCGAAAACCTTAGATACCTCATGAAATGCGTAAATTGACCGGGGTCCCCCGTCGGCGTTCCCCTTGGCGGCGTCGACACGAGTGATGCAAAAATCATCATCACGTGATGGCGCCACCGTATGACGTCATCATGACGTCACAGACGTGCGTCGTTACGCTTAGTAATAGAATTAGACTGCTAGAGTGTCTGGTACGCACGTCGAGAACCCGAATGAGTTTTCTCAAAGAAAAAGTTCGCATACATACATACATATATACATACATACATACATACATACATACATACATACATACATACATACATACATACATACATACACACACACACACACACACACACACACACACACACACACACACACACACACACACACACACACATACATACATACATACATACATCACAGATGAAACTAAAAAATACCTTAAATTTACAGGGTACGGGCACAAAAACCAAAGACATTGCGTTTAGTTGTTTCGCTTTCTCGTTCTAAAATAACCCCAAGGCTGTTGACAATAAAGCCGGCACGAAAACATAGTCAATTTCAACTCCTGTATTGGAAAGATGAGGAAGGGGGAGTCAGACAAAAAAGTATGTAAAAGAAATCCTACAGGCTTTCACACGTCACCAGTCATCGGAAAGGGCAAATGTCAACGTCTAGTTCTCTGCGCAGCGAGAGCCGGAAATGAAGCAAGCGCGCTAAAATCCATGCGAACGCAGCGGCTTCACCTGCGCTCTTTGGATTTCACGCTCTCGGCAGAGATTTCCCAAGTGAAGATCAGCAACGCTGTCCACTCAATTTGACGAAGTGGCTGCGATCTGGTGCTCGTTTCTCTTTGATGAAATTCATGTGCTTTAAACATCCGACACCACTTTTCTTTATTTTATTATTTTGCTTTCTTTTGTCTTCGTTTTCATGCTCGCTCTACAAACTCGCGCCGACGATGCTATTCTAACGACGCTATGTCGTCGTCGTTCTTTTTTTTTTTGTTATCCACTAGGAGCAGTGACACGCAGCTGTCTCTTTGGGAGCCTACATAAGCACATAAGTACATGGGGTGTTTTCGTGGCTTTCGTTGTATCATGTGACACACAAGAGCTGTAGACATGAAGATTTCGCCCTGCCTTGGAGAGCCAGTGAAGAATACAGAATAGAAATTGTTGTTGTTCCTCCCCAGTTCGCTGCAATTACTTTTCGTGAGTGGAGTGAATTCTTTAGGTATATGGAAGGTTTTTGTGTTTTCTTGCTGCACACTCATTCGCCGACATTTGGCGTACCTTTTAACAAGTGTTGGTGGTTTTCTGAATAATGCACATGCACTTATTCAGCAGTGCACGGTCAGCGCCAGACTTAATGCGAGCACGCTGTAGGCGGCTGGAGGAACTGTGGGTATTGTGCGAAAGCACAGCCGGGACACCGGTAGACACACATGCACACCTGTCTCTTTGCAATCTGGTCTCTCTGCCCTGTTATGTACGCTGTACTGATAGCCACAACACAGTGAAGAGCTGCAGCTTTCCAGCATAACGGGTTGCGAGCGGCCGTGTTTAGCATAGTAGGAACTGTAGAGCCCAAATGAAAAGAACGAGCCCAAAATGTTCTTTAAGTCATACGACATTTAAACCACAGACTCTTCCTTCGTCTTAAGGGAAACGAAGAAGCGGTAAAGGTTTGCGTGAGTTCGACTGCGTGAGCAAACGTCAGGCCCGTAGCCAGGAACCTTTTTCGGGGGGGAGGGGGGGCACTTGCTGAAAACCCTGGCTTTTTCAGAAAAACACCTATTTTGATTATTTATTTTTGGTAAAAACACCTACTTCACTAAAATTTAAAGGGGGGGGGGTCCCTAGGGCCCCCCCTAACTACGGGCCTGGCATACGTGGTGCCAGCTGCCGTGCATTCATTAGCAACGTAAGCGGCAGGAAAAGTCATTCGAGCTCCCGTCTTCGTTGTGAGGGTGTTGCTTCCCGCTTCCTAAGTTATCTAAGTTACTGCGCTGCACATAACTACCAGACTTCGGTCAGTCCTTGGATTCGTACGTGTCGACCCCTTCGTTGTCGGCTGGAACAGCTTCGATCCGGAGGCGCTTTTGTACGAGCGTCGAACAAAGAACGAAGTCTGGCGGCCGATAACGCACGTTCCCAGCATTTTTCCTCAGCTATAAGATCGAATATAAGATATCGAAGATAAACATTCATTGCATTTGTTCAAAGCAAGTCAAAGGCTATCGAAAAGGGTGCTTTCGCCTCCTCCACTCTTTCGCTGATTTTCGGACACGCCATTTTGCGTGCTTAAAAACGGAAGACATGGTCTTCGCAGCACGAAAGGCGCATGAAGCGTGAGCGTCATTTGCATATTGCTTCGTGCAGCGGACATTTAAAATAGAAAGGAAAAGAAAGAAACGGGGAGGAAGCTACACAATGATCAGAAGCACTTTTCTATGATTGATGATCGTGTACTACGTCCAACGATTTATTCCTATTAGCATTCACTGCGGCTTTCCGAACGGTTCTGTTTATGGTAGCTGAAGAAGGCAGGTGTGGAGCGTGTAAAGTAATTTGCCGTCCCGAATAACTAAGCATCGCTCTGCTACAGTGATTTGCGTGCGTGTGCCAGGACAGACTACGAATCGCACTTCGACATTATGAATTATTTTCCCCGTGTGTTCATAAATGCGAAAATTTTCCCCTCCTCCCTGTTGACCTCTGTTAAAAGGAACACTCAGTGCACCTACGGTGCACTGAGTGTTCCTTTTTTGTGCAACAGTACAAACAACACTAGGAATATGAAGATATAATTCAAGTTTGCTGCTTCTTGGGCTAGTAGGAACTCAATGCTAACAAGGCTGCGGCCTCTAAGACAGAGACAGAATAAGATGCCCACAACAAACGGAATCGTTGTAGCAAACTGATTCAATTAAAAATTTCCCGCATTCGTACGTATATGCGTCATGAAACCCACGTTAAAAATTCGGTCGTTCTGTCGAATTTAAGAAAAAGATTTCTAAACCGGACAGCAGGAACGAAAGTGTGTTGAAAGAATTCACCCCTCCTTTTGCTGATTACTCCGTCCACCTACAATTTCTCGCGTCCACTTATCTTTGTGAAAGATCATTATGCGACAGCTCCAGAATAACGGTGAACGACTACAATCATTGCAAGGTGCTGACAGATGCGTTTGTTCGTCGACTAAAGTCCAATAGACGAAGGAAGTTACTAATGAACAGATGAGCATGGAAGTAATGAAGTGGAGGGAGTAAACAGCGCTACAGGGGCTACACTGCCGGAGACGACTACACCAGGCCCACCCATAGAAGTGAACGTTGGCCTCGTTCAACACACGTGTTTCACGTGACTCACCTCGTCTCAGACATTAAAAGGTTTCGCTACGCGAACAAAGAGGTCGAGGGCGTAGCTATTCTTAGCGAGTAACGGCTGCAAAAGCGGGCGTATAGACAGAACAGCTTCCGAGAATGCGCGCCTGTCGAGCACTTCAGTCCAAGAGTGCAATTCCGTGTAGGTCCGTTGCAGAAACATTGCCGGGTAGGATCGAGGTGTCCCGCTTGAAAGCTCTCGGTGAGCCGTAAATGCGAAGAAACCCTTAAGGTCGCACGGGGTGCTCACGGCCAATTGAACTTCGACGTGAGCTGCCACGTCATGCTCTGTGTCTCGTCTTGAAACTTGGCGAAGCCTAAGTATGATAAACGAAATGATTTCAGTGATGATGCTTCTTGGTGTCATTCCGCGATAAGAAGAGGCAGAGTGATATCAGCATACGCTTTTCACTTGACAGAAAACATTGCGCACTTCTTTCGTCCTCGTGACGTCGCTGCGTGCACATCTCAGAGTGTATGCGCACAAGTTTCGGTTCACATTTGCGCATAGCTAATGAGGAAGTAGATAAACATTGAAAAAAATCAACAGTTTGACCTGCACAGTGCGTGAACACAACTACACCAAGAAATTGCCCATTTAAGAGAATGACACACACACACACACACACACACACACACACACACACACACACACACACACACACACGCACACACACACACACACACACACACACACACACACACACTCACTCACTCACTCACTCACTCACTCACTCACTCACTCACTCACTCACTCACTCACTCACTCACTCACTCACTCACTAATAAACGTAGGAAGCATTGCCTTCCATTTGCTATGCTTGTTTTCTACAAATGTTAACAATGCCGCAGCATCTACTGAGAACTTCGGATCTCGAAGGAACTTTGTTTTCGACATCACAACTCCGGGTCCTTATTCCAGTCTCCGTCTGCGTAGTTCCAGATTCGATATGTCAAAACACATTTTCCCGCAAGAGGAACAAAGAACACAAAACCACCACGAAGGAACACTCGCGGCGCGAACATGAAGTTGCGGACGTTGACGGATTGCACCACGCTCTTCCAGCTCCGCCCACGCCTGCACCTGTCGCACCTTATTGTGTCGCGTCATTCGACCAACAACAATGGCTGCTCGCTTTTTGTTGCCAAACGTGGAAAGGCAGTGACGTTGCCGTAGATTCCCGCTATAGGCCTATGCCCGAATGCCGCCAAAGTTCTCGGGAAAAGAATTGGCTTCCAACAATGGTAAGGGCCTCCGTGCCCTTGTCGAGCAGCCCGCCTAATTTTCGCGCCTTTTGCTCTGTTGCTGCTCAGATCATCTCTCGCTTGGCTGTACCGGTTTCTCTTTCGTTCCTTTTGCTCTATTTCTTGAGCCAGTCACATTTCCTCGCTTGGGCTTGATGTCGACAGGGCTTTCTTCGTGTCCTCAGCTTGAAGCACGAAACAGCACTGGGACGAGAGCGGCGACTGCGTATTCCAATGTTCTAAGCGTGAACCGGTATACGCTGAACGTGGCATTGAACTAATGACTTCTTAGGAACCTAGATAAGTGTCCGTACACGCTATTAAAGAAAACCTTGATCATAGAGTCTTCTTTAAGGAAGTTGCTGCTTTGAAGAAGAAAAGACCACTTGTCGAGAAATTTGCTCCGGAAACACCCCGTGTTGAAAGATTTTTAGCTTCTTCGAGCCTGCATCTTCTCCTGAACTTCTGCCGAATACACTATTGTTCAGGGGCGTAAGAATTTTTTTCGAGGGGGGGGGGGGTTCACCATGCAATTACTACATTACTATTAATAGTGGCATAACACTTTACTTTTGAGGTGTATTGTTTTTCGCGTTTAATGAAAGAACGGGGGAATACAGGAATACTGAATAAGAGGCTAATACAGAAACGGCGAGCACCATTCGATTATAAGCATTACTTCAATGTTAGAAAAAGCTCAACGAGCAGCCAATGAGCAAAGTGGGAATAACGGCGGTTAAATGTGCGAGAGGCTGCGCTGTCGAGTCCAGTGCGATTCAACGGTCTCTGGAGTTCTTTCGTGCCCCACGCCAGGAAATTGCGCAATCATTGCGGAATCGTGGCTGTCCGTACACATTACAGTTTCCCGCTGGCTTCTGCTCGAAGCTTTCTGCAGGCGGCTGATAAAAGCTTGTCCTTCTCGGTTCGCTGCATGTCGTTCCCATTTATTTTTCTTTTATTCTGCTCACTGCTCGTAAACGGAGGCTTCGCGATGGTTAGGGCTGAATTGACAGGATTTAAAGGGCAAACGACGAGCTTCTGATCAGTGGTCCGGACAGACGTGTTAGGGAGACGCGCACAACAGGCGTCATTAGGTGACGTCGATCTACAGCAGACCAAGCGAAACGCTCTCTCGTGCCAGATACTAAGAAAGAGTCCTAACATGCGCTTTGCTTAATGCAATGCGCGTATTAGTGTACCGGCAATGCTGCGCGTTACTGAGCTGAAGTCAGCCTTTCGATGCTTGGTGAAGACGGTTAGACCCGTTATTGCCGGTTCACTACAACTCTAACTTTCCTTGGAAGTCACTGCAAAACCCTTCTAGAACTTCTATCAAGATAAAGAGATCAGGCAGTGGTAGTTTGGACGGGCTGTCTGCAAAGTTAGGGAGATTATATTTTACTTTTGTGCGCACAATCTCGGAAAAGCAGCCAAATTTGTTTCACACGCGATGTGATATATATAAAGAACTCCCGTGAGCGGGCTTCAGTAAAACAGATTGTCTGCTTTAGCTGGTTGGGTAGCTGGTTCTGTAGACGCTATTGTCTTGAGCAGCAGCCGCGTGGTGATTGCACCCCAATTTCTCCCTTTTGCAGAGCCCTAACCCTCCTGTCAAAAGTGGGTCTAGAAGACTAAAACTACCTGTTATTCGCTCTATGTAGAGATGCTTTCGGACAGCTCGGAAGTTAGCTGAAGTTTTGAGAGTAGTGATCCTTCAGACTCAGTTCCTCTTCTGGGAATGAATAGACTGTAGGGAGAGGGTGCCCTCTACTGGTATAATTAAAATAACTGCTTCATGCTCTGGGAAACTTTCATAGAACTCCTCTGGGTAATCTTTAAAGTAGATGCTAGCTGCACAAAAACGAATACATATATATAAGCGGCCTTCAGTAAATGTTGTCACGAAATAGGAAACGGGAGATGCGAAGAACAAAAGAAAAAAAAAATAGAAAATATTAAACGCATACAAGGCACACTTCCGCCTTTTCTTACTTTTCACGCCGGTTTTTCTTATGGAATGAATGGATAGTATAAATTAAAAGCAATCCTATTGAACACTTACGAACACTTGTTAGACAACGAAAGAGGAAATATCAACTGTCACATATCTTTATACAAACATGTTTGTTTCCGCACCAAATATTTTACCACTGAGAGATGCTGAACAGCTTGCGAAAGAATTAAGCTCCATACTTTAAAAATATCCGTGTTTTTTTCTTGCTAAAACCCCGATATTATTACGACGCACGCCGTAGTGAAGGGCTCCGGAAATTTCGACCGCCTGCAGTTCTTTAACGCGCACTTAAGTCCAAGTACGTGGGCCACTAGCATTTTGCCTCCGCCAAAATGTGACCGTCACGGCTGGGACCGAACCCGAGACCTTCGGGTCAGCAGCCGAAGAACGTAACCACTGTGCCCGCGCGGTGGCCTAGCTGTATACTTTAGTAACGTAGTGTGTAGTAGTGGCTTACTTCTCGAAGGTAAAAGTGGTTTCTGGTGTTGTTATACCAATCGTATAAAAATTTGACACACCCCGTCTTTTGTGCTTCGTTGTAATGTGGAAATTTCAGTACATCCTCTTTTTTCATGCTTTCAATACTTGCTGCATATTTCTTTTCAAGAAACAAAGAAACAGTGATAAGAGCGGAGATGCATCGTTCCTTGAGTTGTCGCATTATGATCTTGGAAATAAAGGATCGCTGTGTTCAGTGTGTGAGCACAAAGGAATGAAGACAAGACAGCGAATGCACCTTGTTACCTCCGCAAGAACAGCTGCACAAGATCCTGGTTCATTATCTTTCCCTTTGATCTTTCCGCACCATCTGCGTCGATCACTCGGCGTTTCCCAGTAGCGCACACAGGCTTATCGAAGTACCGCTGGCAAAACAGAGCGCTGGTGTTTTGCCTTACGTAATGAGTCGTGTGTTCGCGTTACTATGGCGACAATGCCTTGGAAGAACTCACGGGGTCCCTTATGTATTCACCTAAGACGACTCGAAGGCGAAAGCCATCTTCATTTTCTTCTCAGTCGATGTATTGGTCCTGCACCGCCACCTTCCGAAAGCTTTCTGAACCTAACGTGGTTTTGAACTGCCTCCACGATCGGATGAACCTCCCCCTGCTGTTGCACTGCCTCCGTGATCGGCAAAATTACGATGACATGTGATAGCGTCATCATGTGACGTTACGTCACATGACGTCAGAGTGATGTCATGATCTGGTGACGACATCACGTGATGATGAATTTTCGCATCACTCGTGTTGTACCCGACGCCGCTGGACGTTGATTCTTAAAAATCGTCCAGATTCACTGTTTCAGTACTTGCGCGACTGAGTGCAAGGTTCGCCATTTTTACAACGATACATGCAGGCACAGTCTAAAAGTTAAATGTGAAGTAGTTTTATGGAGGAGACGTCTCCTGCTCCTTCTTTCTTCTCACGTCAACCCACCACCGCTCCCGCACACATGCAGATGCACACCAAAATATGTTAGAGGTGCAATAAAGATGCCAAATTAACCCTACACAACCATATTCGCGGCGCTTTGTTCATAGCTTACACAGTGTTTCTCAATTAAAATGTGCTAATCCTAAAGGAATTAACGCGTGTGCTAAGAGAATGGAACCGACTTTTTATTATTCAATGTTTTCTTGAGCAACTCGAAGTGTTTCTTTCGCAAAGAGCCTAGATCATTATGCATCACACATTTCACAAGGTTTACCTCATGATTACTGAACTGGATAAGGAAAGTAGAAGAGTAGGTCTGAAAATTAATATGCAGAAAACTAAAGTAATGTGGAACAATCTTGGCAGAGAACAGCGCTTTGCGATAGGGGGCGACACACTGGAATTTGTAAAGGAGTACGTCTACTTAGGACAGGTAGTAACCGCGGAGCCGAGCCATGAGAGTGAAATAACTAGAAGAATAAGGATGGGATGAGGCTCATTCGGCAAGCACTATCAAATCATGAATGGTAGTCTACCACTATCCCTCAAGAGGAAGGTATATAACAGCTGCATCTTACCGGTACTTACCTACGGAGCAGAAACCTGGAGACCTACAAAGAGGGTTCAACTTAAATTGAGGACGACGCAGCGAGCGATGGAAAGGAAAATGATAGGTGTAACCTTAAGAGACAGGAAGAGAGCAGAGTGGGTCAGGGAACAAACAGGGGTTAATGATATCACAGTTGAAATCAAGAAGAAGAAATGAATATGGGCGGGCACGTAGCACGTCGGCAGGATAACCGGTGGTCATTAAGGGTAACTGACTGGATTCCGAGAGATGGCAAACGCGTGAGGGGGAGATAGAAAATTAGGTGGGTAGATGAGATTAAGAAGTTTATAGGTATAACGTGGCAGCAGAAAGCACAGGACCGGGTTGATTGGCGGAACATGGGAGAGGCCTTAGCCCTGCAGTGAGCGTAGACAGGCTGATGATGATGATGATGACTATTTTCTTAGCGGGTGCCATCCTAATCACCCTCTCCCAAGTTAGCATGTATACGCCATATATCAGCGTTATCGCAAATTCCACGGTGCAGACGACCACGGGGGTACGTGATGTCGCATAACAGCGCGCGCATACGTACATATCGTCCAAATTAAACAGCGTGTGTGTTGTTTTCTAAGCGGCAAACGAAAAATAATCGTTACAAAGAAACCGACGTTGCTAATTTAGCCAGCGTATCTTACACATGCACACTTTATGAACAGTGATGTTGAGCTTCTTGAATAGAACTCCCTCGTGCAAGCATGTTTGGAGACTTAATGCTCTCAGCATACGCGAGCATACTCACTGTTTTTCTTGCTCTTTTACAGCGAACCTGCGTATGGATAGGAGTGGGAAAATGTGGCGGTCAGTGACATGACATGGCATGACAAGAACTTTATTGGAGTCCTGAGGAATTCGACTCTCGGTCCGTGAGTGCGCAGAAACTGTAATGACGAAGAAATGCTAGCATACGCTTCCTCGAAGGGTCTCCGCACTTGCAGTATATAAGTTCTCTCCAGGTTTTGTCAGCCTACATAGCTGTAGGGTGATACCTGAAGGGCAACTGACTGAAGGGCAACTGACTGGATTCCAAGAGATGGCAAACGCGTGAGGGGGAGACAGAAAATTAGGTGGATAGATGAGATTAAGAAGTTTGTAGGTATAACGTGGCAGCAGAAAGCACAGGACCAGGTTGATTGGCGGAACATGGGAGAGGCCTTTGCCCTGCAGTGGGCGTAGACAGGATGATGATGATGATGATGATGATGATGATGATGATGATGAATGAATAAGTTACAGACATCGTTAAAGGCGGCCAGTTGGGAAAGTTCGTTAAAGTTCATGATTGGCTGAAGCGCACAGCACAACCACGAAGCCTGTCCGCCTAGGTGGTACAGTGGTTACGGTGCTCGCCTGTTGTTCCGAGTGTCGCGGATTCAATTCCGGCCGTGGCGGGCGCATTTCAACAGAGGCGAAATGCTAGAGTCCCGTGTAATGCGCAATGCCAGCACGCCTTAAAGAATACCAGCTGGTCAAAAATTTCCGGAGTCCTTCACTACGGCGTGCCTCAAAATCATATCGTGGTTTTGGCGCGGAAAACATCCGGATACTATTATATCAATAACAACAACATATCGACGCGTTAACCTTTCCGCGTTGTCCTTGTTCTTTGAGCTGCCGCCCATCATGAACCTATTCAGAATGTCTAAATAATTTCTTTGTAAAACGGTATCTGGGTGCAGGTATAATTATCCAGAACTGCAAAGAATTCAGGCTAGATTTTTAAAGATACTACGTGACCTGACATTTGTACGCAGCGATGTTGGTGCTCTGGTACGCATGCTGCCACAGAACACACATGTAACGTGAATGCATTTAAGGGGCAGCAAGCAAGAATGATGATATAAAACGATGGTTTCATGTTGAAAAAATCTAGCAGCTTCTATCGCGGTTTACAAAAATGTCAAATAATTTTATACAGCCCGTGATTCTCCTAATTACACACACTCTAGTATTTCGACAAAAAAAAAAGCGAAAACCGCGGAAGGAAGGCTGTGGTGGGAGCCCAAAGATGGCTAGCTCTAGTACAAAGAAATGTAATGCAAGCGTGCACACATGAACGATGATATGCGATGATTCGCGATGTGCAATTATGTGCATGATAATGACTTGCCGACCCGCGCCTTTATTAGCGCCTAACGAAGACGAACGCCGGTGACGACATCTCACTGCCACGAAACCTCCACGTGACATTAAGAGCACTTGCGCCGTAACTTGCCCTCAAACGTGCCCTCCGGCTGAACAAACACGCACCGCTAAACAGCTTTACAAGCGCTGAACGAACCGACGGTAACATTATGTGTTTAACTAAGCCTAGCAAAGTAAGAGAGAATGGATAAAGAGCACGGCACGGAAAGACACTACACAGGCACAACGCGTCACCTGAACATCAGTGCTTTCTCTCTGCTGCAATCTTTGTAATATTTTCTTAAGCCCTTCACTCGACCTTTCAGCGCTTCATGAGGAATGATTATTGCTTCTGTAACATTGTGTAAGCCCTGTCTACACAATACAAAAGCATCGGAAGCTTTTGCTGCGCCTGTATTTACACTAAGGATTTAGTGCTAATCGATGTGGCTATTCTGAGCCGGCGAAGGGTTTTAAGCGTGCTTTAGCACCAAAGGTAACAACGAGAGCTCTAACAGCGAAGTTATTGACTTAGACGTAGAGCTTATTCTGTTGAGCGCATTTTGTCTTGTACTGCGATGACAAAGCGTTCTTTTAAGGAGAGAAGACTGTGCTGCGCGTAGCGTGCGCCGCCTGATCACGTTTCCCTCAGAGCGGTATAGTGTACTGTTCGCATTATCTTGCCTGACAAAACAATCTTCTACGTACCCCTGCTGAGGCTAATGACCAGGGCCAGCATACGATGCTGTCATATACTCACAGGCATCTTTCTCCCGCAATAAGGGAAGGCAGGAAGAAAGGAAGAGAACAAAAGGGAGAAGGCAGGGAGCTGAATTAGAAACATGTTTAGTAGGCGACCCTACGCTGGGGGAAAGGGGAAGAGAAAGATGAAAGAGAGAGAGGACGGAAGAAAAGAAGGGAAAGGTACAAAAAGGCAAGCACGCAATATTAACTCCGATTAGCAAAATATAAATAAAGATACTAAATAATTATTAACAAACATTTATTAGCTACAAAAACAGACACAGATGGGGGCAGAAAAATAAAAAATTAATCGAGTAAGGACCAGTAGATAAGCTTGGCTGAATTATAAAATGCATACTCTTAAAACAATGACGGATATAGGCGAGCTTTCTATGCACAGTGACTGCCTGTCTCCTATAGGCATGCGCAGGGTTGTCCATCAGGGGGGGGGGGGCAAGTTCTACAGCATTGCCCCCCCCCCCTTCCTTGATCGATCCGAAGGTAAACATGCGCCGCCGTGGATGCAAAAATGAAAATTATGCGATGGCGTGCTTCTAGCAACGGCCTGCCATTGGGTCGCGGCTTGACGGGGGTAACGGTGGGTATTAAACAGTTATTTGAATGCAACATGAGGTGTCCGCGGTCGCCTATCGTCAAAAAGCACGCGTGGCCACAGCACAATGCGTTCAAAATGGCGTGAAAGGTCCGGCCGAGTCAAGGTCAAATTTGGCGCCCTCGTTCAGATCATTAGGGGCAGGGGGGAGCTAGCCCCCCTGCCTCCCCTTCCCCTGTGCGTACGCCCATTAGAGCTGTGCACGGGCCGTATTTCCGAGCCCGAGCCCGGCCCGGGCCCGCTGACTTTGTCGAAGGCCCGCCCGAGCCCGACGGCAAAGGGCTGCGAGCCCGCCCGGCCCGACGTACGAAAACACAATCCCGAGCCCGGCCCGGCCCGGCTTTTTAAAGGTTCGCTGCGAAAACAAAACATAGTTTTCCGGTAATTTGGCATTTTATTGAGCATATCAAACATGATCAAACGACACACGACGAACAGTCTCTATTACACAGATTACAAATTGTAGTGCAAAAACAGCAAGCAAGTAGACGGCCTCATGCCAGCAACAATGGAGTTCGCTCGCCAAAGCCGTCACGTGTATGGGCAACGCCTCCTCTAGAAAGATGCCTGCCGCGTGAGCCAAAAACCTCCTGCCCTACCCTTTCCCTCCTTCACCGTTTCAAATGAGGGCAGTAGCTGGCGATCCTTGCGGTGGCCGCTTGCAACACACATTTGCACATGCGCACATTACTCCCCTCGACGTCACTCCACGCCAACCCCATTGAAAACAATAGGGGAGAACGTGGCGCCATCTCTCGACAAGCGACCACAACTCAAGGCAGGACGGATACAATGGGATAGCCAGCGACGCCGCAGGCATGTTTCTAGAGGAGGCGTTGGTATGGGGTATGCCCATGCAAGCGTCAGCTTGCACGAAGGCGATCTACGTCGGTTCGCTCGTCGCTGTCGCGTGCATTTTCAGTCATATGGAATTTGGCCTTAAATCTAACGCGAACAGTCGCGTGGCGCCGTCACTAGCTCAGGTGGTGTTACTTCTCCGTTTGTCGGAGTGCAACAGAGGCAGTGCTTTACCTGCTCCCCTTTTGTTTAAAGTAGCGAATGGAAAGGAAAAGCGGTAAAGGGCGGTCGCGGAAAAGCTCCTTCATGCGTGCTGGAGAACCATTCGCGCTCATTCTCTATATTTCGGGCTTGAGTCGGGCTTTGCGCCGGGCCCGAGCCCGGCCCGATAAAACTCCAAGTAGCCCGAGCCCGGCCCGGACCCGAGGTGAAAATACGTCGGCCCGCCCGAGCCCGGCCCGCGAGCCGGGTCGGGCTCGGGCTTTCGGGCTACCCGAAGCCCGTGCACACCTCTAACGCCTATGCTGTCTCCGTTTAACAACATTTTTTGAGAGTGCACGCAGTCTTGTTTTGATCATTATTAATTATGCTTATGTTCGCTAAGACTGTCACGGCCCTCCAAACGCCGTAAGATATGGAAAAAAAAAAAAGGATTGCGCAGCTTGCACTGAGTCGCGCAAGGCTGGGACAGAGCAGAGCTGGTCGGCACTCGGCTGGTCCTGGCTTGACTAGGCACATGTGGGAAGTAAACAGTTCTTTGAATGCAACGTGATCACATTGTAAATCACCAGTATTGGCAAGGTGTAGATCGGGTTCGATTGGGTAACGCTTGATAATCACAGCAGCAAGTAGTCTAATTAATTAAAATCTGCTTTTTTTTTGTCGTGTTTCTTTCTATTTATTTCTTTCTATTTATACATATTTCTTTCTTTCTCTTTCTCGGTCTTGTATGTTTGTTTTTTTCTATTTCTTCTCTTTATTTCCATCTCTTTCTGTCTATATATATTTCTTCATTTCCCTTTCTTTGTTTCTCTCCCTTTCTTGCTCTTTCTGTCTTGATGCCTGTTTTTTTTTCTGTCTTCTTATTGTCTGTTTATTTCTATCTCTTTTTTTTTTCTTTCTTCCATTTCTTTCTCTCCTTCTCTCTCTGTACTCGTTCTCTCGCTCATACGCGTTATTACATCCCACGCCTGACAAATCGGCGCAGCGGATGAGTGCGTGCCAGGAGCACGTGTTCGGGTAGCGAAGCAAAAGATGACGCGCGCCGGCATGATGATGATAGTTCCTTGTCTACATCGCGAAACAAACGGCGGATATAACAGCTCTGCCGTAAAAAATAAATGCCTTCATATAAGAAATGCGACGTTGAACGAATTATTCCGTTCGTGTCACATAAGGATAAGAGTTTCCTTTTTTTTTTCAGCCAAGCGACCAATACGTCGTAAAGCACGCATCAGTTTTAGTGAGCCTTCTACAAGGACACCCTCTACCAGGACGCCAAGAAGCTCAGACGCCAATGCACAGGCCTGCTCTGGAGCAACACGGAATGCCACTGTACCGCCTACTCTATCGTCGAGTGATTGGCATGTCTCTCCTTGACTTCCCGCTCGATTTACGTTTGATCCCATACCTAAGCACTCTCTTCACAGACGTACCAGCCACTGGCTCGCCTCAGAGACAGACAGCCGAACGTTCGGACGAAAACAAGGATAACGTCGGAAATGTCACTCGGCGAATGCTTCGTTTCCAACCAAAGCCAGAGAAATGTCAGACGGGGGCTGCAGAATCACGCCGACGCTCTACAAACACGTCAGTCAATGAACTATCTCGGGAGACGCGGTGAAGAGGCGGATCTCGGAAGACCAAGAAAAACAGGCGCACCCGGCTGGTTTTCGCCATTTCGTTCGCTTACAGTTTCTTCATTTCGCCCGTTTTCTTCCTTATTTCATTACGAGCCTGTGCTTTCTTTTGTGTCTTACGCGAGCATTGTTGCCTTCATTCTTGCTTCCTCCATCTTCCTACCTCTCTGACGTCGGTCGAACTGACTCCTCTGTTAAGTATATTTGATTTTGCACTACTTTAGCTGTATGCATGCAGCTCACGCTCGACAACCTAAACTCAGACTTTCTTCTTCTACGTGCGCTACTACGCATTCTTGGGAAGTGTCCACGGCTTTGCGAGAGTGCCTTTCTAGGATCCTCTCTTTTTTTTTCTGATCTGCCTACATGTAATGCCTCTCGCAGCCCGTATGTGTTTCGGGTTAGCTTCGCACGTCTCGTGCATCAGAAGTGAGCGCTTAAGCTTACATTGTGTTGCTTCGATATTTACATCCTTCATCTCTTCCGGAGCTTATTGGCCCCTACTTTTACATTGGCGAACTTTATCCTTTTAATGTGCGTATAACGTGAAGAAAACATGATATAGAGTTCCAAGAATTTCGTCTAATCAACGATGCTTTTCGATTTCTAGCAACGACATACATGATGAAGCTGGTTTGGTCTCTAAGCAGCGTCGAACATCAGGTAGACGGCAGTACATAATTCCTCGGGGCACCGAAAGCTGGTGGAAGTGTACACTGCGACGCGAGAAGGAAAAGACATTGGGAACTGGAGGCTATAAAAATAATCCCGCCTTTTTCGGTCAGAAACTCTTCTCGCGATACTGCCCTTTGAAAATTTGACTGAAACAGTCTAGAGAACGTAACTGCCCTTGACAATATAAAGTAGGCTGCATTACTCATTAAACAGAATGTTTTCTACTTATCTCGAGGATCCAGTTAGCCAAGGTGGAAGGAGTATGTGACATCTGACCGTTAGTTTGCCCAGGCCCTTTTCTGTCCATCGGCTTAAGTGAAGCTAGTCTCATATCAGTCATACGATATGTTTGTTATCATTATTCTCGTCCACATATTGTTCATAATCGGATGAAATTGCGCTGCACGCCTGCTTGATTAGATATATGCTGCTTGTCGCATCTTTATTTTCTGTTTCCCACACAGTGACCAGTTTCATATGAAATGTGGTCACTGTGTGGGGCTATTGTGCGGAGGCCCGATGTGGGGCTATTGTGCGGAGGCCGTAAAACGTGACCGCGGGTCTTTGAAGCCAGTGCTTTTGAAAGTGAAATATAGCTTAGCAAGCTAAGCTTGTCGAAATGTGCGGGTGGGTATCGAGACTGCAAGAAGAAGTAAATGTATCAGTGATTACAGAAGGAGAGTCGCTTCGAGAATTTAGGAGGGTTTAGAAAACAGAAGAAGCGCGAGACGGCCTATCAAAAGAATAAAAAGTGCACGCATAAGGAGAAAAAAAATGGCCGTTCAATATGTGTCTTGGATTATGGCCAGAAATATAATCTCTCCCGCAAAATGTTCTGAGGGTGCTTTCAGATTCTTAAAGAACATCCCATAAAGGCCAGGGTCGATGGTCCTGACTGTAAACGACACGGCCCGCAAAACCCCCGAAGTATGAACCAAGCTGCGGGCCACGAACGTCGTCGAATGTAAATAAAGAACAGCAACGCTTTCCAACGAGCATTTCTGTCTTCGTTCTCTTATGTTTTGGCGAAAATAAGTGGACGCTAAGACCGCTTCTTTGCCACGATTGCCTTCAACGTCAATGCCCTCGGTCTGACATTGTATTTACATAAAGTACATTTGGGTGTACTGGTACGCGTTTGTTTTTCGAAGAAGGCGTTGACGCTGCACCGTTATCACTGTACTGTAGAGTTGCTCCTGTCATTACTAGCAAGATACCGGAATTAACACCGATTTTAATACCGAGAATAACACGAACATGTACGGGTAAGGTAATGTTGCAGGGGGGAAATGCGCGTTAACCGCAATTGGCAAGGAGTTTATCAGTTCGCTCTCTACGAGAAAAATTGGAATCACCACAGAGACAATTTTTGTTCATGTGAAGGACGTGGGTTCATATCAATGAGGTGAAAAAAAAATTGGCCGCGTATCTGCGTGCTTCGCTGCAAATGTCGTCTAAAAACGATAGAAGAGGCGCTGCGTGAGATATGGACGCCATCTGGCAATACGTCGGGAAACATGAGTGCTGTGTTGCGGGCTGGTAGTCCCGGCGCAGCAGCAGGCGAAGACCGGCGGTGACCAACGCGACCGGCGGGGACGCCAGCCAGCCCGAACACGCGGTTTCGCGCGAAGCGCCGAATCAGAAGAAACGTCCGCACTCAACGAGTACTCTCCACACACTATTTTATTTACACGTCGCCTGGGTAAAACAG
This sequence comes from Rhipicephalus sanguineus, assembly GCF_013339695.2. NCBI lineage: Eukaryota > Metazoa > Arthropoda > Arachnida > Ixodida > Ixodidae > Rhipicephalus > Rhipicephalus sanguineus. The sequence goes on along the minus strand of NC_051177.1, from coordinate 99,910,995 downwards.
GAATGCCAGAGCGGCGCCCCATGGCATTCGTACAGTGCAATACTGAACCGAAACCGAAACACAACAATGATCTCGTGCAGAGCGCACGGAGGAAGGCAAGTTTCAGCGCAGTCGCATTTTCAGCGCAGCTTAAGAAACTAGGGTCTCTAGAATTACGTATCTATGTATTTTCTATTAAAGGAGCACGCCCCCTAATACTTACCTAGTGATGTTGCGCCTCAGATATGCGTAATGTTTGCTTTTGGATCAACCATGTACACAAGTATAAACCTAGTCAGTCGTTCAAGATGGCTGGCCCTCGGGCAAGTGGTTCAACTTTGGCCCGGTGGCTAAATCGAGTGAGTGACGTGCCGACAGACAGAAAGACAGAAAGACAGACCAAAATTTCTGCGTTTAAGTTCTCCAAGAAAGACTACCGTCTTTAAAAATAAAGAAAGGTATTTGCGACTCGCCCACTTTTCAAGTTAAATTTGATTTTCTCTCCCTTCCTCCGTCGCCTTTCCTCACACTAAGTGCGTAAGAAAAGATACTCTAATTTCAAACTAAAGACTTTCGATGCTGCCAAAACGTAGTGACGGCAGTTATCGTTACTTGAACGCGTGAACAGTTATAAAACATCTTGGAGCGTGTCGCCTAGAATTTCGTGTGATCTGCTTTCTCTGGTGCGGACACTAATGATCTGACGGCTGCACGCCGCTGGCGTTTCTGCATCCGGTGTCTAACAAACTGTGGCTCGCTTGTTTGTACACTCTACCATACGTAACGATGCTTGTCGCGCATCGTATAAACACTCTATCATACGCGGTCTAACGAGGAGGTCCTGCGCGTGGGTGAACACAAATAAGAAAAGTATAAGAAAAGTATAGTAGTTCGTGTATAGGGTAACACTGTTGGCGCTGACTTTACTTATCATCAATGCGCCGCGTAATCAAAGCACGGAAGTGCGCGGCTTCAGAGGGTGTCACGTTCAACCGCACTGGTATGTAACATGCAGTAAGCATACTTGTACTCATGCTTGATTAAATCATGCTGATTAAAACAAAGAACGCTATTTCAATTGACCGATTATACAAGGACACAACATATTTGCACATGCTGTGGCATTTTATGATATTTATTTTCGATCCCTCAACGTCCTACCGCGTCCTCATAGCACGAAATTATGTGAATTTGCTGACAAGCGCGCCTTTGTTGCCTTATTAAATTTAGTGTTGCCATGCGGGATCGTAATTTTCGTCATGAGATTCACGACGCTTGGCTGCTTTTTAGGAGGAAAATAGAAAATAAAGAGCAAGATGGCAGACCATGGAGATGAAAGTTGAAAGAATGAGTCAGAATACTCAAAGACAGTAAGAGAACACAGAGAGAAAAGAACATCTCAGCGCACTTAATAATCGAATTATAATAGAAGTTGCGTGAGTTACCAAATAAAACGCTTTTGAATTGTGTTTTGCTTTGTTTTTTTTTTGTTGCCTCTTACTGTCAGTGGAGTGCGCATTACTCTTTCTCTTTTCGGGCAGCAACGTATGTTTTCACGAAGTGTTATTACTTTTGAAAAGGCTACAAGCACAGACTGGCCAAGAAAGAAAACCTTCTAGACGCTTCTGGACCGGTAACAAGCTCCAAAAGCGAATATAATTTTTAAAAAAATTGGCCGCCATCCTGCCTTGTGAACGTGTACGTTCAGCAAAGCTTTATCAAATACCACACATGCTGCTGATGGGAAGCGAGGGGAGGGGGGGTATGTTTGATTATCACTTTAGATAGGGTAATGGTAGTGTAATCGCTTTTGAGGTCGCTGTGGTTCACCGTGATTGGTTTGGCGGCCATTTTCAACGAGATCAACTTGTTCCTTTCATCGAGCATTGTATTCACGCTGTTCTTCTTGTGTCTGTAATTTCTGTGGTCTACCCATGGCGTGCAGTCCTAAAATGAACTGAATGAGTTGCTGGACGGGTCTCTTTAATATATTTGAAAGCGGGAGACACGCCAGGAGAAGGAAGGGCCGTTTGACGTCATTCGAAGCCCTCATGTGAAGTGCAAAGCAGCTGCAACCTCATCTTTACCGGGAACGCTTGGGAGGGTGTTCCCATTATTCACAGACGCCTTATCATGCCGTTTTGATGCTTGTTTCGTGGTTTTCTTTATCGAACCGATTACTGAGCTCCATGCTGTATGCCTGATAGCAAAGAAAGATATGGCGTTGGCATTCAATTGTCAAAGGTCCCGTAAACCACCCAGAGGTCGGAATTTTGTTGTAGCGGTTGCAGTTGTGGACGAGTCTACAGCGAACGCGTTTGTCGGCTCGTCTGTCCACCTCTCCGAATGCCTTTTTTCGGCGTCTAAGGTGAAAACGCAAGGAGCGTTTTGTACGTTCCCCTTTTTGTACGTTTCCCGAGAGGCATACAGCTTCGCTGTCAAGCAAACCCGGCATGCGTAAGTGAAGAGAAAAAGTTCCTTCACGACTTCTGCGAACGTGCAACGATTTTTTTGTTCGACGTGTTATACGGGCCGGAAGTGAGAGGAACTGACGTGAGCTGTGGAGTTAATGCGCGAGTTCTTCTCGAACGAAACACAAAAAAGAAACTGTTGTCTCAAACGTCTCTCTCCCTCAAAGCCGCGCATTTCTGTTCTTAGACGCAAGGGCGCGTTACTCAGCAAAATGTTTCGCCATATTTTTCCCACGCAAGTCACTTCAATCAAGCGGAAGCGAGGGCGGAAACACCAGAACATGCGTTCTCCACGCATCGATAAATTGGGCTGAGGCACGCGGCATTGCCGGTCTGATTCTAGCAAAGTCAGCTAGATTAGCTCTGAGAAGCGCAGTATTTTTTTTTTCGCCGCGTGCGTCGCTTGTGCGCACGCGCGTCACTTGCCGGCATTTCCGTGCAAACCTTGCTGTTCGATGTGATGCGTTAGCCATCAGCCATATTTTGCTTTAGAGATATAGAAAGAGGGGTGAGGAGGATGTTTTCTGTTCGCTCTGTGAATACTTTATATAATAATGATAAATTTTGGAATTTTACGTCCCAAAAATCCCGATATGATTATGGGGCCGCCGTAGTGGAGGGCTCCGGAAATTTGGACCGTCTGGTGTTCTTTAACGTGCACTGACATCGCACATTACACGGGTCTCTAGCATTTCGCCTCCATCGAAAGGCGACCGAAGCGGCCGGGATCGATCCCGCGACCGTCAGGTCAGCAGGCGAGCGCCGTAACCGCTACGCCATCGCGGTGCACATATACTTTATATTCAAGCATATGATCGACAGCTGCCCGCGTTACACTCACTATATCCCAGCACTCGAACATCGGCATACTTAATATACAACATCGGTAGAACTAAGAACCGCAAACTCCGACTAAAATGTACGACAGAAATATGAGAAAAACAAAACAAAACGAAGGAATACGGTATGACAAAAGACGCCGAAAGTAATCAGTTGAAAAATAGATTGCGTACCCCTGAAAGTACGTCACGTGTACAGCAACTAACTAGGACTCATTGTATAATTATAATCATGAAGTATCGCAGCCCTGCAGAGACTGCAGAGTGGTACTTTTGAGAACAGAGACTGGCCGAAGAATACTCATTGACAAGCACATTAAGTACACATTGCTTTTTACGCTGTTGTGAAGGCTCTAAGAACATTGAGTGAGGACACAGTCCTGCGAAGCATTACAGCGAGTGAAAAAGAACCATCTTTCCTCGCTTATTATAAATAAAAATCTGAATACATTGAAGGCATGAGCCGTAAGAGGCCAGAGAAATTTGTAATTGTAAAAAAAAATCCTTAAACACTATAATCAGCAAAAAATGTAATAGTAAATAAGTCATTTTGAAAAATATGTGCCATTGTGGCGGTGAATTAGAGATGGAGAGAGAACAACTTTATGAAAACGCCTGCAGGGACGATGACGCTTCCTCCACGCAGGGAGGACGAGCTTTCATCGCGACGCGGCCATTACATCAGTCTCGTGAGTTGAGGAAGAAGTTTTTCACAAAACTATTTTTAGATGCGAAGTATCTTAAGGCCGAGCTCAATCCGGTGGTGTGCGGCGTGACCACCCTTACTGCGCATGCGCATACTCTCTCCACACACCTCCTCTCCACTCACCCTCTCCCCCTCCCCTCTCCACTTTCCCTCTCCCTTCCCCTCTCAACTTTCCCTCTCTACTTTACCTCTCCCCTCCCCCTCTCCCCTCCCCCTTTCCACTCTTCCTCTGAAACGCGGGCTAGACATGCCGAAATTCTCTACTGCGCAACGCCGCGATGAGCTCGAGCGCATGCGCGTCCCCTCCCCTTCTCTCTCCTCTCCTACGCTGCCCCCCTCCCGCCCGCCTGTCGACCGCGTTCCCCGCTCGCCCTGTGAGAATTAACGGCCAGGCTAGATGGAAGATACGACGCGCGTAGCGTCCCTCTTCGCGTTCCACGACGCGAGGTCGGTAGCATGCCCAACGAACGCCAACGGAACGCGATCGTGCAAGTGCTCCGGCTTCGCATCGCCTCATGGTCCCCTTTAGCGGGAGATGGTGTAATTTTTTTTATGTTACCGGTACTTTTCGATAGCACAGTGTCACATTTAACCATCAGTCGGTATTTTCCTGTACACACTAAGCATGCTCTGGTGCAAGAAAAATTCGCGAACATAAACACTGCTTTTCATAATCCTTTCTCTTTTCCTTATTAGATACTGTCCGCCCACTTCTTTGTCTACATTACCATTTTTGCTGTGCTTGTCATATTTTGAGAGCAACGGGTCCCATTGAAGAGTGTTATATTACAATGTTCCCGATGCCTTGAATCTTGCGTTTGGGTCAGTGTTCACAAAACAATGTACCGATGCACTACCACATTTTCCATATTTCAATTTTATAAGAAAGTTTTGCGTTCCGAAGAAAGTCTAACGAAACAAGTTTATAGCCCCGGGTGAGTTAGACCCCTCTACAGGCGCGATGGTAACGACGGCTCCCGCTGAAGCCACTAGACACCGATCAGCAATGCTCTAGCGACACGATCAAGAAAAGAATAAGTAACAAGGCATTTTTCACGGAACCAGCTATTCCCGCGTTTAATGCAGTCACGCCGTAATACACGCCAGTTCTTAGAGCTGATAGACGTAGTAGTTTGCTTCAGCGTTTGGCGACTGCTTTGTAGGTTTATTAGGCCTTAAGTTCTTTTCCTCAACATCTCCGTCTTTTTTTCTTTCTTTCTCAGAGCCTTCTTGTTCTGGCTAAAATACCGCCATAACTTTCGTAGTCCATCATCAGCGTGCGCGGGCGGTAGACGTATGCGGTGGTGAAAATGTCTATCGGAAATATACGGCTTCTTGCGCGCATTCGTTGCTGCCTAAATTGAGGGATGAGGGCAAAGTGCACCGTCGTATGCGGTGGAATCACAACACTACTATAACGACTTGCAGAGGTTCCCCGCTTGGTTTCACGGCTACTTGATCTCCTTGTTGCGGGCTTTCTCGGAGTGAATGAACACCGAAATTTCCCGAGATGACGGTGATCCAAAGAGTTTACGAATGACGCCTACGAGGTTTGACGTCGGTCGTAACTCAAAATTATGATCGAATGCGAAACCGCCGGGAGAGAAAACTTGTCTCGATCATGCCTTTTAATTTCTTTTCCAGTGAATTCTTGCCGTATTTTGCGTGCTTATAAATAACCGCATCTTCGCTTTTCTTCTGAATTTTTGTTCGTAGTTATTGCACGCTGGTGCTTAGAGAATAGGACATTTGGTAGTGGATGTGAAGACATCCATTTCCTATACAGCTGAAAGACGGCTGCCTCATCCAGAAGAGAAAATTAGAGCCTTCATAGAATGCCATGAAGCATTTCGCACACTCTCTTTGAGTAGTGATTTGAATTAGGACTACGCTATTGTACAGCAAGATCATCGTTTAACTCTCAGGCTTATTGTTCCATTTGTTTGTTGCAGTATCTAGGGCTTATTCGATATAGAAAGCTTCGCCGACCACGCCTTGTTGTCAGGTTCGATGCATTGGTTACCTCTTACAAAAGAACAACCCCACGTCCCCCATTTCTAATACTGTATTGCAGGAAGCGTCGGCAATATTAGAAAGAGCAATACAAATAGTACATAAACTTTCTGAAACTGCGCGAGAAGACGAAGACACAAGTAAGAAAAACATTTAGAAACACCACGAGCGCGGATTGCCAACTGTTTATTTTCTGGAAAGCAAAGGACATATTTCAAGCCTGAATCCGTACATGTGACCAATCTTTTCAATCTCTGCTGTGCTGACAAATTTACTATCATTGCTGAATAAGAGTGCATCCCCATGATAGCGGCCAAACGCACATCGGAAACACGTGGTACCAATCAAATTCACCAATGATGTTAAATTTGTCGGCACAGCAGAGATTGAAAAGATTGGTCACGTGTACAGGTTCAGGCTTGAAATATGTCCCTTGCTTTCCAGAAAATAAACAAAACTTTGGCAGTCTGCGCTTGTGGTGTTTCTGAATGTTTTTCTTACTCGTGTCTTCGTCTTCTCGCGCGGTTTATGAAAGTTTATCGCTACGAACCAACTAGCCTGCCAGAACGTATTATTGAAATAGTACATAAAGCCCCCGTGGGTTATAGCTTTGCCAAACCTACTACTAGAGAAAAGGGTACCGGAAACAAAAGAAGTGGTGAGTGAAAATTTATATGTGCAAATTTAACTAGAAGCGGCATCAATAGAGCTTGGCTTGTATTTCAGTGCGCTTGTAAACGGGCAGCCGAAACCGAGTACTTTCTTACTGAGTCCCCGAAAAAGAAAGAGAATGATGTGGTAAATGAAACCCTCTTTTTAAAGACGATAGTCTTTCTTGGGGAACTTAAACGCACAAATTTTGGTCTGTCCTTCTGTCTGTCTGTCTTTCTGTTTGTCGGCACGTCCCTCGATTCAGCCACTCGGCCAAAGTTGAACCACTTGCCCAAGGGCCAGCCGTCTTGAACTGGTACGGCTGTTCATACTTGTGAACGTTGTCGATCAAAGTAAATATCATGCATATCTGAGGTGCAACATCACTAGGTAAGTATTAGGTGGCGTGTTCCTTTAATAAAAAATGCATACATACGTAATTTTAAGGACCCTAGTTTCTTAAGCTGCGCTGAAAATGCATAAGAATGGAAGCTTGAGCGAGTTGGTATGCGTTCATCTTTGTTGAAACATAGCTCACTAGACGACGACGAAGTAAAAGAAGGCACAGGACAGGCGCTGCCTGTCCTGTGCCTTCTTTTACTTCATCGTCGTCTAGTGAGCGCTGTTTCAACAAAGCTGAAAATGCGACTGCGCTGAAATTTGCCTTCCTCCGTGCCCTTCGCACGAGCTCATTGTTGTGTTTCGGTTTCGGTTCTGTATTGCACTGTACGAATGCCATGGGTTGGTGTTGAAAAACTTTAGTTTTGAGAAGGCCAAGAAGGTGAAAAAAAATATTTAAAAAATTAAAAAGCAGCGTTGTGGGCGGCCTTCAGGCTGCCGGCTGTGGGCGCCGCTCTGGCGTTCCTGTTTTACCCAGGCGACGTGTAAATAAAAGAGTGTGTGGAGAGTACTCGTTGAGTGCGGACGTTTCTCTGCAAAGGTCTTCGCCTGCTGCTGCGCCGGGACTACCAGCACGCAACACAGCACTCATGTTTCCCGACGTATTGCCAGATGGCGTCCATATCTCACACAGCGCCTCTTCTATCGTCTTTACACGACATTTGCAGCGAAGCACGCAGATACGCGGCCAATTTTTTTTCTGCACACATAGCTTATATAAACACAAGAGGAACGGAGATGACATGGCCAAATATGAGAAACTGGTGAACACGGTAAAGGTAGTGAAGTGGCGAGATTCACGAAATTAGAATTTGCTTCCAGAGAGGGCAGCTGATGCACCAATGAAAGACAGTTATCGGGAGAGAAGAGGAAGAAATACTTTGGAGAACGCTTGAGCTTCGCCTTCAAGAGTAGAACGCGATAGCGTAATCGGGCCCCGTGCGCATCGCCTACGCAATTGCTGGCCTCGCTTCAGCTCCCGGCGCCTCAACCATGCCGCATGGAGACGAGCGTCTGTGCGCGTAATATTGGCCGTTACAAAATATCCTAGAATGCCTACTGCAAGTACAGTTGCGAAGTGCTCACTACGCCATAATATTTCCTTTTGCGAATCAGCGAAGGCTCGCGTCCGTAAGGCAACACGCGAGCCTACCCAGATGCTAATTTTGTTAAGGATTTTGCAGCTGATGATGATTAAGTATGTCTGAGCGCTTTGTAATGGGCGGTCCTTTAAAACCCCCACTCGTTCAGCGCAGTTCCCACGTTTTGACGCCTGGCGCGATTCTACGCTTCTGCCGCGCAATATTACATGCGGTAAGGAGACTCCTGTTACTACATGATATTCATATGGTGCTTTTTTTTTTCCAAAGCAGTTTCAAGCAATAGCGTGGCTGTGTGGTAGAACACTTGCTTACCACGCAGGCGGCCTGGGTTCGATTCTCACTCGAACGGAAGTTTTTTAATTATTTATGTTATTTGCATCTTTCTCGAATTTTCGGTCGCTGAGAAGATGGTGATTTTTCGCTCACAACCACCAAAGCTGACACCGACGCCGGAATTTCTGCCAAACGAGCTCTTTAACGCTATCGTGTTAAAAATTGGCGAAGCCTGCACTAAGCCACACAAAGCTTGAAACAGCGAAACTGGACGATTCTGAAGACTAATCTGGTTGCTTCTAGGTTGTTTCTAGGCCTTAGCTAGGTAATGCAGGTTGCTTCTAGGTCGCTGCTAGGCTTTAGTTTGGTGATGCTAGGTTGTTTCTCCGTTGATTCTCAGCGCTTAGAGGTTCGAGTTAAAGCAAAGATGGTCGCAGACACGACATGGATGCCCAAACTCCAGAGACAGAACCTTGCACTGAAACTAAGCGTTCGCACCTCTCAAAGATCTCCGGGCACGTCGTCACCGGCATAGGCCTTCCGTCGCTTCGGGATCTTCTCGCAGCCGCCGTTGCCTTTCCCATTCTCTAGTGTTCTCTCGTTGTACGTAGTCGGGGTCTTCGGCTTGCCGCCGACTTTTCGCAGCCATTTGTTGTGCTAACTGTTGCGTTCTTCATATTAAGTGCACCAGTGGTGAGTAGTGGGATTTACACAATTTCTGTGACATATACCAATTTATGATGATGATAGATTTCTGGTAGGCCGCACAACGGCACATACCTGTTTGAGTGGCGGGTACGTGGCACAGAAATTTACCGAACTTCTGTGGCACATACCCATTTATGACGATCAAAGCTTTTTGGTTCTCAGGACAAAGAGCGATTAGCTAAAGAGCTTCGCTGTAAAAAAAAGCAAATGGGAGAAAGCTAGAATGATAGAAGGAATAGCCACTGCCCCTGAAAGGAAAAGTGAATGCATTAGGCGCACCAGCGAAAAAGAAAGACCTCGCTCAAGGTTCACCCGCATTCAACAGGAAGAACGAACAGGAAGAGAATGGTGCGCTTGAATAAGAGCTCGCCTGCCTCGATCCACAAACCACTCAAGAAAACAAAACGAGGTCCTATTCTAGCGTTGATCCATTCGTGGACGGTTAGAGAAGCTTGAGCACCTGCGTCTCAGCTCGCTGGAAAAGGTAAAACCAGCTCCCCGTGCTGAGACTCATACGAACTGCACAAGTAACTGCGGGCCAATGGCCGTCTCAAAAAACACATAGAACACATAGATAACCTCGAAAACAATGGAAGTGCCCGGGCAGCTCAGCTTCATCCGAAGAACATGCCGGCTCGCTATGTGCTGCATAATTGGTGAGGCTCTTCCCAGTCCCGTGGGGCGCTAAGATCGAAATGGGGGTTTGCGAACAGTGCAGTCTTCTTCGCGCCAGGGTTACGTGCAACGCGAGAATAAAGCAGAGATAATATGGAGCGAGTGTTATGGAACCTTCCAATGATATCGCAATATATTTCTGCTAGCGATTGGCAGAAAGAACGTAAGGAGTATTTTCAGTGGAGATATCCTGCACTTTATGACAATGGTCGGATGAATAGCCTGAAGCGGAACAAGCAGCCCTCCCTGTACTGCGCTATATACGTGTGGAAAGCGGATTGGAATAAGGAGGCACGCCGAGGCGAAAAAGTACGCAATATGGTGATATTACATCCGCCAGAAGGGCAGTTACATATCTACAACGATAAAAGGACGCTAGCCGGAATACTGCTGAACTTATCTAATCGTTGTCAGCTATGTAGAACGACGTTTAGAACGCTTATGATTAGTGCTTATGGATACAGCAGAGCTAACCTAAAACATCACAGCCGAGGACACCTGGTGCAAATATCAAAACTGAGCCCGATAGATATATTTTGTAGAAGCAACTAAGAGTGCAGGTTGCTCAATGCAAAGAACTCACTGCGGCCAATGAGGAGGTAGAGCACTCAAAGAGAGAGAAGGAGTACATTCAAAGCAGCGAGGTTCAATTTCTGTCTCTTTTTTTGTGCTGTTTCTTATGCTTCTTATAAATGCACATTATATTATCAGCCGCCATCGAGTATCCAAGTGTGTAACCTTTTGGGGTGTAGTTGCGTTTATCTTATGCCTACTTTCCTCAAACGTTCGCAGTGTCTGCGTTTGAAACGTTGATATTAGGTTTTAAACGCTTAACCAATATGAATACACGAAACTCGAAGATGCGCCCAAATCTGAACAGACTTGGTTTCACGATAAGAAATCATGCTCTGCGGAGCGGTTCAACCAGCTCGACTCGACCTGTGTGGACGAGGTAAGGACGAAACAAAGGTTAACGAAAAATTGGCCGCGTATCTGCGTGCTTCGCTGCAAATGTCGTGTAAAGACGATAGAAGAGGCGCTGTGTGAGATATGGACGCCATCTGGCAATACGTCGGGAAACATGAGTGCTGTGTTGCGTGCTGGTAGTCCCGGCGCAGCAGCAGGCGAAGACCTTTGCAGAGAAACGTCCGCACTCAACGAGTACTCTCCACACACTCTTTTATTTACACGTCGCCTGGGTAAAACAGGAACGCCAGAGCGGCGCCCACAGCCGGCAGCCTGAAGGCCGCCCACAACGCTGCTTTTTAATTTTTTAAATATTTTTTTTCACCTTCTTGGCCTTCTCAAAACTAAAGTTTTTCAACACCAACCCATGGCATTCGTACAGTGCAATACAGAACCGAAACCGAAACACAACAATGAGCTCGTGCGAAGGGCACGGAGGAAGGCAAATTTCAGCGCAGTCGCATTTTCAGCTTTGTTGAAACAGCGCTCACTAGACGACGATGAAGTAAAAGAAGGCACAGGACAGGCAGCGCCTGTCCTGTGCCTTCTTTTACTTCGTCGTCGTCTAGTGAGCGCTGTTTCAACAAAGATGAACGCATACCAACTCGCTCAAGCTTCCATTCTTATGCATTTTCAGCGCAGCTTAAGAAACTAGGGTCCTTAAAATTACGTATGTATGCATTTTTTATTAAAGGAACACGCCACCTAATACTTACCTAGTGATGTTGCACCTCAGATATGCATGATATTTACTTTGATCGACAACGTTCACAAGTATGAACAGCCGTACCAGTTCAAGACGGCTGGCCCTTGGGCAAGTGGTTCAACTTTGGCCGAGTGGCTGAATCGAGGGACGTGCCGACAAACAGAAAGACAGACAGACAGAAGGACAGACCAAAATTTGTGCGTTTAAGTTCCCCAAGAAAGACTATCGTCTTTAAAAAGATAGTGTACGTCACGTCAAGAAAACCATTCTTTTCTCCGCTGGGAGTGCTCGCGCCTTCCGTTTCACGACCTTCCCTCCCAACCTCCTCAGCGTAAGCTTATCACTGTCGGTAGCACTTTTTCTCCGAAGTATTGCGACCACTGAGTGCTCGCAGGAGCTTGAACATGTTTAATGGATAAAAGAGTGTCGAGTGCGCTTAAAAATGTGTACACTTGAATAGTTTTATTCAGTATACCCAAACTGAGGTATTTATACCGACACGGATATCGCACGCACTTGGGGCCACGTCGCGGTACACGATCGCATATACAATGTCGATCACGTCCGCAGCGTCGCAATACCAAAAGATCAGCCATCGATGTTGCCGTGTCAATACTCTGTGTGGAATTAAGCCGGGTTCAGACTACAGACGCATCTGTCACAGGTGTCGTATCGCGTAACAGCTGCATCGTCCGTTTGCGTTGCTAACGACCTAGTATGTTCACAGTCACACTGAGCTTTTCGGTAAGGTACGTTTTTTTACGGCGCGCCAATCACCGTTTTGAAAGTGCGTTGCGTCCTCACTACAATTGTTGCAGCCTAGCAAGGTTTGCGTGCTTGGCGTTGGCTGGGCTGGCTGGACTAAAGGGAATACGTGACGTGCGCTCTCATTAATGCATGTCGAGTCTGCCCTCTAGTCTGGCTGAGGTGTGGCTAGGACGGCCAGTTGGGCTTCTATGAACGCCTGTTCTTCATTCATGAAGAAACTTGGAACATCGCTTATACGAGTGCACAAAAATAAATTCTAAATTGAGCGACAACCAATAAACGCTGCAAAGGTATCCTACTAAGTTATGCCGGCGTCTTCAGCAACACTGCAAACGGGTTTGAGCCTTTTAGGGAGTTTCGGGCTCGACGCATAACGTGCATCCAAAAGGTACTACGCAAAACCCCCTTCGAAAAGAGGTTCAAAAGGAGGTTTTATTTACATCCTTTAAGGCAGTGATTAGACGGAACTAAGGAGGTAAATTTGTGTTTTTATTGAACTCATTTTGAGGGCTTGAACGGAGCGCAGTGGAAGTTTTTCTGGTTCTTTTGAGAGCTTTTAAAGCCTCCTTTTGGAGGTAAAGTTGGTGTTTTTATGTAAGCCATTTTGGGGGCTTGAACAGAGCGCATTGAGAGTTTTTCTCCTTCTTTTGAGAGCTGTTAAAACCTCCTTTTATACGAGGCCCTAGAGCGGTCGCGAAATGAAAAAAAAAAGTATATTTTAGGCACTATATTACGTTTACCGGCCAATTTCCGTTACTATTCATCACTAGGACATAATAGAAAACGGACACCAAAGTATTCATGCACAAACATGACATTTGCATACAAGTACGCACGACACAGGAATCGAACTCGCGACCACACGCACTCAAAGCAAGCACTATAACCATTACACCACAGCGCCACCACTAGAAAGCTTGCTTTTTTCGTGGGCTTATATATGTACCAATGTATGTACAAAGCGGCTGGTAACCCGTCGGCACAACTTCGAACTTCTGTTCTTGTACCATCGGCGTGTGTTTGCTCTTGCGGAAGGTCAATACATAATTTGTGGGGCGTCATGCAAGCCGAGCCGATCGACGTAAACACCCTCGGCTCCGAATTCTCCGGTTCACCGTGTCGTGCCGCTAGAAAAATGATAAACGTGTGCCCTCTTCGCTCGCGCTAAATTCGTGAATACCAGCGTGACAAAGGTATCTTCAGATGAGCGAACGTATGTGCATTCCATGAGCGTATGCTGTGGAGCAATTTTCGTTATTTCTGCAGCCGCGAACTGCGCGCGTCCAGATGCGGCAGCTGTTATGAGCGGTTCGAAGACCGCCTGCGTCCTCATATGAAAGTTACACACGCAGATGCCCGACTTAGAAGAACATTGTAACGCGCCTACATTAAGTGCATTTAATGCGCGCGTACTGCCGCGAGCTGCACGCAGGGGCAGCAGCGCGCTCTGAGCTCTCTGAGCAGCTGAACAAAAATCTGTTTCCGCAATTAGCGCTTATTCGCAATGCACCCTTTAGTGTGGACCGCCTGCGTTCGCATATGAAAATTACACACGCAGAAAATTCGAGAGTTACAAGGACATTGTAACGCGCCCACACAAAGTGCGTTGAATGCAGGTTGAATGCGCGCGTACAGCCGCCAGCTGCACGCAGCTATAGGGGCAGCAGCGCCTTCTGAGCAGCTGAACGCTTATCATTTCCGCAATTAGCGCTTATTCGCAATGCACGCTTTAGCACGGCATTCAGTGCTTCTCTATAACGCATATTCAGTATTTATTTGCTTTCATACTCGGATACTACCTACATTTCTTACTAATTAGCTTTTATTGGTAAGCATCACGCCACCGCGTTAAAGCGAATGCCTAACGCGTGCCCCAAGGTCAAGGACAACCTCCCCAGTTTACCAGTGACAGGTCTCCCACAACACAAAAAAATGTACTTGCACTTCTCTCTTGTGAACAGGGGCGTAGCCAGAAATTTTTTTCGGGGGGGGGGGGGGGGGGTTCAACCATACTTTATGTATGTTCATGCGGGCGTTTGTATGTGTGTGTGCCTATATAAGCAAGCAAAACAGAAAAATTTCGGGGGGGGGTTTGAACCCTCCCAACCCCCCCCCCCCTTGGCTACGCCCCTGCTTGTGAACGTCCATGTGTACTTGGCCCTCCCCTCAAACAGATGATGCAGTACTCATTAAAAAAAAGCATTACCCTCTTCCTCAATGGAACAGCTGTTCTTGAGAAAATATGGTTCTGTTGAATTACTTCACCACAGCAGCAGAGAGGTTGGCTTGCTTGCAATTCAGAATTTCACAATCGTAACACAGAAACACGAGGACTGTAGCAAATATGCAGAAAACTGGAAAAACTATCATATGTGCACTCCCTCGTCCACCTGCACACTACGTTAAACTTTATATATACAACAGCAACCTTCAATTATGCTACTATTGATAAAAGATCACCCAATCTACGTTAGAACACAGTGATGACTTTCTGTCTAACTTTCTGTTGCCTATCTTCTACAATGTGTCCTAATCTGTGAATCATCTGTTCAATGTGTTTGGTAATAAAACACAAGCAGTTACATTGAGCAGGCAGTGTTTCAGCAATTTGTTTTGCAAGCACAAATTCATTTCTTCAATTTGCATGCAAGGCAAGTAGTCATACTTCAATTGATACAAGAACCAGTTGTTGCAACATTTTATTGGAATCAAAACAGCAGCAGTTCTCGTGTCAATGTAAGGATATAGGTATATATTTCCATCGTCATGCACAGAACCTACTCCCAAAACTGAATACGTGGAACAACATATACTGTACAGCCTAAGCACTATACATAATTCACAGCAGTAAAGCAATACGAAAGTAGGGTGTAAAATCTCATCATGATGCGCACTAACGTGTGCACTTCACCATGCCAGTATGTAAGTACAATCCAAAAAAATAAGCTACCCAAGGAACTTGGTGTCAGCCCAGACACGAAGGCAACTAATTAAATTAGTACAATAAGGCTAGCATCACTTTTGGGAAATATGAAACCGTGTAGACAGGCAGTTGTACAGTTTTTTATTGCATTAGTTTGCCCTATGACATCAAAACATGTCGCACATGATTTTGGAGTTGAGTTTCCTACAAAAAAGCCCAAAATAGACCTGTGGTGTTGACTGCAGGTCCACATACCAAGGTGCATAAAAGCATTCAGCAATGCCCACAAAATTACAAGGTTGCCTTTATATGTTGCTGTACATATTTACTCACAGATACCTGGAAGCCATCGTAAATTTCTGGAAGTGTGCTTGGGAACTTGTCGGCATAATCACATGACTGCAATGTACCAATACTTCTAATATGCATAACAAGTACAGCCATGCTTCAATATTTTTATGCCAGCTAGTGCCATCTGTAACACCTGTAACTCAAAAGTTCATCCTTAATTCCTGACTTGATGGCTTACGCATAATTACCACATTGAAAATAATCCAAGCACCATGGCTGCGACGTCAACTTGCAATTAGGCAATCACAGGCACTAAATAAAAAAATTCCTGTAAATAGTGACTGGTCGCTTTGCACATTGGATCCTAGGACTTGATATGCCATGAGGATGAATAAATATTGACCTCACATATATAGAGACTGTGAAACAGTCAGGAGTTCAGTTCATAGGTAAGGAAAACGTGAAAACGAAATCAGAACACATAGCAACAAAGGGGACGGAACGACACACTACTAACAACTGAAGTTGAACATGTGCTTGGCTTTTTTAGTCATGTGTGTTTATATCTTTCTGTGGTTTTGATTACACTTCAGTTACTAGTAGCGCATTGTCCTGTCTGCCCCCTTCATTCCTCTGTGGATGTGTGATTGTTTAGTCTTGTAATTTTTTCGTACTGTGTGTTTACATCTTTCTGTGGTTTCGATTAAACTTCAGTTGCTAGTAGCGCGTCATCCTGTCCCCTTGATTTCTCTGTGCTGTTATTTTTTTTAAACCCTCTTTAACTATGAATATACACCAACTCACCCAACTGCCCCTGTTAAGACTTATGTTTGCTGAATAACACTGGGTCCACTCAGCGTCTTTTTAAACAATGCGAAATTTTCAAATGCACAAGATATCAGAAACGTTTCACGCAGCATTGCGCATAACACTCTGCATCAATACCAGTGTTGGCCTAAATGTGGTAAGATGTACGAGCTGTTCGACATAGTGTAAAGTGAGGCACATCAGGGTGTTCCCACAATCATGGGTGTCGGCAGGGGTTTGCACAAAGGGCACCTGCCGCCATCAAGACACACCAGCACTTGACCCCACGCAAGCTACACCAATGCTCTCCTGCTCACCAGGCCGACACGTTACGCCGCCTTGCACCCCCAAGACAAAATCCTGCCGACACTCATGCCCACAATACACTTGTCTTGAACACAGACTGGTGGGCAAGCAACACTTGCTGCTTTGCCAGAAGTGTATTCCTGAAAATTACAAAAAAAGAAGTCCACTAAGATTTCTGTACACATAAAAATGAATGTCTTACCCAAGATTCGCACTTGACTATCCTTATCACAGACATTTTGTCAAAACACGAAATAAATACAACATTGAGATGCTGCTAAGTATTTCCTTGTGAGCGTTTCACTTCGTGTGCACAGGGCGAAAAACAAACGGATGTAAAAAAAATGCGAAACGCCACCAGAAGTGTACTCTCGCCATGTTTACCATTATGTGGGTAGTTTTTGATGTCAGTAAAGTTATCATTATAAGTACACTTTAAAAGGTTTGTGAATATTAGCAAGGTCTTGATTAACCGCACCTACTCTGCTTAGGAGTGAAGATTGGGCAACTTGGCACTGAACCATGGCAAAAATAAACAGCGCACTTCTAGTGAGGATAAACTAAGGCCTGGGCACAATAACAGCGCTTTCACCTTGTCAAATTGTGTCAACAGTCATGATACTATGTATTGACCTTGAAAACTATGGCAACATAATGCAAAACAGCAAATTAACGAGAGGGAATAAACAAGATGATTCAACAATCTGGTTCAACAGACTCAACAGCTGACTTATATCAATGCGATTAAATTAGCCTTGCACATCTCCTAATGGCTAAGAATATGCACATGTAAATTCCACTGTTGATACGTGACCAATGAAGTTGCATTCCTTCCATGCCGTTGAATGGCCGTTCCTTCTTTTCTGTTTTCACTGTTTTCTGATTTTCATTGTTTTCACTAGCGTAAATGTTCACCCTTTTTTATTTTGTCACTTTGCAGATGGCGTAGGTGTTTTGCCTTTGAATGTGCACGTTTCTTCTGCTTTGTCTTTCCTGTTTCTTTTTGTATGCGTATATGTTTTGCCTTTGAACGTGCACACGTTTCCGCTGCTCTGTCTCTCTTTTTGCTCTACTGGGCCTAGTGCACTTCTCAAGCTACCATTGTCGCTTTTCACTTGAGGCCCATTTCCTGTATTTTGCTGGAATAAACATTTATCCATTCATTCAATACCATAAAACGCATGTGCTTCACAATACACACTGCACTTAGCAGATGTCTGTCACATGATATGGCCGTCATTGTATAGCTTTAACATGATTTATTCGTTCTAGTTAAATGAATCCAAGCTAATGATGTTAATGTACCTTGATATGCTATTTCACTGTTCCTTGATGCATATGTATGAAGGTACAGTGCTTATGTACCTTAATATGCTATTTCAGGAGACGGGCAGAGTGCGCAATGCAAAATTGACGCCGAAAAGTCTTTTCACTTCCTGACAATCTGTGCTTCGGTGGGTTCTCACAGTTGCATGGTGGGAGAAAGATGTCCAGGGTAGTTGACTGCATCCAAGGTAGATGCTGCAAAATGAGAGCGCACGGTCTTGTCACATGTCAATGTGCGCAAATTGACACGATGACGAAGGATTAAAACAAACAAATGAAGTTGGAGAAAAGAATAAATCGAAAACAAAGTTGTCCTTTATGCACATGCCATCATGTGACAATGTGATAACCGTGGCCTTTTGCTGTAATGTATATTCCCTGAAAGCATCATGCCTCATTCATGCTTTATCGCAGGCAAGAAAATTATATCGTGCAAACAACTTTATCAGGGCGCACTCCTGGGTCGATTGACTGGTCGTATGAAGCATGAGTGATATTCACAGAAGTTCCAAAACGTGCATCACACATCATTGCTATCTGAGTTTAACGACTTAAATGCGAAGCATTTGTTAAACACTTCTACAACTTTGAACGGATCTATCTACCTATCTATCTAGCCGCCTACGACTCATAGCTCGTGTGGGTGTTTCGTTAATGGGATGTATGCCAAAATTCGTGTGGCATGACACGACTGCATGAAGAACATGAATGATGGGTCTCAACCTGAAAATCATGATATGCATTTCATTAACGACATGATTTACACGTCACTCCCTTGGTTCTCTTGCGACTGTTTCGTTAACTTGATATTTACCAAAATAGGTATGGCGTCACAAGAGTGTATGACGCACATAAACGACAGTTTCTAACATGCAAATCATGACACGCTTGTCATGTATGGCGTTATTTTGACAACATGGACTCGGGGGTGCTAGTGGCCGTTTCGCCTGCTTCATATACACCAAAATTGGTATTGTGCAGTGTGACTGTACGTCCAACATAAATGACAGCTGGCAACATGAAAATAATGACATGCATGTCATGTACACAGGCCACGCTCATGGTGCGCTCGCGGCCGGTTCGCTAGCTTGACATACACCTAAATTGATATAGCGTGACGTGATTGTGCGACGAACATAAATGACATATAGTAACATGAAAATAACGACATGTATGTCATTTACGGCATGGAGCCTGGTGCACTCACGTCCGGTTCTCTAACTTGATATCATACCAAGATTGGTATAGCGTGACGTGACTGTATGACGTACATAAATGACGGCTGGTAACATGGAAACAATGAATGACATGCGTGTAATGTACGGCATGGGTCACATGCCACGCTCATGGTGCGCTGGCGGGCATTTCGCAAGCTTGACATGCCGATTTTCTTTTCTTTCTTTTTGCTTTTCATTGCACTTTTCAATCGACGCAATGTGCAGAAGGTCATCTACAGGTGCATAAGCGACGATAAGGGCTCGCAAAGAGAGAGAACATCAGTATTACTTACCATTTTTGTTCCTGACTGTGCCGAGCACGCAGGGTGCCCATCATCTGCTTGGTAATGCACAGCGGCACGCTCGCTTGAGTCGACAGGCCGTCGCGATTATCGCACTCGCAGCGCAGCACGTCGCACTGTCGTCAAACCACGCATATCACATCCAGCGGCGAGAACACAGTGAGGCTGCAGGCACAAAACGCGCACACACGACCGACACAGCTGATCACTTGAGAAGTGGCGTTCACAAGGCCTAGCCGGAATAGCTACGCCAAGGCGCTGCTACGACGATCGCGCCGCCGCGGGAACGACTCCCTCCTCACGTTTCTTTCTTTTTTTCTGTTTTTTTTTTCTTCGCGCGCGCATGCGGCGCGAAGCTTTGTCCCATTTCACTTCAATAGCGCCTCGTCTGGCTTGCTTTTGACCTGGCGGGGGCGGGCCGCCAAGGCCAAAGGGCTTCCTCGTTTCCTCTCCAGCCGTTCAGAGGGTCTCGTATATCTCTTTCTCTGGGCTATCTGTGCAAGGGATTTTTAGAGCCCTGAAGCACGCCGCCTCTTTCTTTTACTTCTTTCCCCCGCACAGCTGCATGCATGCCCGCCAGCACTGAAGGCATTATGGA
Source organism: Rhipicephalus sanguineus (assembly GCF_013339695.2). Lineage (NCBI taxonomy): Eukaryota > Metazoa > Arthropoda > Arachnida > Ixodida > Ixodidae > Rhipicephalus > Rhipicephalus sanguineus. The sequence continues at coordinate 99,890,968 of NC_051177.1, read as the reverse complement.
AAGCTTCGAAAAAGAAAAAAAAAAGAGAAAACATGCCAGAGGAAGATGGGAGTTTTTTGGTTCTTGAACTCCATTCGACGAATGGCGTCAGATAGTGAATTTACCTCCTTTCTTCCACATAATTTCTTAACGAAGTAAAATTGAGGACGCAGAACTTTATTACACCCACCTCATTACACCCTAAGGTAGTACTGTCCAGATGAAGGTAGTATTAAGGAGGATTGTAGCCCTTCAAACGCCCAATTAGGCTAGTTTGCGTTTGCAGTGAACCAATACCTACATCGCGGTAGACACTATATGCTGCAGCAAGTATTTGGCTTGAAGGTTTTGCAGCTCGTGCATTTTAAACAATCGTTCAGCTGCAAAATTCTAACCTCTCTCAAAATTCCAGCCAGGCGTCGTTCTGCAGCTGCTTGTCGTAGAGAGCCTTCATGTGTGCGCGCCCCCTCCTATGGGGCGCGCGCACATGAAGGCTCCCTAGCTTGTCGCGGTACGATTTCAGACGCGGGTCGCACAGTGCGGGCCTCTGCCGCACTTCTACTATATTCTAGGCACTATACTTCTACGAATATTTCATCACTGCACAGTGAAGACGCTTCAGCACGGGTCATGGTTACTGGCCACGGGCACACAACGGAATAAACACCGGCAAACCAACTGCACAGACGCGCTACTGCATGACTTGCAAGACGCGCATGAAGACGCGTAATCTGGGGAGGACGGAAGCCCCGTGAACGAAAAATGAAAACCGAAACTGCTTTGCCCATTGGTCGTACGTAACGGTCGCATCAGTACCCAAGCAAACTTGGCCGACCATCGCTTTTTGGCCAATATCGCCCCTTGCTTGGCTACAGGTGCGGGGCCGACCTAACTGGCCGTGAAAGCATGGCCAGTAGACGGGCCGACCTAACCTGCTGACCACAACGGCACATATGGCTCACTGCACCGGCACTAGCTTGGCCGCCGACGCTCGCACGAGGTAGCAGGCCGGTGTAGCACCGAGCGCGCGGTTAGTGGTCGGCCGGAGAGGTCGTGTGTACGTCGGGCCAGCCTTAGTGGCCGAGCGCGCTTGCGGACTACCGTTTCTTTCTGTTCTTTTATTTTTTTCCGCTTTGCGGCCGCCATAGTTTCGCCTCTTTGCCTTCTCTGCAGCGCGCAAGGACACGGGCATGCGATCACGTTGTTGCAAAAGTAAAGGTCTCTCTGGTTTAAACTTTGCAACATGGATCACATGGAGTCAGGTGTGAGAATCATTGGTACGGTACGGAGAACTTTATTTAAAGATCCGGAGAAGTACCAACCCTTAGGGTGACACCGCGGGCCGCTCTCACGTGGGGATAGTTAGACCTAGCCTAACCGCCGCATCGCAGGCTCTCTGGACAGCCCAAAGTTGATGCTGATATTTCGGTTCTTTAAACAAATTCCAAACGCATAGTGAGCCCAGAACTTTAGTCATGTTTTTTTTTTTTTTTTAGCCGCGAATATTATTCAGCACGATTTCAAAGAAAGAATAGGGGGACGACATGTTCAGTTTGGGGGGCCAGCGCCACCCGGAACGTCCGCCTATTCTTCCGTCTTGGCCTGTGACCTATAGTACTGGCAACGTGGTAATGAAGTTCCCGCGCATAGAGGACAGAGCACGTCCTCCGTTGCTCAGAAGATGCATACTTCATATACCAAATGAATGTGTAGTGCACAAGTATGTTCCATGGCACTATGCCATGCTTTTCGTGCGTCAAGAGCATAGCAGGAAACACATTTGCGTGACCTTAATATTCTGACAAACTCCCCAAACGGTCAGAAACGTATGGTGACCTTGGACATCCAAGGCACAGTATCCATCTCAGACGGGGGCTGCAAAACAACACCAAGCAGTCAGTTTCACCCCCAGCGTCACTCATGTTGGACTCGCTACCAACGAGACCAGGAGCAGCAGCCGCTTCCCCCCACATTTCGGTAGAAGCGCAAAAGTAGCAGCGCGCTGGTTCTCAAAGAAATATTGCAACGAGTATCGCCCGTATCGGCCTGTAACAGCACCGAGTATCGGCCCGTAACGTGATCCCCTCTTCAGGGCGCGCGTTGATTGTAACGTGGGAAAGTTACAGCAGCGCAGGCGCACAAGTATAGTCAGCAAAAAGCCTGCGTCTTAGAGGCCATGTGTTGGGCCGACTTTGCGAATAATAGAAGCGCCAAGGAGTGCTTCGAATGCCAATTATGTCTGCGTGGTGTATTTTCATCCTCCGTCCATGCATAGCGTGCGCTGTTTTTTTCCTGGACGTCATCTGTATCGCACACCTCATTCACCATTCATTATACGGATACATCAAATACATTGTGAAAATCTTCTGCTCTGGCTATATGTATCCTTTTTGTGTTGCGCTCGTATAGAGGGCTCGAACATTTTCACAATGAATTCTAGTTCTTCTTTCCATTTTACGGCGAAACATCGTATATTTTTGCTCTGTGTATATTATTACTTTCAAATCCATTGTGCATTCGCTTGATGGCAAAAGATCATTCGCGGAGAAAATGTATAGTAACCATTGCGCCTTTTCACTTGGCTAGGAGCAAGTGAATATCTGCTGTTGTTTTGTTTTCCCGGGAGGGAAGATTGCTTTTTCCCGCCATTTCGAGGGTCAGCACGGGAAAGTAATTCGACGCCCGCTTCTGCTCGGCGGCCGCGGTGTCCATTCACCGCTGTGCCCGCTGTGTGAACGCAAGAGGGCGAGTCTTTTCGTCGAACTGCGTCGACCCTTCTGCACTGAAACATTTCGGCGGATGCGCCATAGAGAAAGGGAAACAAGATAAGAGGGGACACTCAGCGATAAGCGGATCGAGCTCTCCCCACCACCTTCTCGCCCAATAGCCTCCGAGATTTTCGCGTCATATCACCTTGATCACGAGAACATAAGGGGAATTCAGGTGGCGCAAGTAGCCCAACAACAAAAAAAAGAGGTGTACGACATGAATGTATAGCTTGTTCGCTTATTTTATTTGTTTACTCCACGTGTAAAGACATTTTCGTACGCGTTAAGTTGAAAATTCGCGAAAGAACATTCCGCCACCAAGCGGTGATACCACATTTACCTTGGTGATACGACGTCATCGCCAGACCAGCTATGGCGCTTATTGAAGCCGGGCCGCTCTCATGCGTGTTTCGGTGGCATCTGTTTTTGCTTATTCACTCCGAAAAGTCGTGGTATCGAGCGATATTTTGTGTGACAGCGGCGCTTTTCAGCACGGCAGTACGGTGTGGACAGCTGCAGATGCCTACAGCAAGGTGAGAACCCTCACTTTTGTGTCCCTCGATGTACTGCGTAGTACGGTTGTTGCCCGCGCTAGTGCGCAGTTAGGCTTAGGGCACGTTGGATGTTGTAAGTGCGCCATAGCTAGGAATCGGGCGCTTCGACGTAAACCTATGAAAGGTTCGTGACGATTTTCATATCCCCAGGTGCGCATTTCTTTTGGCACTCGCGTAATCAGATGACGACGGCTCGGTGTAAACAAATGGACAAGCGTGTTGAAAAACGCAAGGAGCGTTTGAAGCGATCAAGCGATAACGCGCCTCTCTCACGTTTTTAAAACACCTGGCGCAAGTTAACTTGCAGAAGCGCGAAGTACCGCGTGTCTTGAAAATTCTCGCTTCGGCACGATGGAAAAAGGTTTCGCCCCACGCATTTATTTCGAGCTCTTGTAAAACGTTTTCATCTGTCATAGAGCTCTTGTAAACGTTTTCATCTGTGAAAACGTGCCGTTTGGGGCTGTTTAGTACGTGGCATTCTATCGCGGATGCCGGATATGCGTGCTCGTTGGTTTGAAGGCGCATAGAATAAGGTCGTGTAATGTAACGCTTTATATCATGAGAGCATAGAACACTCCTCACAATGCGATGTTGCGATGTTCGTAAAAGAAAATTGCGATTGTTTCTAATTCCACGCGTTAAACGGTTGTGCCCTTTCGCGTCTCCTCGTAGTTTTCCCATTTCGATTTTAGGGGCGAAGCTCCTTATAGCGGCACCCGTTCGTCCCTCGTAGCGTAGTATGTAACCAGTCTTACGCTTTGACCTGCAAGGTGGTGCCGGTGGGATATTTTTCCTGTGCGTTGTTGAACAATAAAAAATTCGCAGCGTTAGCTAAAAGCCGACATCTTCTGTCTCTCATTCCCATTAGCAGCCATTCTTTACCTCCAAGGTAGTGCCTGGTGAGATTTCTCCTGTGCGTGATTAAACAATAAAAATTTTGTTCAAAACGCCGTTGATTGATGAAATAAACCAACAAAAGACGCCAGATGTTTTGTAAAAGCAAAACGAAAGAACTCCAAATGTTTCTAAAGCAAAACGAAAAGACGCCAGCTGCTTAACGAAAGACGCCAGATGTTTTCTAAGCAATGGTTTTCTAAACAATGAAAATTCACAGCGTACATGTAAAATTAAAGTGCGCTGCAAGTCGTCATAACTCATCGAACCTTTAGTATAAACGCGCCCGATCTCACGTCGGTGATGATGTACTGGGCAGAATTCACGGAAGATTCACGGTTTACCGATGAACCTCCGCAGCTTCGCCCACTCATCATCATTCACTCCGTGGATATGCTGTGATTTTTTTTGTTCAGCTGACGCAAACCAGTGGAGCTTCGCGAGGCAACAACCGCACTGTACTTTGGTGCGGCTGCAACGCAAGAGGGCAGGTTGCATTGAATAAATATTTACTGTGTCGTTTTTTTCTCGCTTCTTTTTACCGTGGCAAATAAACATCACAAGGCGTCTTCCGTCTATTTTCCGGAATTGCGCGTTGCCTAGAGGGCAACTACAATGACGGCTCGTGAATAATTCTTGCAACCTCGTGTATTCTCATGACAAAAAAAAATTCTCATGTTGGCCATTCAGAAATGTAACCCAGAGACCGGCTGTAGCGATAAAATCAAGGCAAAAAATAATGACGGACGTAGGAAAACTGCGCGCGCAAGGAACCAAAACCGAAACTTGCGAACTATCATAAGCTCATAAGCAACGACTTGGCGTCTCAATGCATTTCACGAGAGGGGTAGTTCTCTCTCGATTCCCTTGCTCTCTATTCGGTCGCATGGCTTAATGACAGTGTCCATTCTACGCAGTTTCCCTTCCTCTATGGGCGCGCTTGTTCTTCACTGACGCTTTCGGGCGAGAGACTCTCCTCTCCTGCCACACATGCTAACGGCTCGCATAGCACTTTTTAGTCGCATCGCCGACTCCGTCGTTTTTCGGCGGCGGCGTCCGCCCCTTAGGCGCCCCACTCAATAGCTTGAATATTGAAAACAGCAGTCAAAAGCAGTTGAAATAAAATGAAAAATTTTATCATCGCTGATCAGCAGCAAAACTAATTCCCATATACATGTAATTTACATGTGACACGGCAGGCTTACGTCTCATGCACCGGAACATTAAAAGTTAAGTAAACTAAGCTAAGCTGAGGTCGAACGAGCGTAAGGTAAGATAGTTTAAGAATATCGTTAATAAAATTACGTAACTTGCGGCGTAGGTGCCCTAATTAGCTGGACAACTTACGCATATATGCATGCAGTGTGTGTTCGTCACGACAGAGTGGTGCTTAGATTATTAACAACTAGACCTCTGTGTCGAGGATCTTGCAAAATAGCAGTGTTATTTATGTGTTAAAAGCGCTTTAGTATGCTTGTGCAGCAGTCATTTTCTCGTCAGGAAGCTGTTTGTATTCTTATCGTAACTATGGGTTCACAATTTGTTCCATTACATGGATTATTGTTGCAGTGTCCGATCTGAGCAGCTTCCCGGAAGCATCCCTGTCCACTGTAGGAAAAGTCGTGAAAAGGTGGCTCATTGGCGCGAGCGACGGAGACGGCGGTCGTAACAGGAGGCGACAGAATCGGAAGACGACATCAATGTAGAGTCACCTTGACACCACGCAATGCACCTCGACCGAAGGACATTTGTTTTGACTAATGTTAAAAAAATAATTGTGATCTCTAAAATTATGCTTGTATCCGTCTGATCTTTTATTGATCGAAGCGCTTGCGTGGGTGGGTGCCAATATTTCATACAGCGTCAGCAGCAGTTGTATTTGTCAATATTATGGCCACGATGTGTACACTCAAGTACACTTGGGCTTAGTTGTCTTTAGCAATGCAAACAAGCATATTTGTGCAAAATTATTTCGTTATTATTACTTCTCAATTGAAGCATTAATTCAGCGCAAACGTTTGCAATTCATCTCGTATGCCTCAAGCGTTGCGTAAAAATGCAAAAGTGAAATTATTATTGCTTATACCCCCCCCCCCAAAAAAAAAAAAAAACTGGCCCCTCCGCCGTCGAAGTAATATATACTTGCATGAAATAAATGCGGAATGTATAGCGGTGAATAACGGCAAATAAGCGTTGTCCGTGCTTTTGTCATCGTTGGCAAGTGCTCAGGACGCGTGCGGCCCGAGGTAGGCACTGTCAAGTCTATGAAATCGGCCCGACGCCGTTGGCCGACCAGCTGCCGATGTTCGGAAAACAGCCCGGCCATTTGCAAAAAACGACATCGGCCCTACCGAACTTGCCGACGTCGGGCCGGTCATATTTTGAACGGCCACGGACGTCGGGCCTACCATTTCCCGAGCCCGTTTTGTCCCTTGGGTAGTTGTCTTAAAAGTCGTGGGCCCGCCAGCATTTACGCTCCTAACGTTACGTAATTTACGCTAAGTACAACAACGTCTGAACAAGCTCATTACGTTGATTACGCTTACGGTCACGATCCTTACCGGCGATCCGTACGTTCCGCACGTAGTCTGAACACGGCTTTACCTCGATTAGCAGGTGGAAAAACACGAATAAAGTTTCCCTTGACGATGGCACACGCGTTTCTTTTGAAGTCAGGAAGGGACAGTTGGAGTTTCCAGTACTCCCGTACTAACAAACCTCCCGCTCTATTATGTGAGCATACGTGATAGTCTTCAATACGTGAAGAATTTGTTCGAGTTAATTGTTTCTTTGATTGATGAGCTTCTGGATATACAAAGATAAATCAGTGTTCATCTGTGAAACAGATGCACTGTTTTTTACTTGTTTTGTTTATGTACAAGCTACATGTACAATAAAACTTTCCTTTTTGACTGCGATCGCAGCTCGGGAAGCGTACTGCTGTCCAGTAGTATGATGCATGGAGTTCCATAAATCGTTAACAATTTGTTCCAAACACGATCGCATTACACAGGCCATTACCCTGAACTCAGGGCCAGGTTACAGCTTTCTCATAATATAGTACGTAGTACTCTCAAATCATTTACCTTCTTTAAAGGCACGTGCAACGCGTGACACTATTGCTTCTCTTCCAAGCATTTCCGGTCGAACACTTACTTCCGGTATTTGAAAATTAAGAGAATGTGTTTCAAAGAACAAAACTGGTACGAAATCGATCGTTCTGGTTCAAGTTCAGAGTTGTATTGGATACATATGAAATCGGGGCATAATGCTACTTAAGATAGGAGCCAATTAACTGTCAGGATAATTGATGAAAATAATTGCGAGAGTTCACTGAAAGAGCAGACGCTTTCGTTGTGAGCAGCTGGGACCGTTGCGTCATCTGGCGGAGCAGATCGCAACCACGCCCTTATTTTGACGGGGCCTCCGAGATCCGCTTCAGCAGTATACGACGAAATACAAAGTTTGCACAAAACAAAATGCAGAATTTCGGGGGAAGATGAGAGCTTGAAGGGATGAAAAATTCGTCAACACGGGGTGCCGCTGTAGCCGACGTTTCGGCAAGTGGGCTTGTCTTTTTCAAGGCGGCAACAGTCAGTTTGCTGCCTTGAAGAAGACAAGTCCACTTGTCAAAACGTCGGCTCCAGCGACAGCCCTTGTTGACGAAGTTAACTCGAGTAATACACCAGGGCACATGAACGCCTAGGTGCGAATGCTACTACCAGGCACCTAAATAAAGAGTGAGGGATGCGTCCAATTCTTTTTTTAAGTGCTAAGCACTTTCGAAGACCGGCTTGTCGTCCATTCATGCATCGCACGTGGGCTCATCACGCTCACAGTAAATGCCCAACCGCACGTACGCGTCACAACGTGTCAGCGCGTGGCGTGTAGTCGGTACGTCTGAAGGGGGAAACAACCTGACGGAACTAGCTGCAGACGACGCGTATCTGTACTGTCGTAACAAGGAGGAAGACGATAAAGCGCAGCAAAGAGTAGCGCACATATCGCACACCGAGTTTGCGAATCTCTCGAACAAGATTCTACTCGTGCCAGGGAAACCCTACGTGCCTACCTCAAACATTGGCGTCGTCAACGCTTTGGTAAACGGAGCAGTGGGAAATCTACGAACGGGTATAGCTGGGTGCCCGTGCTACGCACTTCCTAAGGTTTCACAGTAGTGGAGCTGCCATGTTCTAAACACGCTCTCTAAATACATCTAATGCTTTAAGTTATTTTATTTTTTTTGTCAACACACGAAATGTCCCGAGTTTTCATTATGTTATAAAGCAACAAGAACACACCTACGATTTATGGCCGGCGGCGCTCGTCATAAGGCAGTGAATTGATATGAATAAGAACAAAGGTGATACAAGAAGAAATGAATTGCATACCGAAACTTTCGTGCACGCCATTCGGTTCTTGTTGAGCTGTCAACCTGCTGCACGAGCATGACAGAAAGAACAAGATCTGTCCTATCCATCTTTTAAATGCGAAGCATTTTTCAGCGAACTTCTGCGACTTTGAGCGTATCTATCTATCTATCTATCTATCTATCTATCTATCTATCTATCTATCTATCTATCTATCTATCTATCTATCTATCTATCTATCTATCTATCTATCTATCTATCTATCTATCTATCTATCTATCTATCTATCTATCTATCTAGCTAGCTAGCTAGCTAGCTAGCTAGCTAGCCGCCTACGACTTTGTGCTCTCCTGGCTGTTTGGTTAATCGGTTGTATACCAAAATTGGTATGGCATAACATGACCGTATTACGAACATATATGCAGGTCATAACATGAAAATCATGACACGCGTGTCATGTGCAGCATGATTTACATTCCACGGCCTTGGTGCTCTTGCGGCCGTTCCGTTAATTTCATATAAACCAAAATTGATATGGCACGTCAAGAGTTCATGACGAACATTATGACAGGTCCTAACGTGCAAATCATGACACGCTTGTCCTGTGCAGCATGATTTACATGACATGGTCTCGGGGCACTAGCGGCCGTTTAAATGAATGGATATATAGGAAAGCTGGTATGAGGAGACATTTCCGAATGACGAACATAACTGACACACGGTAAGATGAAAATCATGACATGCATGTCATGTACGACATGATTTATATGCCACGCTCATGGCGCACTCGCGGCCGTTTCGCTAGATTGATATAGACCAAAATTGGTATTGCTCGCTGTGGCTGTATGAAGAACGTAAATGAGAGGTGGTAACATGAAAACCATGACATGCATTTCATGTATGTCATGATTTACATGCCACGCTCATGGTGCGTTCGCGGCCGTTTCGCTAGCTTGATATACACCAACATTGGTATCGCGTGACCCGACTGTATGACGAACATAAGTGAGAGGTGGTAACATGAAAACCGCAACATGCATGTCATGTATGGTATGATTTACATGCCATTATCATGGTGCATTCGCGGCCGTTTCGCTAGCTTGATATACACCAAAATTGCTATTGCGCGACGCGACTGCACGACGAACGTAAATGAGAGGCGGTAACATGAAAATCATGACATGCATGACATGTACGACATAATTTACATGTCACGCTCATGGCGCACTCGTGGCCGTTTCGCTAGATTGATATACACCAAAATTGGTATTGCGCGATGTGACTGTGTGAAGAACATGAATAACAGTTGGTGACATGAAAACCATGACATGCAAGTCACATGTGTCATGATTTACATGCCACGCTCATGGTGCATTCGTGGCCGTTTCGCTTGCTTGATATACATTAAAGGGGCCCTGCAACACCTTTCTTTGTTATATTGGAATAATCCCATTATTGACGTATGACTCTGCACGAGCCATATGCCGCAAAAATTTTTCGAATCCGTCAAGTCTAAGTGGTGTTACCAAATTATAGAGATCACGTTCCGCAGCTTTCTCTCTCAACTCAACGCAGCGAGCGCGCGGAAAGCTGCGCGCGGCGTGAGGGGAGGGAGGGAGGGCGGAGGTGCGAGGAGGCGACGTCAGCGCCGGCGGCATTTTTTTTTTCATTTTTTTCTCTCTGGCGTCTCGGCGCAACCACGTGGTCTGTGCCGCCACTTCCGGTCGGCTTGCGTCGTTCTCGTCGAGCGGAGTCGATCGCGCTGTGTATCGCGCGTGCTTGAAAACTGCGCGTCGGTTTGGTAATGTTGGGTGTGCACCTCGAACGCCGTAGTGTTTTCATCGCTCTGCCAACCATGGAAGCAAACGTGCGCGCTCGTTTGGAACGAATGACAGCTGAGATCGGTTTCGGCCCATACTCCGATACACCGCCTCGTAAGACGGCACTGGCAGACGACCCCGAAGCGCCGCCATTACCGGACGCCAGCATTGTTATCGGAGACACGCTGCGCCCGTGCCTCGGTCGGTCGTGAGAACGTGCCGACGATGCAGTTCTCAGCTGACGAGGCAACACTCGAACGGCTGCCACTCTCAACGGCAACCGGCGATGGTCAAAAGCACAGAAATATTCACGTTTTCGGCACTGCGCATGGCGAAGAAAACGGAACCACGCAACCACGAGCAGACGAGCTGTCGGTGAGACCGGAAGTGCTAATATTAATGTTTGTTCGGTGTTTTTAACGCGATAACATAATATAAACATACATATTATCTACTTATTGAACTCAAAATTAACAACGAAAGTAATAATGAGGGTGTTATCGTGATTATAACATCAGCCAATGGTGGAACTGCCGACAATCGCGTCATATTTTGCGGACTAATACATCATTTGTCGAGAGAAGAGGGAGCGATTTTCAGCTGACTTTGAGAATTTATTGTAAATTCCAGGCCGTGCGCATCGCTATAATATTTGGCTCGCGTGTTCTCGGGAGCCTCGACTACCGATCGGCAGCGCTTTTTGAACATGCTCGAAAAGTGTTGCAGGGCCCCTTTAACATTGGTATCACGTGACGCGACTGTATGACGAACATAAGTGACAGGTGGTAACGTGAAAACCATAACATGCATGTCATGTATGGCATGATTTACATGCCATTGTCATGGTGCACTCGCGGCCATTTCGCTCGTTTGATATACACCAAAAGTGGTATTGCGCGGTGTGACTGTGTGAAGAACATGAATAACAGTTGGTGACATGAAAACCATGACATGCATGTCATGATTTACATGCTACGCTCATGGTGCATTAGCGGCCGTTTCGCTAGCTTGATATACACCAAAACTTGTATTGCGCGACGCGACTGTACGACGAACGTAAATGACAGGTCGTAACATGCGAATCATGTTATATGCATGCCATGTACGGTATGACTTAGTACATGACACTGTCATGGTGCGCTTCTCGTCGTTTTGATAACCGGATATATACCAAAAAAGTGTATGGCATGACACTTGTGCGTGATGAACATAAATGACAGGTCATGCATTGTACATACCAGAATATACGTTTCATAGGCATGGTATATACCAGGTTATGCATGCCTGCATGCACATCCTGCATCATCAATAACGCAAAATACCTGTCGCGTACGTCATGAAACCCTTTCTCTCAGTCACGTGTGGCACATACCCGCATACAAGAGTTTATGTTATGTGGGTATGTGCCACAGGTAATACAAAGTCTCAACCAACACAGGAAACGCAACACACACATTGACATGCAAGGAAAGTTATCATAATCATAATTGTTGGGGTTTTATGCCCCAAAACCACGATATCATTATGAGAGACGCCGTAGCAAAGGGCTTCGGAATTCTGACCATCTGGTATTCTTTAACGTGCACCGAGATCGCACAGTACGCGGGCATCTAGCATTTTGCATCCAACGAAATGCAACCGCCGCGGCCGGGATCGAACCTACGACCTTCGGGTCAACAGCCGACCACCGTAACCGCTACACCACCGTGGCGGACACAAGGACAGTGAGGAAGATGAAGACAGAACACCCCTGAAAGACGCTCAACTACCATGCACTCGTTCAAGTGGTCCACAGCGTGGACCACGTCGATTACGCAAAAACCGGGTCAGTTCTTCCTACAATAAATCTACCGGTGACTTCAAGATTGATTTATCACGACCCAACAACGCCTGGTCTTTATACTGCGTGAAAGACGGCTTGAATGTGGACAGGGCATCAAAAGAACTCGCTGTCACGTGCAGGACAGGAGGCATCATAGATCATTTCATTGTAAGAGGCATCCAGGATTTCCACCAGCTGCGCTATACCTCGCACTTCGCTACACTTATACCCCTCGTAGCCGCGATCACGAATGGATCCGATTAACAAGTCTGGTCCAGCTACTGGTGCTCACTGATCACGGTGATGATGACCTTGTTGAAGAACTGTCAAGAACTCCTTCTACACATACACATGGGTTCGTGAAACGTGCGTGCGTTCTCCGTCATAATGGACAAGTATAAGTATAACAACTGCAACGCAACTGTAATAATTGCAACTGTGACTGTAACGTACGTGCAGTGCGCTTGCGTGTGCCACTCGGCTGTTTGTATATCCAGGAGAACTTTCCTGAATGAAGCTTAGTTGCGAGCAACGCCTGTCCTGTGCATTTGCGTTTCTTCTTTGCGTCATTCCGTAACCTCTCGCTCAAAATGAAAAATTATGCCTCAGTCACCATCCCGCGCATGCTTCGCATAAGATCGATTCCCACGGTATGTGGGATCTGCCGAATTTTTTTTTAACACGAAAGTGTTTTATGCCGGGGTCCACCAAGACATCAGTGACGTATTTCCGTCACGGAAATGACGTCGAAAAAATGTACACGATCAGATGGCAAAGAAAAAAAGTTCCGTTCACGGGCATTGAACCCACGACCGCGCGGACCGCGACAACAGATGCCGGGCACGCTATCCACTGCGCCACGGTCACAGACTCTACAGGCTTTACAAACGCGCCTTTTATACCTACCACTCTCCCGGTCGGCGGGGTGGTGTTGCCCTCTGGGAGCGGTAAAGTAAAGTAATTCGTCATTACTGTGGCCTCCGCGATTAGCACCTGCAACGCGTTACTCGTCCAACCCATTCAGCGCGTTTTCAAAAGAAGTTCGATTTTGTCAATGCCTTAACACACCGCGAGGGGGGCGACATTAGCGCAAGCGTCGTAAAAGCGTTGGCCTCGCTCATTGCATCACGCTAATCCAAACCAAAAATAATTCTGCGACGCGCGCCTGCCTCACCTGGCTGTAACACCGCGTTCCCCGTTCACGCGCTCGCCCCGAGAAAAATCGCGGCCGGGCTGCCGGCGCAGCACGACGCGGTTTGCGTTCATGCTTGTAGTGCGCTGCCGGTGGACACGGACCAAGAAACAAGGAAAAACAACACAAGATGATGCGCAAACTCACAACTACTTTATTGTAGTGTGCTGCCGGTTTTTTTCACCGGTAGCGCACTACAAGCATGAACACGTACCAACTAGCCCCTGTTGCCGCCCTATTAGCGGTTTGCGTTTCCCTCTAGTCCGGCCGTGGTGTTCAATCACATTTTAACATGCCGCGGGATGGCGGCCAAGTTCTGACTTCAATATGCGACGCTCTTCTGGCTATCACACCTCGTTCTCTGATTACGCTTTCACCGTTAACTACTACAGCTACCACAAGGGTTTGTTTAATCATTTAGCATGGACGTTAGTCGTCGGGATGGAGATGTACCACCAACCATCAAAGTGGGTACATCCACTTTAAACAGTGCTATAGCTGCCAGACATCAATATACATTGTGCAAACTCTCTTAAATCAATGTAGACTAAACATTCAGTTACTTCTCGAAGGGCACGCTTTACTTTCGTGTTATTCCGATTCCTATGCCGGAGGGATCAACCATGTTTTTTCGCTTGCACTCGCGCAGCACGTGATTAGTTCGGAATGGTACAAATGAGTGGCTATTTCCTGTCACTCCGGCTATCCTTCCCGCTGTGCCGCTGGCGTCGTTGTCATTGTCATCCTCAGGCCCCGTCCTCATTCTAAGCTTCATCTTCGTCAAAAATGAAATAATTTTTTTCCAATGTGCAGTTTCCCACAAAGTGCGATTAAGTTATGTGCATGTGAAAGTTGGCGCCCCACTATACGCAATAAGTCTAGCGCTCTCCACCGCAGCTACACGCGAGCAATCTCATTTCCAAAGCGACATAGAAACGTTTGTCAATGAAGCTTCTAAAGTTTTTTTCTTTCTTTTTTTCAGCCTGCCGTCAGCAATATTAATGAATATAGATAGGTAACCATTTTTTATGATTACCCTGGAGTTGTTAGCCTGGTTCATCGCCTGGCTTGTCACTCCAAGTGTCGGGTGTCGTTACAGCACAAATACAAAACGAATCATCATACGTATCCGAACACGACTGCTTTGTGCAAGGATCCTAAAAAGGACCGGTGCCACACTCCATGCATCCAATGATAAAAGTCAGAAGGGTGGCCTGGACGACACCTGCAGTTTCTGTGATATGCCGTGGACGTGCTTTCGTCTTTGCACGGCTTCTCACGCTTCCAAGCCCTAATAATATCATTATAGGCATTGTCAAACGCTAATACATTGTAAACCATTCCGCCTTGTCAGCCTTGATTGACTGCGATGGCTGCTACTGTTTCTCACGAATGACCCGATATTGCTAAATTCGACAATGTTTCGGGTGGAAGTTGACCGCGGTGTGGAACAAGCGGAGTAGCATAGTTCCTCCTTCATCCCGTCTCTTAGGAGCATGTCGTTTCTTGATACTAAGATTCTTTTATGATCACATCATCCAGCCTATGCATACAATTTACGTCCCGCAGGCACGTGAGCATACAGAAATAAATAAATAAATAAATAAATAAATAAATAAATAAATAAATAAATAAATAAATAAAGAAAGAAAGAAAGAAAGAAAGAAAGAAAGAAAGAAAGAAAGAACACAGAGAACGCGCCGGCAATCTTGGAGGCTTTTCGCAGTGTTAAACGTAGCATGACAAAGCACCGTTAAAGAAATGGTTGAATTAAAAGCAAAGGAAACACGTCGTTAGGAACTTAGGCCAGACTCAGAATATGCATTATTGCAAAATGCACTTTGTGTTCTTCGAATGCAAGGCACCAAGAATATACACTCTCTATGCCCAAAGAACCAAGTGTTGGTCGCTTCGATTTCTTGACTGGCATTCAGTAAGTTCCATTCGTAGCGTGAACAACGTCTAGCATGCCATCAGCGTAAAGCAATGAAGTTTCGGCGACGCGTTCTTACTTCCCGTGCTCGCGAAGGAAAAAATAAACAAGCAAAAACGAAGCCAATTGTAAAAGCTTCAGAAATGCATGGCTGGGGCGTGCCTCTGTTATTGGTTTTTCCGGAGAAAAACAATTCTGCGCATTCTTCTCCCCATCTTTATCGCATTCGCTCATGTGCGCGTGCACTTTGTTATTATCGAAACACCGACCCGCAACTTACTAAGCAGATTTGCGTCCGTGCCGGGCTTTATGCTGTGCATTTACGAAATTGAATGCTAACGTTCGCGCTCCGTTGAAGCTTCCGTACTTCATTATTCGCTATGTTTGTGTAGCTGCGAATAAAGTGAATTACAAGTTTGATTTGGCGTTCGAAATTGGCGGTAAAGAAAACGTAAAAATAAAATCAACTTATAACTGATTTGGTTATTAACTTCCCAGACAAATATTGTTAGATTTTTAAATCGCTAGAAACTTTCAACGTATTAACAGCTAGAAACGCATTCGTTCACACATTTGCGAGATCTCACACGGACTACTCGATATTTACTTTATCGAAATTGAATGGAAATGGGTACACTGTCTGAGGCTTCGATGCCACAAAACACTTGCAAATTTAATGGACAAGGTAAAATACGCGAAAAGTTACGAATTAGGACCCAGGACAAAGGCGCATAAGCCTAATAAATGACGAAAACGCGCACCCTTACACTCTCAAGGTCATGGAGGAAGGAAAGCTAAGGAGATGCGTTGACGTCACATCCGTGAAGCCTCCACATCCCAAACATCCGGAGCGCCCTCTAGTGAAGCAGCAACTGAACAGGCAGCTATAGCTATTTCCGGCGTGTTGTTTGCATGAGCGGATGCGGATCAAACGAAAGTCGCAAAAACTTTGCAGTCTTTCTCGCTGTGCATGCTCATTCCATGTGTTTCGTAGAACAGCTAGATAAAACCCAGCTGTTGCGCACCGAGTTGCAAATCGCGCTCGCGGTGGCAAAGCATTGGGTGTCACTCTTCATGCGTACGTATAATCGCTTCATTCCTGAAACACAGTTGATGTACGGTATTTGCATGCGAAGCTCTTTGATATGCACGCTGTTTTGGGCTTACTCTGCGCGTCAGCTAAGGCAACCCTTAAACTTCCGTTTTTGATGTATAACGCATCGAACATAACTTGCGCCGAAGGTATCATCTCTAGGTTGTCTCTAGGTATCATCTCTAGGTGTCTATTTTTCTAGGTTGTGCAATTCATACAACGAAGGGCAATAAATGTTTGTTGTTGCTATTCGAGTATACATTGCGTAATAGTATAATACGCTGTGAGCGCACTGAATGCTAGTTATTTTGTGCACATCGGAATTACGAACGTATGAGCATATGGCCGCGTATAAACTGCAGCGGTGTCACGTTTTTGCACGTAAGGTTAGGTCAAATACGCGCATGTTAGCGTTGCACAAAATAGCTACTAAATCATCTATTAAAATAGTGCAATAGCGCGTGTGTTCCATATGCAGCTAATCGACCACTCGATCGATCGGGAAATCGGGCTACGAGAAAAAACCAAACGCGAAGAAAGTTTAACGCCCAGCATTAATTCCCAAAAGTTAAAAAGAAAGCATAAATCGCTGCCATGTTTGTTCGAACACGAAGCTGCAGGCGCTGATCGTTTTTAACTACGGCACGTACCGCTACTTTCTGAACACAACAGCGCGATTCGAAGAATTCCGGCACGCACACCTACCACCACGAGCAGCCAGGAAAAGGGACGCTTGCGACATATCAGTTCACACAGCGCCTAGTTTACAGCGGGACTTCAAATCGGCGGAGAGCAGGCGGGAATTCTATGTGGCGAAGGGCACATGCAGGTGTGAACATCCTGAATCACTTTTCACATCCCTGAATCACTTATCGCCTTTAATCGCAAATGGTCGCGCGACCGGTGCTAGCTATAGGATTCAATGAGCCTTCAGAGAGCACTACAATTCCCTGAAAGACCCGGCTAGTTCTCACTTACCGTTGCACTGCCGGGAGCCTGGGTGCCCTCCAGCTTTTGGATCCACTTCTACGTTGTCTAGACAAAGGAGCCAAACGGCATGCCAACTTGTTAGGGCGGCACACATCTGGTAACTGTCGCAAGTATGCGTTAGTCAGGCTTCGGCAACTCTGCACGAAAAAGAACAATATTATCTCGTAATATAATGCAGTATGTACCATGGGTGTGTTAAGGTGTGCTGCGTATATTTCGCGCATGCATGGTACGGACTCGGAGCGAACGTTCTCGTTGGCGAAAATACTAGGCCCATGGCCATATCGGATAAATCGCAAAGCAATGAAAATGCTTCAATGTTTTTTTGAAGACACTAATATTTGGGATGAATATTGAGCGGACTACATTGATAGTGTGCACTGCGATTGTATGTGTGCTCTGTTCAAACGAGAACTTTTGAACTTACCAAATGCAGAACTGCATTTGCGTATGTATGTTATTCTTGTTCCTTAATTTTTTTCTATCCTAACAACTAAGTGGAAAGCGGTAGTTATCGCCAAGCAACGGTGAGAACCACTCCTTCATTTATTTCTCAATTCAATAAAAAAATCGGGCTCTTTCATCGTGTCGTACATTAGCGCGTTTTTCACGATTAACAGCTCACTTGAAAATCAGCCCTTGCCTTTGCCTTTCTGTGCGCCTGCGTCTCAATTTTCGCCACTGTCTTTACGATGGATTCATGCTAAATAGCCCAGCTTACTTCCCTTCTGGTATGTTCTGAAGCGTTTCCAAAGTCATTTAATGCGCTCGTGATCCAAACTAATTTCTACATCGCAATGGAAATACACAGAGGCAGTCAGGAATGGCGACCTGCGCTTTGCATCGCAGCTTTCTGTGAGGAATTCACGTCTTCAGAGATCTTGATTAGTACAATGCAGCCAGCGCGACACACACACACACACACACACACACACACACACACACACACACACACACACACACACACACACACACACACACACACACACACACACACACACACACACACACACACACACACACACACACGTGGTAGAACCTGCCACATGCTCTCTCTCTCTCTCACACACACACACACGTACACACAGTTTGCCGACAAGGGCAAACATCACGCGAATCGTGGAGTTTGCGTGGCACAAGACATTAGGCCAAAAAACCACTCAAACATTAGCCTAAAGAATGAAAACTAGGGCCGTGACAGCTCTTAATGAAGGTTAAGTTCAACCTCTCAATAATTATCAACGATATCAGCGTACCCCTCATTACGACCATTCCACAGCGTCGTTTCCAGTCGGGGCTTCGAAAGGAAAGCGCTACGCACCATTCTCGGGACTCCATCGTTCTGCTCGAAAACTTCCTATAAGTGCCCCGCACTTGCGAATTCCCGTAATCTACGCACAAATCGACCAGAACGTGCGCCACGACATTAGACCAAACTCGTAAGAGCCGTTCGTTTATGCTCGTACGAGACATTGCGGTGCCGCGAATGCAACGAGGGCCTCGTGCTGGCAACCGGGCCGCGTGTAATTTTAGAACTACCACATGCTCTCTCGCTTACATTGATCCTTAACTAAATGAGCTATTTGCCCCCATACGGAGCCATAACATCTAGAATGCTTACCGCAGAAGTACTTGGCGGTGGTATGCTAGAGCTGACGAGCTAAAAACGGTTCTGGTGTTTCTCGAGTAAGCTTAAGAGAGCGCAGATGTATCAGACCTGCGTAAGGAAAGGACTGTTGGGAAGCGAATCGCCAAGTTTTTATTCAGGCGTTGTCATTTTATAGTTTCGTATCTTATTTTCAAAGATACGGAACGTTACCCATTGCTGTTCAACTGGCCATCGGTGAAGGGTAATATTAATAACACTATCTGGGGTTTCACGTACCACCATCGGGACATGATTATGAGGCACACCGTAGAGGATGCCTCCGGAAATTTCGACCATCTGTTTTTTTTAACTTGCAGCGACGTTGCACGGCACGCGGATCTCTAGCATTTCACCTTCATCGAAATATGACCCGCGGTCAGCTGCCGAGCCCACAACCATTATAAGTGCGGAGCACTTTTGGGGGCCCGGGCTGCCGTATGTTGTCATCTCAGACAGAACTGCGGCGACACGGCGTCACCTATTCTCCGCACTACTCGACGCCAGTAGCACCATGTGCTCGTTTGCCACCGCCAGTGTGCGTTGCGGACCCCACTGAACCAGGAAGAATGTGGCCGCATCGAGACACAATCGCATTTGAACAGCAATATGCGCAACGCTTTCGTCCCGGCCGCGGCACACAGCGACAGACAGCTACAGTCCAGGCTGCTGAGCCTCCGCATCCGGTGAGACGACCCTTCACGGCGGAGCGTTCTCAACAGCATTTCTTTGCGCGACCTCTGCCCGTGTGCTACAGCTGCGGCGTCGAGGGCCACATTGCGAGGTACTGCCATCGTCGCCAGCCGCCGCGGTACGACCGCTCGACGACATCTGACCGACCTCGTGCATCAAGTGCGTACATGTTCACAGGAAGCTCGGCCAACCCAAGACCAGGGATGTTGCGAAACCTCTCTCCGGCCTCCGATCGCAGCTTGACACCACCGCCTGCTCCTCGCGGCAGCCGTTCACCGTCTCCTCGGCGCCGATACCCGTCGCCCCCTCCGGAAAACTAGTCGACGCGGCCGTTGGAGGTGAGGTCGCTGGATATTCTACGATTTCGACAGAAATACCTCCACCAATTTGCATGTTCAAGAATAAGGTGTGTGTGTGGATAGACAGCGTGCTAATGTTGATTGCCGAACGGGAGAAATTACCGTGGATTCGAGCATTCCGTCTGCGTTTATGGAACACCCGCCTTGTCACGAAAGTGCCCTTTACGTATGCATGGATACAGCTGTACCGCCGTTGTCAGCAAAGTGTGTCCCAGTCACATGTTCCCCTACAACCGATAAAACATTTGACGCTACCGTGGAACCGATTCACCTTAGTTGCATGAAGAAAAATGTTCTGGTACCTTATTGTACGCTGTCAGTTGTTCAAGGGCGCACTAGCTTATGGACCATCAACTGTTCCGATGAACCCACGATACTGCAGGAGGGTCTGAAGCTTGCGGCTATTCGTGAACAGCAAGTATTTTCTCTGGCCAACCTTGCAGAGAGCCGTGATTCCCCGGATGAATCTAATTCTGATAATGTGCACGCCATAGACTCCTCAATTATGGCTATTATCAACAAAGAGCTAAGCACTAACCAGCGTCGCGAATAGGCGAGTATTCTCACGAAACACTCTGGAGTTTTCGACTTTGCCCAGAAGGAGGATCCACCATCATTTCCTCCTTCTCGCATACAGCACCGCATTGATACGGGATGTAATCACCCTATCCGTCAGAAGCCATACCGTGTGTCACCTTCGGAGCGCAAGGTTATCCATGAACAAGTTCATGACATGCTAAAGAAAAATGTTATCCAGCCATCGTGCAGTCCGTGGGCAGCCCCAGTAATCCTGGTTAAGAAGAAAGACGGCTCATGGCGATTTTGCGTTGATTACCGTCGCCTCAACACTATCACCAAGAAGGACGTATATCCTCTTCTACGGATCGATGATGCTATAGATTGCCTGTCATCGGCTTTTTACTTTTCATCTGTCGATTTGATGTCAGGCTATTGGCAGATACCAATGCACAAGGAGGATAAGGAAAAAACGGCATTTGTAACACCAGACGGACTTTTCGAGTTTAATGTGATGCCGTTCAAGCTGTGTAATGCGCCAGCCACGTTCGAGCGCTTCATGGACAACATCTTGCGCGGCTTTAAATAGGAAGTCTGCATGTGCTATTTGGACGATGTAGTGATCTTTGGGCGCACATTCCGTGAGCACAACACACGTCTCGACCTTGTGCTAGAATGTCTAAACAAAGCACGTTTGGTGTTAAACTCAAAGAAATGTCATTTTGGAGAGCGCCAAACGCTCATTCTAGGCCACTTGGTAGACAAAGAAGGCATGCGACATGATCCAGCGAAGACGGCTGCAGTGGAAGCCTTCAACCAACCACGCTCAGTCAAAGAACTTCGGAGCTTTCTGGGACTATGTTCGTACTTCCGTCGATTTATTCCTGCATTCGCTAACATCGTGCATCCACTGACGTGCCTGCTTCAGAAAGGCGTACGGTTCGAATGGACCCCGGAATGTGTGTCCGCTTTTGTGAACTCAAGTTCCGATTGACGTCCCATCCGATTCTCCGGCACTTCGACCCTATGGCTCCCACAGAGGTGCACTCGGATGCTAGCGGAGTTGGTGCTGTTTTGGTTCAACGCGCCGATACCAAAGAACATGTCATGGCGTATGCGAGTCGCTCCCTCAGCAAGTCTGAGCGTAACTACACCATTACGGAACAGGAGTGTCTTGCAGTGGTCTTCGCAGTACAACGCTTCCGGTCATACCTCTACGGATGCCCCTTCACCGTCGTGACAGACCATCATTCTCTGTGCTGGCTGGTAAATCTGCGCGATCCATCCGGTCGACTTGCACGTTGGACACTTCGTCTACAGGAGTACGACTTCACGGTTTCATATAAAAGCGGTCGCTGGCACGCTGATGCAGACTGCCTTTCGCGGCTGCCTCTTCCCACGGCGGACTGTGACGCGGACAATTTCGACGGGTACATCGCATCGTTGGAGCCACGATTTCCTGACAAGAATACATTTAGGACTGAGCAGCAAAAGGACAGTACTTTACAGCAACTTCTTGCTAACGGACGCAAATCATCGACCACTCGTTTTTGCATACGCGACGGGCTACTATACAAGTAGAACTATTCTGCTACAGGTTCGCGATATCTTCTGGTAGTCTCGAAGAGTCTCCGCGTTTCTATTTAGAGAGCCATGCATGAGGATCCAACATCCGGTCACTTAGGAGCAACGAGGACTCTCTACCGCCTTCAAGAAAGGTTTTACTGGCCCAAGATGCGTCAGACCACGCAACAATACGTGTCTAGCTGCAACGAATTTCAACGTCGCAAGCATCCTACAAGTACTCCTCCTGGTGGCAAGTACTCCTCCTGGTATTATGGGGCACATATATATTTATTTTGCCAGGCAACTACATCGGGATTCGATGACTTAAGCTTCTCCGCTCTTCTGCGCCGTTGAGCAGCATTTGCGCTCTCCTTCTTCATGGCTAAACCACACTGGAAAACGCCAGTCAGAGGCGCTATCAAGCGGCTCCAGCGCAGTGCCAGGCGGCGACTGCACAACGAAGGCAAATAGCTGCGCGCGCGCCGGCGCAAGTACGTCTACCTCGGCTACGACGTCACTCCTCTGGAAAGTGCAGACCGGCGGCTGCGAGTCGTGCACGGCAGCGGCGGAGTGCGCGGGAGGTGCCGGCTCCGATGCGCCAGCTGGGTGACATCACTGATCCTCGTGCATGCGCAGCATGGCTCTTGAGGAGCCACGCGAAACTGGCTCGGCTGGGCCAGTGTAGCTAACGCTACAAAACGCTTTGTTCGAGAGACCAAACTGCCAGTGCCCAGGAGTACAGGCGGCCACCCTCTTCCAGGTTACTACGTGGGCCTGTGATGACAGCTTAGCCCCTTTTAAAGAAAACTTCACTTCGAAAGTGGTATCTTTTAATGGGTCACTTAAGCAGTATGTACAGTTTAGTTTAAGGCATATCGTTGATCGTCAACACGAACATTTAGCTCTTGATAAAGTGACTCCTCCCACTCAGGCTCCTTCTGATTCTCAGCGAAGAAACCGTGCGTTATAAAGCAACCATAATAAGGTGATATCAGCCAAAACGAAAAAGTTTAATCAGCAAAGACTGACTGATTGAGCCTTTTCATCGGCACATGTTATTCGTGCATTTGTCCGTGGGCCCAACATTGAAATGGAGAAAAAATCGTCGCAGCCGTTACCACAGCCAGGATTCACTCTTGCACGAAGGAAAATAAGGCTAGCTCGTTTATAAGGCCCCGATAGTACGCGCTTCCGGCATGAACCAACTTCCGGTGCGACGATCGAAGAGGAACGTATCTTTTAATGCTCCGCCTTCTTACGCGACCTTCCTCGCAGCCCACAAATTTTGCTGCGGAATCAATTGCTACGAGCTGTACTGATAATTTTTTTCTTACTTCTTCTGTCGCAATTTTTCAGCACGTCTACCACAACGAGCTTGCAAGAAGGTTGAAAGAAAGACGGAAATATATAATGAAATACGGGGAGAAATAGAAAAATGGCACTGATATTCTCGACCATTTGTTACAGAAATGATCGTGAACTCCCTTTCAGCCGACGCAGCGAGATAGCGATATGCCCCGTGGCAGAGACGTATAAAAAAGTGTGAGTACTTCGAACGGCAAGATTATAAGGGAGAAAAAACAAAGCAACGGAAAACGAACACTCGCAGCCGGGTAACATTTGTAGAAAGCTCATCTTATATGTTTTATGAGCATCGCCACCCCTCCACCCCCCCCCTTTTTTTTTTCTTACGGACCGCAAAATGAGCGTCACACAACGCGCAATAAGAATCTATCGGATTTAAACCGCTTCTCTGTCTAGTGAGCGTGCTATTTCGTCTTGTACCATTTTTATTTTCGTCACCACGTTGCGTAACCACATACAAGAAATCGAGCCAGGACGAGACGACGTTCCCATGTATTGCCACAGAAACCTAAAGGGACACTAAAGGCAAATAACAATTTATGTCAGAGTGAAACCTCAATGTATGACAACGTCTAAAATGGCAATATTATCAACAACAGTGCCCTACTTACCGAGAAATTAAGCTATATGTATCACATGGTGAGCGCCACGAGTGGGACATTTTGGAAGTGATCCCGATGACGTGCGAGAACCTGAATACAATTAATCACTAGTAATCAAACTAGCTGCAATAAAAAAAAGAACCTTCCGTGCATCAAGAGACGTAATAAAATACCGCTTGTTCGTTTCAGTTTGACTCATGGAAAAAAGAACCTCTTTGGCCTTGCCATGGGGAAAGGCGCGCGTGGTTCAAAAGTTCCGTTTTCGCCGAAGTGCGCTTCGCCCGGCGCCCTGCTTCGCTCACGCGGTCGCGTCTCAGTGGTAGTTTCGGTATCGCGTACTGCCGCGTGTGTTTTGCACGCACGTGAAAGTCGCTGTGACAGAAAGTTCGACAAAATGCCGCATGCATGTGATGTTGCCGGATGCCCCAATGGTGCACGCCGCCAGTGCACGCTGCCGCGTAGTAAAGGCGGGCAACGTTGGGCACGGCAACAGTGACGTGCGAAATACCGCTTTCAGGCGGGTGATTTAAAGTGCGCTAACGCGATACGGACCACTAAAACGTAATTTTATTTCAAAATAGGCCCTTCCTTGGCATAAAAGTAGCACTACGAGGTTTTTGGACCGTTATTTCAACAATAAACGTCGACATAATATTTGCCTTTAGTGTCCCTTTAACGCGACGGCAGTCGGAAAAAATGAAATCTAGTCTGAGCTCGCTCTAGGGGGATGCGGTACCTTAGGTAAAAGGCGCGAATAAAAAACACGTAATTGCCTGCAGCTAGAGGTGAAGCTGGTCGGAGAGCGCGGAAGAAAAATAGAAGAAACAAAAATGAACTTGCGTGAACTTACCACTTGCTCTAAATATGAAATTGCCGGCTAAGATTGTGACGTCTTGAAGGCGTGTGGTCTTCGTGGGCGACCTCATACATTCTCACTAATGAAAGTGACATTCCGGCAACCTCCAATACGCTTCAAAATTGCAATTTCGTGTGAACTATAAGGTACCTACGTAAGGCCGACACACCTTTCTGTTAGACTCATCACAAGAAAAGTGAGGTGCGTCGATATAAAAAAGTGCAGACACGCATGACCGATGCTGTAATCAAATCCCTGTTTTCAGCGCAGCAGTTCAAAGCTCTAACCACTCAGTGACAATTGCCATGCAGGCTTCACTTGCGCCATAAGTGCTCTTTGAAATGCCTGGACCGTTCGTCACGTTCAATTTTCTTATAACGAATTCCTTCATGACGAACAGTTCTTTGGAAAGAAGACAAATAATGGCCTGACATAAATTTTGACGATCATGCCGAGCCTTGATGGGATTCCTTTTTGTTTTCAGATAATGGCCTTTAACTAGAACTTTGAGCTAAATCTGAGTAGCCAAATTTCTTTGCTTTCCGCTGCCACCGAAGCGCTCCTTTGGCACTGCCTGCAGTAATGTGCACGTCTTAGCGGTGTGCAGTGGAACGCCTTATATTCGAAGCCACATATGCTGGGTCAAGAGCAGGAATAAAATAGCAATAAATGAGAAATAAAAAAATCAGCCATTTCCAAGACGTCAAAACCCTCGCACAGCGAAGCTGTAAGCGCGCCAGTGTATATGATTGGCTGGCGTGATCACGGTCATCATGATCATGGATGGATGGATGGATGGATGGATGCTATGAGCGTCCCCTTTATAACGGGGCGGTGACAAGTGTGCCACCAGGCTCGAAAAAAAAAAAAAAAAACCTTTACTCTTTTTTTTTTAGCGTTGGCCTAGTGTCTTTACTTCAATTAAAACTATTTTACTCCAGAAGACAAAAAAAACCTTAAGTTTTCAGCTTCGTTCTGTGCCCTTTACGGCAGAATGTCCTTATTTTTTTCCCATTATTTATTTTTGTCCTTTCTCTCTAGTTTTCTGCCACCAATACTCTAACCGTCTCTTACTTATTTCAATCGCGGGTGTGTTCAGCTTTCCATTGTCTCTAAAACCCAAGGCGTCATGTAGGCTCGTGCCCAAACGTAAACCTGGGTGGATGTCTCCACATTCAATCAGAACATGCTCCGCCGTTTCCTGATCTTCCCCGCAGCACGTGCATTGTTCTTCTTCTTTACTGAATCTCGCTTTATAACTACCCGTTCTAAGGCAACCCGATCTCGCTTCAAACAGCGAGCGCCCCTACTGGTGAGGCGGGGAACCTTTCCTTGCGTGACACCATACAGACATGCAGACAGTGCAGGCTCGACTTAAAACAGCTGCGCCGTTACAAGAAATACTGGGACAAACACGGTAAAGGCGAGAGAGCCTTCAGCGTATGTCAACGTCTCGGGTCTGAAGCAACGCGATGTATGCACAGACTGGAGCTCACAGCTCTGCCTTTCTATCATAGCCCTCTTATCAACCCGGTACAGACTACCCTCTTCGAAAAATAAGAGAAGTAAATGGGTGGTTTGGGAAGAGACGCTGAGATCACTTGCCTTCTGATTCCTTCGGAGAGAAACGTCTGATGGTTCTATACAGAAGACGTGAGGCGGCCAGGAATAGAGTATGGCGTATCTGCTCGAACATCGATACGCTACTCGAATCAAGTTGCTTCGAGTTGGAGTAGGGAATGCAGGGATAGCTTTCTCAATACGGTGTATCAGCGTCTTCTCCCCTTTTTCCAGTCCTAGCAAGCATCAGCCTTGTAAATACGTTTCCCGTATAAACAAGACGGAAGCCCACGGAAAGATACAGGCTTGAAGCGCCGATAAATTTTTGAAGCGGGTATGTCGCAACACTTCAACGAGATGACTTGTTTTCGACAGGGCTGCCTCGTAGTATATGTACTTAGTGTGCCATTCGAGGTCGTAGATTTCATTTTGTTCGGCCTTGTTTGTTATTTTGTTGACTCATATGGCAGATGATGTTTGCTTACCGTATATAAAATGAACGCAGTGACACATACGAAGGGCCTCAATACGGTGGAGAAAGAATGTTAGTTTTGAGAAATAGCGTCTTCCCTTTACGCTGTCTGCGACTGAAGTATTGAAGTGAACCAAGTATCTCGAGGAAATTAATCTCGTAACGCCTCTCTACCGAGCATGGTAGGGGAACAGGCTTTTGCCGTCGTTTTTGGGTTGTATATAGGCGCACTGCTTTTACTGAACTTCACAACATCTCAGGGTATGTTCTTAATATCTCATCACGTACATAGGAAACATTGCTCCAATGCCATAGCTATAACTGCTAATCCTCCCTAATCCTGCCTGATAATCCTGCATAATCATCTCATGCAACTGTCCTCGCTATCTATTTCTTTGTTTTCTCTCCCCTTTGCAATATTTATTTTACGTTCATGTTTTGCTGCTAATACTGTATAACATAGTTTATTTCTGTTTCTTTCCTTTTAAGTACGTCTTGATTTCTGCCTTGATTAGGCTAAGCCTTGCTGCACAAAAATTAAAACAGAATGACCCGAAGCTGAAGCAGAAAATAACAGTAATGAACAGGTACGAGACTTATAATACAATATTAGTTTTTTTCGAAGTTTTCTGGCTTTGCGCCGTTCTGTTTAACTTTATTCTTCATATTTAATTTCACAAAAAAGTATTGTATTACAAGGTAGGTGCAATTCTCTCCATTACTGTTATTTGCTGTTTCAAATTCGTGTCATTCTGCTTAAATTTCGTTCTGCAATTGCTAGCGCTATTTTTGCATAATACTGCCTGCCTCATTTTTGCTTAACTATTGGAATCAACTCT
This sequence comes from Rhipicephalus sanguineus, assembly GCF_013339695.2. Classification (NCBI taxonomy): domain Eukaryota; kingdom Metazoa; phylum Arthropoda; class Arachnida; order Ixodida; family Ixodidae; genus Rhipicephalus; species Rhipicephalus sanguineus. Next base: position 99,863,080 of record NC_051177.1, on the reverse strand, counting down.
CATCTGCAATGCCTCCATGATAGAGGGTATGAAAAAATAAGTGATTAAATAGTGTTTGAGAAATCCCTCGCTGGAGGTTAGGGAATAAACTAGCGGAAAAAATTCGCATTTGTAAGCGTACTTTCCGTGTTACTATGACATAAAAAAAATCTAGGTCTCATGTACTTAAAAGTGTTGGCGAACAAACTCGGTGAGCGCTAACACTAAATATAGTTTAGCATTCCGGCACGAGTGATAGGCAATTATTTTCGCATAATTTGGGTCTATTATGTTATCGGTGGGCACGTCGGCGCTAACCTCATCAAAAGCTTTAGCCGAACAGCACTTCAGGCGCAAGGACTTTCTCACGTTTTACAAAATTTTATTTTCTAGAAAAATTAATGAAGAAATCAAGACCCGGAAAAATTGAAACTTCCGGAAACTGGAAAAGGAAATGTAGAAAATCACATCAACGAGAATTCGTAAATGATAAGGCTGATGTTCTCGCTATTCGTATGTACCCCCTACTAAGCGCGAAAACTAGGTTACCAGTGAACGGCGATTCGTGGCCCCCCGCTTTGTTCGCGGTAATGAGACCTCTTACAATTTCTTCTTGCTATGTATAACAACATACGCGGCAAATAATTTGTTTCGATTTATATACACCTTGAGCTCTCAGAGCAAGCTGTTTTACAGCGGAGCTATTATGGCCGCCGTTTGTCCGTTTCGCGTTGCAGACACGAAACAATCACAATCATCCCAGCACGCGCTCATCTTCATTTTTAAAGACGATAGTCTTTCTTGAGGAACTTAAACCCAGAAATTTTGGTCTGTCTTTCTGTTTGTCGGCACGTCACTCGATTCAGCCACCCGGCCAAAGTTGAACCACTTGCCCAAGCGCCAGCCATCTTGAACGGCTGACTAGGTTCATACTTGTGTACATTGTTGATCAAAAACCAAACATTACGCATATCTGAGGCGCAACATCACTAGGTAAGTATTAGGTGGTGTGTTCCTTTAATATAAAATACATAGATACGTAATTCTAGAGACCCTAGTTTCTTAAGCTGCGCTGAAAATGCGACTGCGCTGAAACTTGCCTTCCTCCGTGCGCTCTGCACGAGCTCATTGTTGTGTTTCGGTTTCGGTTCAGTATTGCACTGTACGAATGCCATGGGGCGCCGCTCTGGCATTCCTGTTTTACCCAGGCGACGTGTAAATAAAAGAGTGTGTGGAGAGTACTCGTGAAGTGCGGACGTTAAGTGAGGCGGGGACGCCAGCCAGCCCGAAAACGCGGTTTGGCGCTTCGCCAAACCGCGTGTTCGGGCTGGCTGGCGTCCCCGCCGGTCGCGTTGGTCACCGCCGGTCTTCGCCTGCTCCTGCACCGGGACTACCAGCCCGCAACACAGCATTCATGTTTCCCGACGTATTGCCAGATGGCGTCCATATCTCACGCAGCGCCTCTTCTATCGTCTTTAGACGATATTTGCAGCGAAGCACGCAGATACGCGGCCAATTTTTTGCTTCGCTCACCGAACGCCTACGCCCGTAGCGCGCTCTCCCGCCGCGCCGATTTGTTCAACGTGGGATGCATTAACTCGGATGGGCGAGAGAACGATTACAGAGAGAAAGAGAGAGAGAGAAATAAAGAGAAAGAGAGTAATAGAAAGAAAAAAGATAGAAAGACATCGGAATAAATGGACAGGGAGAGAAAGAGGTAGAATGAAAGAGACACAAAAAAAGACCTAGAAAAAAACAGAGATCACTACAGAAAGAGAAAGAAAGGGAAGATATATAACAACAGATAGAAAGAGCGAGAAAGAAAGAAATAGAAAGAGAGACAAAAAACAATTTTAATTAAGCTCCTTGCTTTGCATCGACCGCTCCTGGCCTTTATCAGCGAAACTGAACTCTTTCTTTTTATTTAACTTATGCCGTAGGGCATACTGGCACCAATAAAAAAAATTAAAAAAAATTAAGCTCCTTGCTGACGTGATTGCCAAGCAATACCCAATAGAACCCGATCGATACCTAGCCAATACTCGTGATTTACAATGTGACCACGTGAACACTTCGAACATCGGCGTGTGAATGCGACTGTGGCGAGTCAAGCCAGGACCAGCAGAGTGCCGACAAGCTCTGCTGTAGTGATACCTTGCGCCACTCGCTGCAAGCTGTGCTCTAATCCATACAAGGATTAATCTACGAGATATCCGTATAACACTCCGGGGCAATAGGATTACGGGCTCGCACTGAACCGAGCTCTGGGGATTACTGCCTAAAGCAAACCAGAGTTCACCGAGGAAAAAACACACTGCGGGTAGTTATGTCACAGTAGAATTAACGCGTGGATGAAAAGTCTCACGAACGGCGGTAGCGCTGAAGGCAATTTATCGAGACGTGCTTACGCAAGCCCAACGCTTCAGATCGATCTTAGAGTTGTTAAGAAGGTTCGCGCCAAGCAGTGTGAGAAATGTTAAAATTGGAAGAGAAGATAGCTAGCACTTACCAACAGTGGGATATGTTTAGACTCTTACATAGCACCCAGCACGAGTGGAAATTTAGAACAAGTATGAGGTCACCCTGCTTTCACAGACCAGCATTAGAGTCGCTTGACGCGCTAGTTTGTAACTGTCCAATTGATGAACAAGCGGAGACCGTGCCATATTCTTAATTGTCTTGTATAGAGCGATGATGATTTGTTGAGGAACCGATCGCGGAGCGGATTATCAACGAACGTAATCCACCCTCATAACAGGTCATTAACAAATAGATTTGTGCACTGCCTCTGCTCTTCTGTGTACTGCGCATTAATTAGCAGTTGCGTTGCACGTAACTTGCGCTTCATTCACCATGCACAACGCGCGTGTCATGCGGAAAAGACGCGCGTGCAATGCCGCTTCATCTGCCACGCTCATTTGCGCAGGTAATTGCGCGCAGAGTGGAAGACGAAAAGAATAGGCTTTTAATGAGTTTTTCCTTAGTCCCATAACCATGTTTACAAAACTTCTTTATGTACGTGACGTTGGCAAAATTGCAGTGTGTGAAATGTGACAGAAAAAGGAAGCTTTCACCCCGTGGAGTTGTAAATGCTCTTTTTGAGCTGGTGAAAACTGTTACAACATAACATATCTGTAATATGGCATAGCTGCCCGGTAGAAATGGCCACCGGTTCTTGTGTCACATAAACATCTACTAGGAAATATACAGACAAACTTAAGCAGCACGCGCGTTCTTTACTAACCGGCAAACTGAAATAAACAAACTGGCTTTGCTCCTGATGCCAGCGTCTTTTACACGTGCGTAAGGCTGCAGTACTCTATTGTACAGGTACACTATGGTATTTGAGGCTTGCTAACAATAGAATATTTTTTTAGCAGCGAAGCAGTTTCAAGCAGCCGTAATTTGTGCGGCCTATCCTGTGTGGCCTGCCCTCTGAGGCCTGTCGGGTATGTGCAACATAAATTGGGTAAATGCCACTACTCACCACTGGTCCACTAAAAATGAAGAAGACAACGGGTATGTGCCACAGAAATGTGTGCGGCCTCTCATATCCTACTACTCACCACTGGTCCACTAAAAAATAAGAACAGTTTGCCCAACACTAGGGAACGGGAAAAGCAACGGCGTCTGCGAGAAGACCCCGAAGTGATGGAAGGCCTATACGCCAACGATGACCTGCCCGTAGATCTATGAGAAGTGCGAACGCTTGGTAAAAGCGCGATTTTGTCTCTGGTTGGACATGTATGTCGTGTCTGTGACTGTATGAGAGGTGCGAACGCTTTGTTTTAGCGCGAGTTTCTGTCTCTGGAGCTTCGACGTCCGTCTCGTGTCTGTGACTGTGTGTGGTTTAACTCGAACCTGTCTGCGCTGAGAATCAACGTTATAACAACCTAGCATCCCCTAGCTAATGCCAAGCAACGACCTAGAAGCAACATAGAAACAACCGTCATCGCCTAGCTAAGGCCTAGCAACAACATAGAAGCAGTCACATTAGTCTTGATAATCGTCCAGTTTCACTGTTTCAAGACATGCGCGCCTTAGTGCTTAGTGCAAGCTTCACCTTTTTTTTTTTACTTGGCCTAATATTGAACTGAAAAATTCTTGTAGTTTTACTACTATGCATTGCCCAATATATTTTAGGCCATCCTCACGACGTATAAGATCTTACCTTGGTCGAGTTGGTTGATGTTCATTATGACGGTAGTGTAAAAAAAAGATGGTGTCATTCAGAAAATCAGGCATGCATGCTCAATCTGATGTGTTAGTTTGTTGACTACTGTCACCTGCGCGGACTTTCTGTATAAATTGTAGTTGACGTGTTATGCATAATAGACAGACTTCAATGAGTACAGGAACATCCATGCGTCTGCTCGTACGCAAGCTTCACGTTCCTGGGTTACAGTTTGTAAGCCTTCGATTGTCATCAATGGCTTGTTGTGAAAGACAGGAAATCCAAGTACATGAATATTTCCTAGTTCCTGGTGATAGACAGTCAGGCCTCGCTCACAGCGTCAAAACAATCAAAACTCTTAAGGCAACCAAGACGGGTCGAAGAGAACACCACAGGAATACTCAACGCTGAAGGTGGCTAGCCTAGACCGTGTTTCATCGTTTGCATGGAATTATACATACTTTCTTTCGCCCTTCAAAAATAACTTCCTCATGTCACCTTACTAACTACTAGCAGCAACGAGCAATATAATAATATTTTTATGTTTAATAGCTACGCGTATCCGGCACAGCAGCCTAATAAGAGCGGCGCACCTCTCAGATATGTCTGAAAAAAATGCGTGTGCCTCTGTCTCTGTCTGTTGTGAAGCACGCTTACTGACGATAATGCAGGTAGCCGGGAGTGCGCTTTAACCCAGCTCTATAGCCCTTGGTAGCGCGCTCGGTTTCAAGCGAAACAATTTCACGAACTTGCACTCATTGCCGCTGCCTGGATGTCACTATGCGTTTACAAGAAGCGCTTTGACGCCAAAGTGCACAGGACATGGGTCTGTGTCTGCGCGCGTCTGGGGAGTCAAAAGCCACCACCACCTTTCTAAGAACTGGATGTCAGGAGGAGTTGCGGCGGTAGAGACATGAAAGAGTGTGCACTTTCTAGCAACATAAGACTGCCTGCCGCGTACGGGTGGAAAAAGAGAGTAAAGGGAAGGTGAACGCAGTTCGCGGAAATAGCCAGGAGAGCTTTCTGCAGAGATTTCTTGTGGTAGTGACAAGAAAAACAAAACAATAAAGAAAATAGCAAAGCTATTGTTCAACACGGACCATGGCAGCACATCAGGAGCGATAGCCTCCGAAGAATGCGCACGGAACATACCCCAATTGGCTGAGACAGTGCAATGGGCGTCACGGAAAAAGATGTTCAAGGCAGGCACCTCACACATCCTTATTTTTCAGCGTTATTTTTCCGTCGTGTCTTTGTTGTGTGTGCGTACAATAATAATAGGCAGAAATACACAAGTTCAAAGCAATGGCTCTTGTTGTAGAGTTTGATACTTAAAGGGGCCCTGGAATGCTTTTTGAGCAGGGTCAAAAAGCGCTGCCACTCGGTAGTCGAGGCTCCCGAGAACATTGCGAGCCAGATATTATAGCGAAGCGAGCGGTCTGGAATTTACAATAAATTCTCAAAGTCAGCTGAAAATCGCTTCCTCTTCTCTCGACAAATGATGTATTAGTCCGCAATATATGACGCGATTGTCAGCAGTTCCACCATTGGCTGATGTTATAATCACGATAACACCCTCATTATTACCTTCGTTGTTAATTTTGAGTTCAATAAGTAGATAATATGTATGTTTATATTGTGTTATGCCGTTAAAACACCGAACAAACATTAATATTAGCACTTCCGGTCTCACCGACAGCTCGTCTGCTCGTAGTTGCGTGGTTGCGTTTTCTTCACCATGCGCAGTGCCGAAATCGTGAATATTTCTGTGCTTTTGACCATCGCCGGTTGCCGTTGAGAGTGGCAGCCGTTCGAGTGTTGCCTCGTCAGCTGGAAACTGCATCGTCGGCACGTTCTCATGACCGACCGAGGCAGCGGTGCAGCATTTCTCCGATAACAACGCTGGCGCCGGCTAGCTTAGGATACCTGTGTTCGCTGTATGGCGAGAGTCCCGTTCGCTGTCTGTTCAGTATGTCATCGAGCCGTACCTCGGCGTATCCTTCCCGTAGTCTCAGGTTCCCGAGAAACCGCGACACAGCAACCAAGCAGACTCGCATTTTCACGGTAGCTGCAGACAGCCGGGGGACGGGTCCGCGCTGGCCCGATGCCCCACGATCCTTTCTTGTAGTCTTTAGTTCTTTGTTGTCAGCCCGCACTCGCTGTGCGCCCGCATTCGACGAGCAAACAGCATCGAAGTACCGCCACTGGGAGAAGGGTGCACGGAGCTTTGCCGTGTTGAATACGATTCAAGCGCGAGCAGTGCGACGAGGCGGTGTATCGGAGTGTGGGTCGAAACCCATCTCAGCTGTCATTCGTTCCAAACGCGCACGAAGGTTTGCGTCCATGGTTGGCAGAGTGATGAAAACACTACGGCAGTTCGAGGTGCACACCCAACATTACCAAACCGACTCGCAGTTTTCAAGCACGCGTGATACACGGTGCGATGGCCTCCGCTCGACGACGAACGCGCAAGCCGACCGGAAGTGGCGCCACAGACTACGTGGTTGACGTGGTTGCGCCGAGACGCCAGAGAGAAAAAAATGAAGAAAAAAAAATGCCGCCGGCGCTGACTTGACTCTTCGGCGCCTCCTCGCACCTCCGACCTCCCTCCCTTCACGCCCCGCGCAGCTTTCCGCGCGCTCGCGGCGTTGAGTTGAGGGAGAAAGCTGCCGAACGTGATCTCTATAATTTGGTAACACCACTTAGACTTGACGGATTCGAAAAATTTTTGCGGCATGTGACTTGTGAAGAGTCATACGTCAATAATGAGACTATTCCAATATAACTAAGAAAGGTGTTGCAGGGCCCCTTTAAGCATGGCGGGAAGTACGGGAGGAGAATAACGCCGTGAACAGGAACTACTCGAGGACACGGTGCCCTATAGTGACAAATGCAAATGAATATCACAAAGGTGCCGCAAGGCGTCTGAGAACTTACCTCACTGTCTTTCCGGCCACTTCCTCCACCTCCTCCTCCTCCTTGCAGTACGCTGGCGCCGAATTTACCGCAACAGTCACGTGAACACGTACCTAAAAATGAGAAGATGCAAACTGTCGACTTGTTTTAAATCCAGCGCTCTCGACTTTCTGACAATGCCGCGGCCTTTATACAACTGCCAACACTGTGGACGAAGGGCAGGTTTTAACGCGATAGCGTTAAATAGCACGTCTCGCAAAAATGCCAATGTCGGTGTCGACGTCGCTGTCCATGGGCAAGAAATCCGCATGGATGCAAAGAACAAAAGTGAGGGATTCCAGTCGGAATCAAACCCAGGCGTTCTGCATGGCAGTCAGGTGTCCTACCACAGAGCCACGCCAGTGCTCGAAACTGCTTCGGGAAGAACCCTCCACTGACGTGATGTAGGAGGAGGAGTTGCTTTAACAGATATAATATCGCGTGGCAAAAGCTTCAAATCACACGCCAAATCCCGCGTCACATCATGCGTCAATTAGCGTCACACCACGCGCACTGCATAACGAGGGAATGGCTTAAAGCTGCCCACCCATTACAAGGGGCATTCATAATTCATCGTCATCTTTATCATCGGCAACAGAATCAACAAATTGCGCGCTGCCTTACGGACGCCTAGTGGGTACTTCGCAAAAGGATTAATTATATAGAGTAGCGGGTATATAGAGTAGCGGGTATGTTTGGTTATTCAAAACTGAATTACAGAGTTCTGTATTAGAAAGCTTTCGGCAACGTTTCTGTTCATACGTGTCTCGACGACAGCGCGAACGCTGCTCAATTTGATTACTCGTTACGTGAGGTGTGGCCGCTGCAAGAACAAGCTGCTACATTCACTGACTTCGCAATGTTTTTTTTTTCTTTTGTGAACAGCATGCTGTATGTCCAACTGATACCTTGCCAGCCGCTGGCACGCAGACTGTTTCTCAACCCCGCTCCCTCCGCATGGTCACGCTCAAAAGAACTGACGTTGTCAGATGGTAAGCCTGGGGCTCTACGCTTGCTTCCCCGGGGGTTGTTTACAGCTGAAATCTTTTGCGCTTTGGCTACTTCAGTACTGGCGAAAGACATAGTGCGGCTAGCAAAAAAATTTTCCTTTCAATGCAGGCTTTCGGTTACGTTTTGATCTGTTTTGTGCTTCTTTCTGCTTGTGCACGCTGTTTATGAGTTATGACAGAGAAACATTGACTGCTTTGTGTCTTACAAGGCTTTTTTATATCAGCGTTTTTGTGATATCCGGCGTTGGTCGTTAGACACAGTTGTCAATACATAAATTCCTTCGAGAAATTCTTTCTTTTAATTTGGTTGTGTTTACGCACATGTGCGTCCAGGAGTTTCTGAGGTTTCTCTAACACTAGAGTCAAGCCATATATGTTCGCAAGCTTCTGCAGATCTCCTTTAAAGGGTCAAAAGCAAAGATAAATGTACCGTCCACTATCATTTTTTCTAGGTAACATTCCGCAGCGTAATTTTTTGTGCCTAGCGTTTTTGTTTCTACAGCTTCTTTCTAGTGGGTAACTGATTTACTTGATTAAGCTGTTTTCTACAGGTGCGCGTTAGGCGTGCCTGGCGTTTCCAAGCTCTTGATAACTGTAAAGTCGAGAGACTGCTTCATCGTGATAATCTTTTTCAGCAGCTTTTAGGTCCATCGCAGGATGAAGGCATCGCCTTACGTGCTGCTATCCTTTATATCGCGGAAGCCCAGCCTCAAAAGTGGGCTGTCTTTTGCGACTCTAAGCCATCCCTTCAGAGTCTGCAATCAGCATTACGACGAAGGGTGCACGAGCAGTTAGTGAACGAAATGAGAGAAGCTCTTCACCAAGCTTTATCGAAGGGACATGACGTTGTGTTCCAATGGCTGCCGGGACATTGTGGTGTCGTGAGCAACAACCTCGCTGATGATGCTGCTCGGTCCGCCCACGAGGATGCCCAGACAACCCCAATACCCTTGTCGAGGACAGACGCTGCAAGGGGTCTGCGCTCGTTCGCTGACACCATGACGCAAACATGGTTGAGTGACCCCAGTGTCTGGAACCGTCGCCTGCATGAACTAGACCCATCGAGGAAGCTCCAAGTTCCATCGCACCTCCCCCGCCGTGATGCAACTTTACTGTGCCGCCTGTGGTTAGGAGTAGCTTTCACGAAGGCGTACTCTTTTCGCATAGGAATGGCAGACACCTCAAAATGTGACTCGTGCAATAGCAACGAAACGATAGAACATCTACTGTGTTTCTGTGGACGTTTTGTGAACGAACGAAACGTTCTGCGCGATGCGCTGAACAAGTTAGACGACAGACCGTTTTCCGAAGAGAAGATCCTCGGATCGTGGCCCTACGCATCGCAGGCCAGCAAAGCGACGCGAGCATTACTGCTGTTTTTAAAATCGACCGGCTTAAACGACCGCTTGTAGGCATTCAATGGACATGTGCATATGTACCCTGACAGTGCCTTGTTCCCTCTTCTTTCTTTCTTTTAATCCCTTCATCCTTTCCCCCCAGCGTAGGGTAGCAAACCGGACGCGCGTCTGGTTAACCTCCCTGCCTTTCTTTCATTTCCTTCCTCCTCCTCCTCCCATTGGTCTCCAGTTTACCCTATACTGTGCGAGCTGAGAGACTGCTTACACGAGCCCAAAGGCAGTGTGCTTGCTGTCAAGATATTTGTTATGTGATAAATTGGAAATAAATCGGCGCACACTGAACGGATGCCCCGTCAACGCGCTGTTTTCATTCTAAATGACCGTACTGTCAGCAGATACACTGACAGTTGGCTTTTTAACAACACAGATGTCTTATGCGGCAAAGCCGGCTTCCGTGATTTCTCCCGTTCATTCCGCAGAAGGTAGCGGAGAACCTTGCAAAAAGTGCAATGAAAACCTTGAGAACGGTAACATTCACTGCAGAGTCGAATAAAAGAAATAATATAGCATATGCATTTTGTGGTGGGTTTCGGAAATTATTAGCTTAGCGTTACGCTTATTATTCGATAAAGATACGAGTTTAATTTTGTAATGAATGAAAGAGTGCCTCGTGCAACAAGCGTGCAGTGATGCAGCTGCACTATTACGAATGCTGACGGTAATCTTATCGCTCAGTCAAGGTGCATTAGTGCGAACAGTGCTATGCACGAACAGGGATATCAGCCATAGTGGGGAAAACAAAATCAGTAAGAACGTTCACGTTGCCGGTCATGCGAAAATTTATTCTAGAGCTTTTCAAGAAAAGTAAGGTTAGTAAGGGCAGTATTGCATGAGGTGGGCAGGTCACCCGAGCAATAAGATTTGACACAAATAATCTGTTTCGATTCTTTTTTTTTCTATTTGGAGATGTATCGAATAAATTAAGCCTTGTTGTTAGGTATCCAAGGCTCAGCTTTCTTGCCACGCCCTCGTGGTATTTTGTGGTACTTCATTATGATTTGCTTCGCTCACAATGTTTCCAACCGCTGGAGTGTTACAGTTTTCTGTAGATTCTAATACGACCGTGCTAGCCGAATACTCATAGAAGGCAATTCAATTGAGTAGGTCGTGTCAATAAAATGTACTCAGAGTGTCGATGTTGACATCTCTATAGCTATCATTTCCGCTTGATGATCTCGACTATAATTTATTTTCCTTGATAAATACATAAAATAACATCATTAATTATGTTGCAATAACACGGTATGAGGACACGCATTGCTTTTTAGTGAGAATTAGCCGGTCTCTGTGCACAAGCACTTACCTGGAAAGCATGTTTTACGCCACCAGTGATGTTCAGAGACGTAAAGTGAAGTTGCCCTCTGGTGTTTTACATTCTACGTTGCGGTCAACAAAGGTTTTGAATATCCTCAACCTGAGAAGTCCCTTGAAAATTAAAAATTGTCGCAGTTTCCCCGGAAAATGAACTCTTGATGAGAAAAGCTGATGAAACAACCTTTTCGTACAATGCCAAATATCATCGTAAACGACATTTATTTCGCAGAGCGCCTATACCTCTAGGTTCCTACACGGCTGACAAGGGTAACTAAAACATCACTATGGTGTCCGGAAAAGGCTGCTGAGAGTTTCAGAGTGTGCTTTCGCTTAAACAAAGGATGTAGAAGCTGGCTTATCAGGTTATGCCATGTTTTTGTCTTACCATTCACCAGTAACAGATAGTGCGCAATCAAAGTACATGTCAAGCTCAAAATGTCGTAGACACATAGTGCGTCAACCCTCCAGTTACGTTCGCAGCAAGCAATGCACATTCTTTCCTATTTCATAATGATTTTGCTTTCAGGCGTTGTATACTACTTTGTGCTTCTGCTTCTTCGAATAATAAACGTTCAGCGGCAAACTAGGCGTTAATCATTAGTCCTTTCTAGTAAACGCTTTTTGCTTATTGAGCACGTATACAGAATTTCATGCTAGGCGGGTCGAGTCGGACCCGTCGCTATTGCCTCATGAATGCCGCGGAATATGCAGGTCAAGGATGCGGAATTAAACGGCGTATCTTGCCGCATGGAGAAATAAAGCGGCGATGTAGCTTTACGCATACTTTTCTGTACACGTTACAGACTCACAGTTCTTGCAGAGAAATTTCGCTGACGCCTACGGCCGAGTGAAATAGAATGGCCACATGCCAGGATGAACGTCGCCATTTAATTCTAAGATGAGAGTGCTGCAGTCTTGCTCTGCAGTACACGTGATGCCCTAGCTAACCTGCCTACGTGCATAGGCACTGCGTGGTCAGCAGAAACGTTAGGTTACTTAGCCCAGAACTGCGAGCGTCTGCACCATTAACATTCCAAGAAGATAACTGCAAAAAGTACCATATTCGTCCACGAACCCCTATACGACTACACATATTACGCGTTTCAGCAGTCAGAATAGCTGAGTGGAAATGACATTCTGCTGATGAGTTCAAGCTGAGGAGCTCGACTGCCGGCCGTGCCGCCGACTGCACTTCTACGAGACAGAACGTGAAAACCTTCTCGAAGCTTTTCGTCCACGTTATAGAACACCGTGTTTTAAAAAGCACACAGGACATGTCATCTAGTTTCCCAACCAAGACGTAGTCTGCTTAGAGACCTGGCAACAATGAAATGGGCGCATCGATGTCTGTGAACTAAGCATTAGAGAACATTCTTTGTTATTTCATGTGTCGCATTCAGACCTCATTCTTCAACCATTATACACAGGCCGTCGGGCGGAAACATGCAAGGGGCGGAGGTAGTAAAAACTGCTCGACATGAGGTGACCTGGTTTGAAGTTTCCTGAAAGTGGCAAGATCATGTATGGATGGAAATTGATATTGCAGATGACTGTATACCTTGTAGCCGCAGCCTTTACAGTCATCTATCTTTCAAGAATTATATGAATGTTCGGTAGTTTAAATGTGGCTGCCGATATGATAAGAATTTCGCTACATGTATATGACACAAAAATGGGCTAGGCTTTGTAGAGCACATAGAAAATTTCGCTGTAAATGAGCACGAAATACGTAGCACTGATGAACTTCTAGAAAACGTAAGCGATCCACAGAGTAACACGAAGGGAGGTTCCAAGTACGCACGTAAGGAATAGGAAGCTAGGGAATCACCGTGAGGCATGCACCGCTCGTAACTGCGCATATGAAATTCTGAAAGGCGACTTTGATGAGGCAGCTTGACAGAGGTGGAATCTTAATCCACTAGAGCGCGTGTGTATATTTCTTTCTTACAAAGTTCAAGGATGGTTTCTTTCTTTTTGTGAGAGTGGGTATTGGTGGGTATTGTAGCAGCCACAGGGAAAACTACAAATGAAGGATTGAAGATACGCAATCAAATAGTAGGTAGCGTTCGTATGAGTAGCAACCAGCTGAGACAAAAACAGGACAAAAACAAAATATTGATGAACGGAACAGAAGTGGCTATTACATAGTGAATCTCTGTCCCAATCTCTTTATAAAACCTTACAGAAACCACTTGTAGCACAAAAAAAAAAACCACAGCATATCCACGGGGTGAATGATGATGAGTGGGGCGAAGCTCTGGAGGAAATCATCGGTAAACCGTGGATACTCCGAGTAATTCGCCCAGTATATGATCAAGTAAACACGTGAGAAACACCGTGTATATATTAAACATCAAACTTTTATTGTACTGTTGGTTTATGTGGTCCCTTCATTACAACGGTCCCCCTAGCGTACGTCGCCGCACTAAATCGAACGATTGCCTTCCACCAATGACACGCGCCATATGTGAATCTTCCGTGAATTCTGCCCAGTACATCATCAACGACGTGAGATCGGGCGCGTTTATACTAAAGGGTCGGTGAGAGTCATGGCGACTTGCAGCTCACTTTAATTTTATATATACGCTGTGAAACTTATTGTTTAATCACGCACAGGAGAAATCTTACACAAGCATTACCTTGGAGGTCAAAATCCAGTGCCTATATATACGGGGTGTTAAGTGAACGGTTGCAGTAAGACAGATATGGAATGTTTAAATATGGAAACAGTGAACGGTTGTGCAGCGCGGCCAGTCGGTTTTTTTCAATGAAGAAACTCGCTAGCAGACGCTGCCTGCGTCGGCCTCGCGAGGCGAGAGAAGGGGGGGGGGGACTAGAGCACGCATCTGCAACGCAGCGAGCGCGGAGCGTCGGCGTCGCGAGGCGAGAGAGGGGGGGGGGGGGCGACTAGAGCACTCATCTGCAACGCAGCGAGCGCCTCCGCGCCATCTACGGATCTTTCTGAGAACTAGAGGTGGCTACGACAGCGCCATTTAGTGAACACTCCAAGAACTAGAGGTGGCTACCTACAACTACTACTACTACTACATACTACAGAGGAGGGACAGACCCACACCCAAAGGAGCTTCGCCCCTAAAAATAGGTAGCGGAATCTGGCCTTTCCTCTTCGGGCAGGCTAATCCAAATACAAGTTTTAGAGCGGAGGTGTAAATGAAACACTTGCTTGGTTTTTGTGGCGTCAGTTCGCGTCAATCCACAAACAGAAAAAAAACCACGTGACCTCCCCAGAGAAAGCGAGGACGTCACACAATGACGTCAGTACATGCTGTTACATGATGACGTCGCCAGTTGACATCGTCGATCGGTCAAAGGTGGGCCGATCTCGGAGGCAATGCTATGCCAATACCACCGGTGGTCCGATCCCAGAGGCTATGCAGAAAACTTGAAGGGGTACTGACACAAAACGTTTGGCCTTGCGTTTTTTGCTGCAACGTGATCCTGGGGGCCTGCTAGTCATAACACGGCACATCGTTTGCTGGAGGGCGCGACAGTTAATTATTACAGGTTCCTCATTACCGACCAGTGGCAGTTTCGGTTTCAAAAACGAGAAGCCTGCGGGTGCAACTATCACCACCAAGCAGGTGCAGCGCTTGATCACGTCAGCACACAAAACTGTGACGCACTTCCGCGCGGTTCGCGAGCTGCCGCCGAGATGTAGGCTGCTGGAGCGAACGCGGCAAAAAAATGGCTGCTATGACGTCATCATAACTTGCAACAGCGTGGTCACGTAAGGGAAGTAAGGGGTCACCGAGGGTGGCATTTGAGGGTGTCAATAGAGCGAGGGTATTGCTCACACACGCAAACTTCAAAATTCATTTAAAATACCTTCGAAACGATATTCGCTGTTCATATTTTGCAGATGATATACACATGTTCACGGGAATCCTCGGCCGCGAAATTTTGTGTCAGTACCCGCTTAAGTGGAGAGGTACACGTTTCGTACATGTTTTTGCCGCGTCAATTGGGTCTAGGTGCTGCATTGGCACAGTCGTGTTTGGCAAGTATGGGTCGACCGCTCATTGTGAGAACACCCGAGGAGCAGCGCACTTATGAAGGACACCGACGGGACCTGAGGCGGGAGTGTGCCTGTGAGCTCGGCTGCTCACTCAACTTCACAGAGTGGAATGGCTCCAACTGTTCTTGCAGTTAGGTGAGAGTACATATATCTCAGCCCAGCCCTCAAAGATTTGTGCGCTAAAGTGATACGAGCCAACATTTGTGTAATAAAGCTATTTGTGGGCTTTAGTAACACATAAAACTGCTGGTGCATTGGAATACTATCGAAAGCGGCATAAAGCGGGCCAAACTACCGACACGCGATTCTAATTGCCTTAGTAAATAGGGTAGTCATTTCACATGCGTCATTGCACAACAGTTGCATCAAAACATCTTTCACTATTTAAATGTTTTGCTGGATTTTCTTCAACGTTCACTGTGTTAATGTCGCACCAGTTAAGGGTATTTTGTACACGAAGGCGTTATTGCATTTAACAAACTTCCTGGCGTTATCCTTGCTGCCAAGGTTTTTTGTCAATATCCGTAGTGGTCATATTTCCCTTCCCCTAGAGGCTTAGAACGACTGTAAACATAACGGACGACGCCCAATCTAGATGATGTTACTTATCTCTGTATCAAATTTGGTCGACGTGACAACGTTAAGAAATTCGCAGGCCAAAGACGGTGTCCGATGGCACAAAACAAACTTAATCAGAAATCAGTGGGAGAGGCCTTTGTTCTGTAGTAGTTATGAAATATGCCGAGCACGATGTTGCTACGTGGATATATATGCTATGCCGAGATGTCGCGTTGACTCAGTGCCACTGTGGTTATAGGATCACGAATCTCATTAGCCTTCTTAACAGGCTATTATGCCACTGTAGTGGTTGTTTCCGATGAAGAGCTTGAGTTTCTCAGCCAGTGCAATTGTAACGGTGCGTTAAGTTCTGTTTCGTTTCTCGATCATTCACCTTAGGTAGTGCGCAGGCAGCGCATTCGTGAGTCCCGTTTTAACTAATTTAGAAATAGTCGATGTAAAGTTGTAGCTACTCTGTATTGTCGTTAAGTTGTATCTCTCCACATACAGCACTTTCTTGTGTGACATATCGAAAACCCTAAATGCCTCCCAACTAGCGAAATAAATCAAAACCAGAAATGTTTTACTATTTTTATGATTGCGCTGTCCCTTTACACCGATGTTACTTTCACTGTTGGTCGCGTTTCCTTTCACTACGCTTTCTACGAAATATCGCTTACCGTCTAGTGGAGACCCTAGCTACTGCACCAGACACATGGGCGACGAACGCTTTGTAATTCCGACAAAACAAACTTGCATAAGAGCTGATATCGACCAAAGAGAAAACATTGGGGACACGCTGGTTGCTTCACTAGTATAAGCAGTTTGAACAAGTAAACGCACTGCACCGCAGTAGAGCTACAAGTGCCACTAGAAAGCCTCTGCGAGTGCGTCGAAATGCACCAGGGTACAAAAAAAAGGCGCCTCACTGACTTGCATTACTCACTTGCATCACTTCCTTTTTTTTTTTTGGTACTTCTGAGAAAAGCGATGTCTGAGTCCAGTATAGGAAACTTCGCGCATTTCTGTGGCTGTAAAGTGGTCGTTAATCTTGGCTAGGAGAGTGCTGCTGATTTACGAGCCTCGCGGGCTCTCTGTCGTCGACGGAGTGAACGTCAGGATTACGGCCCCATGTGTCACTGGAAAACTGCTTCCATGTGGCATCTTTGCGGAATCGCCTTTTGATATTGAGCTAAATGGAATCGTCGCAAGCGCTAAAACAGTTTTGAGCTATCCTCTTTCCGTTGTACTGCAAGATGAGTGACATTAAACTGAAAACAGAAACAAAAATGATACACAGATATGAGACTCCGGACTAATTTAGACCACTTAGGTTTCATTAACGTGCGCCTAAATTCAACTACACGGGTGTTTTTGCCCATTTCGCCCACATCTAAACGCGGCTGCCGTAGCCGAGAACTTTGAACCGGCGTATTCGAGCTAAGCAGCGTCACACTTAACCTGCCAAGTTAACATAGCGGATGCGCAGCCCTAATTTGACCTGGTGCCAGTATCACGCCTAGTGCCAGGCGTGATCGAGGTCAGGCCTGGCACCAGGCGTGACCTCGATTTGACTAATTCAGGTTGTGTCCAGAGTTGTGTAATATACGCACCGCAATCAAGGCGTAGCCAAAAACGCATTTTTTTCCCCCTTGACGCCACCGAAACACTGTAGTGTACTACAAGGCATTGCAGGGAGGACAGAAAAAAAGCCGACAAAGCAAAAATAAACACAGTAAGGTTATCTGCATCTGCATGAATAGTGGGGGCTAAGAATGCGACGGCAAATTTCCTAGATGACTGCGAATGAACCTCGAAAAAAACTTTTCAAGACGACAGAGCGGCGTTTGTGCTAAGTACAGGGTGAAAGAATGCAAATTAGAGGAGAAGAAAGGCGAGGTGATAGACTGCGAAAGAGGCGTCCGTAGAATTCATACACAAGGAAGGCTTGGTGCGCGCATTTCTTAGATACTAGCGAAAACTCGGCACCCTAGCAGTTGCCGGAACACAGCTCAGCCGGCAAGCGCACTGTGATTTCGTAATCTGTATTCGCAACACAGGCAGTCGTAATAAGCACGCAGCAGTCGTGACGCAGATGTGCGGAGAGAAACGGCAATAAGACCACCCACCGAACTCACAAACGAAACATGTCTTTCCCGACTAGAAACTCACAGTCGGCCTTAATTGAGGAAATAGCTTTGCGGGATGATAGCTGAGGCAATGTGTGGTGCCTTGAGGCGCCCTACAGGCTGTTTGCATCTCGGAGCTTTCTTGAAGCTCCAAAATGGCGTCTCTCTCTCTGTCTCTTTTTCCCACTTTCTCTCTTTTTTTTTAAACTGGCTCAAGGTTTCTGTCGAGCGACACATGTTATTTCCTCAAGTTCCTTGTACGCTTCGGCTTACGTAAAAGCACAGAGTAATCTTCGAAGCGCAAGTGAGGGCAACTGAAACTTACATTTGTATCCATACACTTCAAGTTATATATGTGTATACACATCTCACTAGCAGTTTGCTTCGTGCACTGGGTAAACACAGTTCTACGAACCATCAGTCATATGACCTTTCACGCGCTTTCGCAGATCGTGCTAAGGACTGCCTGACCACATGATCGCGGGGATTTCGTGTTCTCTCCGGATGGAGGTTATAATTAACGACGCTGGTGAAGTCGCACTGCGTGGGGATAATCTTTTGTGAGCGTTTCACGCAAAGGACGCAATAATTTAACTCTAAGCTTACAAACCATTGTTCTTCCCAACAATAACATCCAGAAAATTCCCGAACGATGGAAGTTCAGAGAAACTCATAAATTGCTTTGCGATTAATTAGCGACCTGCAACTGGATATCTTACTTTCACTGAGTATGTGTACTGAACGATTGTCAGAGGCGAACATATGTGACCTACGTGAATGCGTTGTAACCGCCGTGGTGCGGTTACAGCGAATTCACGTAGGTCACAACGAAGCCTTCACTCTCTATGAAGGCTTCGTTGAATTTCATGGAAGTGAAACTAAGGCCCTCTGCAGGACGAGATGTGAAGGTGACAGGGAGTACTGTGCACATCAGGGAAATTCAAACTTCGCGAAATTTTGATGCCGAGCACGTACTTCGGTGGTCGCGGGATAGACTTGCCATGGTACAACGTTCGATACGCTGACTGTTCGATACGCTTACTAGTGCTGTATGTTGAAAGACGTCATGCCGATGCCTCCCGAAAAGCACGATCCAAGTATGGCTGCTACCTACAATAATACCACTGTCACACGCGGGCACTTTTTGATCGCGATTAGGGCAGACCCGGATCGCATTTCTTGATGGCGATCAACAATCGTCGCTTCTACGCGGTCCCAACTAATCCAGATCGAGATTGACGCAGAGCTCAGTCAGATCGCGATGTGGAACGAGATCGCGATGCGCAAATCGCGATCGTCTTGATCCCGATCGGAAGTGATTGCGAATAAAAGTGATCGTGTAGCAGCACCTGATCCGGATCGAACCTAATCCGAATCGGCCTTGATCGCGATCAAAATTGCCCGTGTGACACCGGTATAAAACGCAACAAAGATAACTACCAAATGCGATTATGCGTGGATCTTTATTTTTTCTCCAACTCCGCGTGGAGTGAATGATTTGATGGAAAGAAAAAAAATTCTCAGCTCCCAAAAGAGGAGAGTTGTGTGATAAAGCTCTTTTGGAAGCTAACACAAGGAAATGAGTTCAACATATATAGAGCAAGAGTACGATTTTATTCAACAACGTAAAAATACTACAGATAATATATACAAATCCTACGTATTATTCGACTGCACAATTTATCACAATATAGCCGCAACAATTTGATAAACAGAACGCATGTGAGACGTCCTGTAAAAAAAAATTTATTACGTTTCGAAATAGAATACAGCGAGAAACGTTGCCTAAAGGGGAACTCCGGGGATTTTTAGATATTCACTGATTTCAAATAAACTTTCAACATATGTTCATTTCGGTACCCTGATGATATGTGCCAAATCATACAACCGTAACTCACTTACTTTTTTAGAAAACGAATTTTAAAATTGGCAGCCAATTCCGGAATCACGCCTGTTAACGCGGGCCACCCTCTGTATGTGACGTAACGTGTCTACTCTTTTCCGAACCCGCCTCGCCCAGCAGACTGTTGCAGCGCACGCTTTCTTCTATGAGGCGGCGACGACGCGAGCAAAGTTCTGCTTTGTTAGCTACATAGCGTCTTAGTCGTCATTGACATCGGGTCTTACAGTAAGCACGCCCAATATTGAGCAACGAGGAGATCGATGCGGGGCACGTGAGCTACTTCAAGCTCCGGTGGGTAGAAATCAAAAGGCGATGCTCCCGTGCTATAGTAGTAGCAATTATCGCTGAACTCGTCACTGGTAAGTTGAGACGGGCTGGCACAGCATGATTCCGCTTCGGATGACATCGCCACCTTGCTCTTCGCGTGATAGAAGAAGCGCCTGTGCTATGTTTACACCCTGGCCAGCCATGGCGCCGTGTAGCGCACTTCGTGACGTCATCGCGTACCCAGCACGGAGCAGCTTAGCTCCCTGTTTCGGTTTCGACTCATCGTTTATTGCTTATTTAAAATTATTGACTAGTCTCTCAGCAAAGTCAACCATCCTTGCTGTTACAGGACGTGTTAATACTATTTGAAAACGGCATTATCTCATTATAGTCGAAAATGCACCGGAGTACCCCTTTAACTCGCGGATAATATCGATTGCCCAGAATTCCGTAATCTACATGTATGTTTGCAATAGCTTTTGATTTGTTTATTTAGTCATAAACCTTGTGTTATTAAAGTTTGTTACAGCAGAAAAAATTAAGAAAGAAACATGGATTGAAGTGTTAAACTGCAAGGCGTGTGTATCTGCACTTCGCTTTAATTACCAAATAAATACTTAAAAGATTACTAATTAATTAATTATTTGATATAGAATACTAATCGATTAAAGCGTCTGTACACTTTGCTGCCCTTCGCGTCAAGCGTTGCTTCATTTGTTTATTTTATTTATTTGATAATACTGCAGGCCAACTTGGCCAACGTAGGAGGGGCAGTGCTCATAAATAAAGACAAGGACAGATTGGCACATGCAATCGTTCATCACTATGTTTGATGCATCTATACTCGCGGACAACTTTCCTTGGCAATGAAGGGAAAGCAACGGGGGCGGAGCGTCTGCACATGTACTGCTACGCGAAGTAGTCCGGTTTGGCGCGCGTCTCGTAACGCCGTGGAGTGTGATGGCTAGCGTTGCACTTCGACGGAAACGCTGCTTAGCGTCTAAGGTACGGGTAAAAGGCGCGACTTTTTCACGAACGCAAAAACGCAAAGTGACAACGTGTAAAGTAAAAGCAATGCAGATATCTCGTTTGTGTGCGCTGCGTTCCGTCACAAAAAGCTACATGTACAAAATGAAGGAGCATTTTATATATCTCACGCAGAAAATACGGACGCAATTGTGGGACTACATTCATTAGCGGTAGCATACGTGCATTGTGGCTCTGTAGCCTTCGCTTCAATGCCAAGAAAAGTTGTCCGCGAGTATAGTTGGAATTTTTTGTGTTGGGTGAGGAGGAATTCCTGAAACGTTGGTCATGTGCCTTTGTCAAAATCACTAACAACAGGGTTGTGCTTGCATGTCCCCCCACCCCCCCTACAGGGACTACCAACTACATAAAATCCACTCCAATGTTTTGTGGTGTGTATGCTAAAATGTCGATTGTGATGTGAAATATTGAGTGTGACATTGCTGTGGAACCTGTGCCAATGTAACTGAGTGCCAATTGATCGTGAAACTGTATTTTGTGTGGAACCAGTGCTATGTAATTTTGAAGAAAGATAAAAATTCCTTTGAAAGTCCCTCACCACGTGTGCGAATACAGAATACACTCACCGGAGGGAAAACTTATTTTCTATTATTCATTTATTTATAGCGGCGATCGTCTTACGTGACAGACGGACGGACAGACAGCTTTCTCGTAGAGTCCGCATAGAAATGTTTACGCATCTAAAATATGGTGAAGTTGAAGTGAAGGAAACTTGATTCCTATCGTATAGAACATCCTTCCATCCTCCTTCCCTGCTCTTCGCGTTGACCACAGTGGCGAAGTACTTGCTCTTCGCTCCCTTCTGTGGACAGTCCTACACATCGGCGCACGACGCGAGTTACACTTGAAAATTTACACGGCCATGACGCGAACCGAGCGTTCTCTCGCGTAGTGAATTAAATATGAGCCTCCCCCCACTACGCGGCCACATCTCTCAACCCGTAAATCTCTGCCGAGACTCCACGTTTTTCTTGAGACTTCTCTCGATCCTTTTCCTCGCATCAAATATCACGCTCCCGACGCCTCTTTTTGCTATTCCCACTGTTCACATTGTACAGAAGCGTATTGGGAAAGTGCAAGTCACTGACCCCACCCCAGTCAACACAATATGTGACTTGTGGTTGCGAGGTCCCTTGTCGACAATTTTCGAAATGCGCTGGGGTTTTGAAGCGTCATTTTATTCGGACTACGTGGTCATTGACCACGTAGTCCGAATTTCCTTCTTTCGTTTCTTTCTTTCGTAACAATGATGTCACCGGAGCAGACGGTATTCCTACGACGTCTCGACCTTATAGAAGTACACGTATATTGAAATTTTCAGAGAGGAAGCTCGCCGGCATGGCACGTGTGCCGGTGCAGTGCAGCTGAGAATAAACAGCATTCGCTCGAGCCAATGCGAGGATTTTACTTCAAATGTCATTTCTTTCTTTCTTTCTTTCTTTCTTTCTTTCTTTCTTTCTTTCTTTCTTTCTTTCTTTCTTTCTTTCTTTCTTTCTTTCTTTCTTTCTTTCTTTCTTCATCTCTCTCTCTCTCTCTCTCTTTCTTTCTTTCTTTCTTTCTTTCTTGCTTGCTTTGGAAAATCAAGCTCGGAATGTGTGAATCACAGAGCACGTCATATTAAGTTCGTGTAGTCCTTTAATGTGCGAGTGGTTTTTGTATAGGCATCGCATTACATACATCACTCGTCAACACATTGACATTCCTCAGCGACGGATTGCTCTTCGACCTCTTCTCCTTTAGATGTGCAGAGACTTATGCATCTTATGTTCCTAGCAAATACATGTGTACTTTGTAGTTGAAACACATATTCACATTGCCTTTCGTATGGCTTTTCTTGGTGAGTTTCAAATCTTCAACGAAATCTGCTGCAGAGATTCGAGGAGGAAGAGAAAAATATAACTTTCTAAATGATCCAGGCAGCTGATTTCTACCTATATACGTAGGCTGCTCACAGGAAACACCTTCTGGAACGCCTATTCCTTTTTTCTGAGAGTCAGGGGTGGAGATAGGTTTTTCTTTCAGGTAATATATAAAAAAAGAATAACTGGGCTTGCAAACACGGATACAACGGAAGAGATGGAGACTACATAAACGACGGCGTTCGTATTGTCTCTATATCTTCTCTTGTGTCCGTGTTTCGTGTTTGCAGGCCTACCTTTTTTTATCATGAATTCATACAAACTAGCTCAACTTTCTTTCGATCTAACTTAGAGAAAGTTGCGGATTTGCCTCCCGATCCCCCCCCCCCCGCCTCTTTTTTCTGTTAATGCATTTTCGGTAAGCCGACTTTCAGCTGTGCGTTGGGACTGAGACTCCACCCACCACCAAAACTGAGGCACAACGAAACGAAGGAGGAGGTAGGAAGACAAAGCCGTATCAATATTGGGAACTGCCGAAAACCAGTCTCATGCTTCTTAGACAAACAAACGAAAATGCAACAACATAAACAGTGGTCAGCGGGCTGCCTTTGGCTGTACTATACGTGCAAGGGCAAAAAAAAAAAAGAAACATTGTGCGTAAAACAAAACACTGGAATTGCACTGCTCAGGTCCGCTCAGAGCGATGCCGCAGTACAATCGCAAACAGAGGTCTTGGAATTCAATACCGTGCTACGCTGTCCCTAGCGGCCGGGAAATTACACGTGCCATGACATATGGCTTGGGGTGGTATATATATATATATAATATATATATATATATATATAGTATATATATATATTATATATATATTATATATATATATATATATATATATATATATATATATATATATATATAACCTTACATTTACTACTAAAAACATCCCCTATACTTTCCTTGACATTATTGTCTGTTAGTTCTCATTAATATTGTGTATAACAAATAAACCGAGCCCTTGAAATTAACACTTCTTTCCTTCATTCATAGCGAGGGTCTCGTTCTGGCAGACTTGATGCTTTCAGGTAGTATGCGAGGGATTATTGGTCAGCTGCCCGCTCGTAATAAGTTCACGTGCTACGTGACGCCAACAGGCAGAAAAAGAGTGTTCCACACTCGCCGTCATGGCTACTGGCGGCGCTGACTGACGCTCCCACGTTTAAATGCAATATATACCCTATAAAGTGGACGGGGGGATGGCCGCCGCGGTAGCTCAGTTGGTAGAGCATCGGACGCGTTATTCGAAGGTCGCAGGTTCGGTCCCTGCCCGCGGCAAGCTATCTTTTCGTCCACTTTTCTTTCTTCACAATTACCTTACATTTACTACTAAAAACATCCCCTATACTTTCCTTGACATTATTGTCTGTTAGTTCTCATTAATATTGTGTATAACAAATAAACCGAGCCCTTGAAATTAACACTTCTTTCCTTCATTCATAGCGAGGGTCTCGTTCTGGCAGACTTGATGCTTTCAGGTAGTATGCGAGGGAATTATTGGTCAGCTGCCCGCTCGTAATAAGTTCACGTGCTACGTGACGCCAACAGGCAGAAAAAGAGTGTTCCACACTCGCCGTCATGGCTACTGGCGGCGCTGACTGACGCTCCCACGTTTAAATGCACATATATACCCTAGTAAAGTGGACGGGGGGATGGCCGCCGCGGTAGCTCAGTTGGTAGAGCA
The DNA here is from genome assembly GCF_013339695.2 of Rhipicephalus sanguineus. Classification (NCBI taxonomy): domain Eukaryota; kingdom Metazoa; phylum Arthropoda; class Arachnida; order Ixodida; family Ixodidae; genus Rhipicephalus; species Rhipicephalus sanguineus. The sequence continues at coordinate 99,838,693 of NC_051177.1, read as the reverse complement.
TCGGCCGCGTTATTCGAAGGTCGCAGGTTCGGTCCCTGCCCGCGGCAAGCTATCTTTTCGTCCACTTTTCCTTCTTCACAATTACCTTACATTTACTACTAAAAACACCCCCTATACTTTCCTTGACATTATTGTCTGTTAGTTCTCATTAATATTGTGTATAACAAATAAACCGAGCCCTTGAAATTAACACTTCTTTCCTTCATTCATAGCGAGGGTCTCGTTCTGGCAGACTTGATGCTTTCAGGTAGTATGCGAGGGAGTATTGGTCAGCTGCCCGCTCGTAATAAGTTCACGTGCTACGTGACGCCAACAGGCAGAAAAGAGTGTTCCACACTCGCCGTCATGGCTACTGGCGGCGCTGACTGACGCTCCCACGTTTAAATGCACATATATTACCCTATAAAGTGGACGGGGGGATGGCCGCCGCGGTAGCTCAGTTGGTAGAGCATCGGACGCGTTATTCGAAGGTCGCAGGTTCGGTCCCTGCCCGCGGCAAGCTATCTTTTCGTCCACTTTTCTTTCTTCACAATTACCTTACATTTACTACTAAAAACATCCCCTATACTTTCCTTGACATTATTGTCTGTTAGTTCTCATTAATATTGTGTATAACAAATAAACCGAGCCCTTGAAATTAACACTTCTTTCCTTCATTCATAGCGAGGGTCTCGTTCTGGCAGACTTGATGCTTTCAGGTAGTATGCGAGGGATTATTGGTCAGCTGCCCGCTCGTAATAAGTTCACGTGCTACGTGACGCCAACAGGCAGAAAAAGAGTGTTCCACACTCGCCGTCATGGCTACTGGCGGCGCTGACTGACGCTCCCACGTTTAAATGCACATATATACCCTATAAAGTGGACGGGGGGATGGCCGCCGCGGTAGCTCAGTTGGTAGAGCATCGGACGCGTTATTCGAAGGTCGCAGGTTCGGTCCCTGCCCGCGGCAAGCTATCTTTTCGTCCACTTTTCTTTCTTCACAATTACCTTACATTTACTACTAAAAACATCCCCTATACTTTCCTTGACATTATTGTCTGTTAGTTCTCATTAATATTGTGTATAACAAATAAACCGAGCCCTTGAAATTAACACTTCTTTCCTTCATTCATAGCGAGGGTCTCGTTCTGGCAGACTTGATGCTTTCAGGTAGTATGCGAGGGATTATTGGTCAGCTGCCCGCTCGTAATAAGTTCACGTGCTACGTGACGCCAACAGGCAGAAAAAGAGTGTTCCACACTCGCCGTCATGGCTACTGGCGGCGCTGACTGACGCTCCCACGTTTAAATGCACATATATACCCTATAAAGTGGACGGGGGGATGGCCGCGCGGTAGCTCAGTTGGTAGAGCATCGGACGCGTTATTCGAAGGTCGCAGGTTCGGTCCTGCCGCGGCAAGCTATCTTTTCGTCCATTTCTTTCTTCACAAACCTTACATTTACTACTAAAAACATCCCCTATACTTTCCTTGACATTATTGTCTGTTAGTTTCATTAATATGTGATAACAAATAAACCGAGCCCTTGAAATTAACACTTCTTTCCTTATATATATTATAAAGACGTTTATTCACTCGGCGACGATAAACGACTGCGACAGTCAAGACGGGGTGCCGACTCTGAGCGCGAGGAGCGTGCTGTCCCAGAAGAGCGGAAGAGGACGACCCACTAGTAAGCGCTCGAGAGGGTGACCTCAGCCACTGTGCTGGGTTCTTGGCGAGCAGCATGGTGAAGGCGTCGTCGTCGATGCCTTTCATGATGTGCCGGATCTTGTCTGATTCGGACATGGTGGCGTCGGCTTTCTTACAGAAATCGAGGACGTCTTCAATGTAACTGGTGAATGATTCACCGGCCTGCTGAGCGCGTTCACGTAAGCGCTGTTCGGCCTGCAGCTTACGAACGGCAGGGCGGCCAAACCATTGATAATGGCGGTCTTGAAGTCGGACCACGTTGTAAAATCTGATGCGTGGTTGTTGTACACAAGCCCGCCACACCCGCGACGTAGAAAACGAGGTTAGTCAGCTTTCCTGCCTCGTCCCATTTATGGGGACACTCACGCGCTCGTAAATCGCGAGCCAGTCCTCCACGTCGGTGCCATCTGCGCCAGTGAAGACCGGAGGGTCGCGGATACGAGGCACACCTGGGCAGGAGGTCGGTGTAGGCGGGCCGTTTGCTGGGAGGCGTCTTGAGGCATCGTAGGCGGCAGGGTACGGATCGAAGAGCCAGGGGCATCGAATGAGGGCCGAAGTTGTTGTGAAAGCCCAGCACCTCCACCAAATTATAAAGACGTTTATTAGCGGGCACTCGGCGACGATAAACGACTGCGACAGTCAAGACGGGGTGCCGACTCTGAGCGCGAGGAGCGTGCTGTCCCAGAAGAGCGGAAGAGGACGACCCACTAGTAAGCGCTCGAGAGGGCGACCCATTAGAGCTTCCAACGCTTCGCTACAAGCGTTATTCGAAGGTCGCAGGTTCGGTCCCTGCCCGCGGCAAGCTATCTTTTCGTCCACTTTTCTTTCTTTTCACATTACCTACATTACTACGAAAAACATCCCTATACGTTCCTTGACATTATTGTCTGTTAGTTCTCATTAATATTGTGTATACAATAAACCGAGCCCTTGAAATTAACACTTCTTTCCTTCATCATAGCGAGGGTCCGTTCTGGCAGACTTGATGCTTTCAGGTAGTATGCGAGGGATTATTGGTCAGCTGCCCCTCGTAATAAGTTCACGTGCTACGTGACGCCAACAGGCAGAAAAAGAGTGTTCCACACTCGCCGTCATGGCTACTGGCGGCGCTGACTGACGCTCCCACGTTTAAATGCACATTATACCCTATAAAGTGGACGGGGGGATGGCCGCCGCGGTAGCTCAGTTGGTAGAGCATCGGACGCGTTTATCGAAGGTCGCAGGTTCGGTCCCGACCAGCGGCAAGCTATCTTTTCGTCCACTTTTCTTTTCTTCACAATTACCCTTACATTTATACTAAAACATCCCCCTATACTTTCCTTGACATTATTGTCTGTTAGTTTCATTATATTGTGCTATAACAAATAAACCGAGCCTTGAAATTAACACTTCTTCCTTCATTCATAGCGAGGGTCCGTTCTGGCAGACTTGATGCTTTTCAGGTAGTATTGCGAGGGATTATGGTCAGCTGCCCGCTCGTAATAAGTCACGTGCTACGTGACGCCAACAGGCAGAAACAAGAGTGTTCCACACTCGCCGTCATGGCTACTGGCGGCGTGACTGACGCTCCCACCGTTTTAAATGCACATATATAACCATATAAAGTGGACGGGGGCTGGCCGCCGCGGTAGCTCAGTTGGTAGAGCATCGGACGCGTTATTCGAAGGGTCGCAGGTTCGGTCCCTGCCCGCGGCAAGCTATCTTTTCGTCCACTTTTCTTTCTCACAATTACCTTACATTTACTACTAAAAACATCCCCTATACTTTCCTTGACATTATTGTCTGTTAGTTCTCATTAATATTGTGTATAACAAATAAACCGAGCCCTTGAAATTAACACTTCTTTCCTTTATATATATATATATATATATATATATATATATATATATATATATATCATGTGTTTATTTTCAATACTGCTGCTCCCAGCTGAGAGCGTAGCAGGAGGGCAATACAAAAGGTCAGTACAATATATGAAAGGCTTACAGAACAATCTATGCAAACGACTGTAGGAAAAAAAAAAGGTTACAGTAATATATTACAACAAACAGTGGTTACATAAATACATGCGATGAACTTGCATACATTTATTAAATCACTCAAGTGAAACCGTGTAAGGTTGAACATCATTTGTACAATGAAATAGTAATATCACATCCCATGAAAAGTATTTCAGAAAAAGAAAAGAAATCCCTAGCCGGTAAACGTGTTCCTGGCTGTGCCAAGGGTAGGCAACCGACAAGAGTTAATGGGGGATGGGAGTAGGCAGTATGACATCTGATTGGGACAATGCTAGTTCTGTGTACCTCCTATTTTATTGGCGAATTCCGATAACGATTTAGTGTTTGTGATAGATGGGTGTAGTTGATTCCATTCCTTAATGGCAAGTGGGAAAAAAAATGAACGTTTAATAGTTTCATTACTATATGAATATTCTGTTAGTTTATTTACATGCTTTTGACGTGTAAATCAAGATTCGGAAAACGAAATGTATTTTGACGCGTCTATCCTGAAGCTGTTAAGAAACTTAAACAAAAATTTTAGGCGGGCTTCTTTCGCTCTTTCTGACAGCGTTTTTAGATTAGATGCATTTACAAGGTTATTTGGCGAGTCTGCGCGCCTGTATCTGTGGGGTACATTTTAGCGCAAACTATGAAAGAAAGCACGGGAAAAGAGTAGGAGAAAGCAGAAAGGTCGAGCGCTACCTGTTGTGGATAAATCTTATGGCTTTTCTTTACACTGCTTCCAGTTTTCTTAAGTTAGTCTTCGTATGCGGGAACCAAACCACATTGGCGTACTCTAAAATCGGCCTTATAAATGTCTTATAGGCGAGCAGCTTAATCGCGGTAGGAGCTAGTTTTAGGCATTTAAAAAAAATAACTTGCGGAGTGGTCGCAGACACGCGAGATGGGTTGGTGGTCAGCATGCCTCTTGGGTTCCAGCGCACGTTGAGGGGATTGATGGGGTTAATCCGAATGCCAGCGCCCACACCCTTGCACGTGAATGCACGAACCTTGTGGGGGGTGGTGAGGCGTCTGGGGGGGGGGGGGACATTGACCTCAGAAAGGATCCTCTGACAACGTTCCATGAGATTAGGTCTAGCTACAAGCTGGCTAGGAGGCGTTCTCTCCTTCCTAATGCTCGGCGCAACAGTGCCCAAAGAATCACTTTTAGACTCCTACAGACGGGTACATATCTCTGCCCGCGAACGTATCGTAGCATAGAGCCGGACTTTCAAGACGAGTGTCTTCGTTGTGGCCTCGAGAGTTGCTCGCTCGCTCACATGCTCTGGCAGTTCCCCGCGAATGTGGTGGCGGATTTATGTGACGAGGACTCGTGGCGGCGGAGTTTACACAGCACGGACCTGGGTCTGCAACTACTGGCTGTCCGGAGGGCCCAGGCCGTCGCGGAGAGTGTTCATCTTCCGGTGCCGACCTGGGTGGAGCCGCCGACTGGTTGATGGGGTCTTAGGACTTCCTTACACCAGTCCCTCTGGTCCTTCAATAAAGTTCTTTGTATGTATGTATCAGTGCTGGGCAGTATCGAAGATACATGTATCTTAGATACTATCTTAGATACTCTATGTGTATCTTGTATCTGTATCGCGATACTTCTCGAAAAACGAGTATCTGTATCTGTATTTCCGATACATTCGATAATGTATCGTGTATCTTAAGACACAAGATACTTCTATCGCTACACAACCGTGCGAAACAATAATCGCTGGCCAAGCTCCGCTTCTCAAGCTGGTACAGGTACCACTAAGCCATCTGAATGAGTCTTGGGGCAGTGACGCAATTTTATTTTTCCGCCAGAGTATCCCAGTGAGGGCAGAAGATGAGGAAGGCAAGCGCGCGGATGTCTACGCCCAGCCCACCTACCTTTTTGTTTGCTCGATTTCTTTTCTTTTTAGTTACGCCAATGCCGCGACACTTGCTCTTAGCCACTGTCCTGCGCCGCGTGTATCGCGCAAATTCTGATGTTGCTACAGTGTCGTTATTGAAGATTCTCTCGCGTCTTGCGTCTTACTCCGTAACTAAATGTGATGTGTGCAAAATGGGGTTCCTCTGCGTCGCGTGTGTTTTTCATATCAACGATTTCAAGGATCTCGTGGATGTAAGTTTGACTTGCATGCCATGAATTAACTTATATGCAAATAAGAATCTAACAACGTTAGCACCACTGGTACTGATGCTAGATCTAAAAGAGCAAGTGTTTACCTAACAGAAATATCTTCGCGTACCGTGTTTTTCACTTCTTGCTACATTTATTCAAAGAATTTACGAAATCATAATTTTATTATTAGCACAAGTGCTTTCTTAGCTGTCATTTTGCATCCCTTACATTACCTAAGTCTGTGCAGTGTTTTTCCGGTCTGGTCACTGCAGTATGTCTTTTGTAACGCGCTCCCAAAATAAGATCTCTGCTTTATTGTTCTATCTGTCTACTTTATTTCCACTACTGTTTCCACAGTTACACGTTGCCAAGGCGATGTTGAAACAAGTATATAATTATGTGGGCGTACCTTGAGTAAACAGTACAAAACATTCTGCTTACCGATTAGGAAAATAGCGAAATTGAGTTTGCAATATAATATTGGAAATCATTAGGAGCCATCTTAAAGATGTTAGGAAGGGGATTCGAGAAACTTTGTTTTTCAGAATGCTCTGTTTTGCTCTTGAGCATCCAACGAGCCGTTTAGGCAATTTTCCATAGGCACTGAATTTTTTATTGTCTCAACATTTAAGATGACAATACTTCATGCTCATAGCTATTAAGGGGCCCGTCTGCATTGTGTTTCTGTACTCATTCAATGTGAATGTTTGATACACAACCACCTCTCTATTTAACTTATATTTGTTTTCCTGTTTTAGGCTTTCTTAAATATTTTTCGCATTACTAATCGCCACGTAACGGGAGCTACAAGTGGCAATAGCGCGAATAGCGGCGGTGTCCTGAGACGCTTTGTACGTCTGAGACGTTTCTGTGTTGCATATGTTCTCTCGTTGAAGGAAAATTGCTAAAAGATTGCACGTTAGTGAGTATATCAACAAAGAATCCTTTACGCCGGCAGATAAGTAGAATATGAAAATTCATTGCAGTTTTATGTCATCTACGTATACACAAGGGTTTTCAATCTGAGCTTATAGCCAGCGGGCCGCAGTGGCGAAATTTAGTTGCAAGGGCCGGGACAGTGAAGATGGTGGGAGAGAGTTTGAACAAAATGACGTTTGAAAGGAAGCCTTCCCCATATCGTATATATAGGTCACTTCTGAAGGAGATTTGGAGTCAGGATTCGAGAAACATCGATACCGATGTACAGAATGACTGATATCTGGACGCTGATTCTCAAATATAGAGTTTTGTACCACGGTTATGTTTTAGCACATGGTGATCACATGTTCCTGACGAAAGGAATGCTTGAGGAGACCAGTCATTGCCTGTGCAGCTCACGAACCTACTTATTTAGAAAATAAAAACAAATGAGACAAAGACAGTCATGTGTGCGGGCCGGGCCGCTAGCGAAAGGTCTCAAACCCCTAGTATACACCATGCGTCAACCCCCCCCCCCCCAAAAAAAAAAAGAAGAAAAATGTCGCCACCAGCGTCGTTGCTGCTGTACACCTGTCCGGATATAGAGTATTGTGCAAGCTGTCTTTTACAGATATGGAAAAAGTCCTCACCGGTATTTGCCCCGTCGTGCGAAGGCTTCTTTTGAAGTTATTGTTTTATATGGCAACCTGCTAGATGGTCGGCAAGCTGTGCAAAGCAAGTACCGCTGTCAGCGAAGTGTACAAAGTGTTCTCCTGTTAGGAAGCTAAAACAAACCCCGATAAGTTGTTTTGGAAGGAAACTAATGTTTCCTTCCAAAAACTAATGCTTTGAGCAAGAAGGGCAAAACGTTTGAGATACTAACAGACATTTCATTCAAGTGAAACAAAATAGGTCACAGTAAAGACATTTTCGTGCATAGGCGTTTGCTGCTACATTATATGGATCTATAATACCAAATTTGAGAATGTATCGAAGTATCTTAAGATACAATTGCCAAGTATCGTATCGGATACAATTTTTGCGGCGGTATCTTGTATCTGTATCTCCAATACTTCTTGCCTGAGTATCTTGTATCGTATCGCGATACAATTTCAATGTATCTTTGCCCAGCCCTGGTATGTATGTATGTATGTATGTATGTATGTATGTATGTATGTATGTATGTATGTATGTATGTATGTATGTATGTATGTATGTATGTATGTATGTATGTGCGTAGTGCTGCTGCGGTAATGTTATCGATGTGCTGGGTCCATTTAAGGTCTGCAGTAGGCGTCACACCTAAATATTTATGGTCGTTTACTTTAGTCTGCACGGTGCTGTCGACTGCAGAGCGATGTGTGAAGGATCTTTTCTTTTCGTTGTCGTAATAACGGCTGATTTTTTTACGTTAATTGACATCTGCCATAGCTTACACCACTCGGATATTGTGTTAAGGGAAGCACTCAGAGCAAGGTGTTCTGTATAACTAACAATTTGCTGGTCTATAGCCTACCACAGTCGTTGGCAAAACGTTTATATATATATATATATATATATATATATATATATATATATATATATATATATATATATATATATATATATATATATATATATATATATATATATATATATATATATCGCACAATAACCTCCTAGTGCCACAAGGGCAACCTAGTGGTGACTTGTTTAAATGGAGAATTTTGACGTTTAATATAAAGACCCAAGAAAATAATTAATTTGGCGTTGCTAGGTGTAACCAGCTGCATCATTATCGTCTTCTGTCTCTGAAGTGTAAGCGGTCCTTATGCGATCAAGTTTTTAGAAGAATCAGGAATATCAGAAAGATAATTTTTGACATAAACAAGTATTGTTGGCATTGTTAATTATTGCCAGATACTTCTGGTCACATGCCTCGCGTATTTTCGTATATTTCTCGTGTTTCATGACAGCAGTACCGAGTGAGTCTTGGGTGATCGCCTTGATGAACTCTTCTGCAAAGCGCGGACGTTTCTTGTGTGTGAACATTGTTGCTGACGTGTGAATATACGTGAACACTGATGACGTGCAAGGATTGCTTTTGTGAATGGACATTTTCGCGCGTAAATTTTGCATTACTTTATGATTATTGACGACTTCATGATGGAAACTATTGTGAAAGAGAATAGGAGTAGCCGGAGCCATACCTAGGCACCAACGTCTCCTTAAACACTTTGAATATAATAATAATAATAAAAAGACAAGGCAACTAAAAACAGTAGAGGATGAAGATATTAAGGTTAGACGTTACGTATAAAGTTTCATGGCACAGTACCTACGTGCGTTCCAATGCACCCAAAGAGCGTTTGCGTCTAAATGCCAAGCGCACGTAGAACGTGCAGCTCAATACTCACAACCAGGCGTGCTTGCATGGCCAGGAAAAACAAAACAAAAAAAAAAACAAAGAAAAAACAGAACAAAGGAAGACATCATAAAAGATGACCTGCCTTCGCAACCATCAGGGCTTGAGTATGATGAAAAAATAAATGGAAACGCCATGGTCTTCCTTAACCATAATTTCCTCCACCTTGGCTACCTCTTCCTTATTCATGCGCCATCCACATTAGTTCGTTTTTTCTTCAAACAGTGCGTGACGGGAGGGGACCTTGCTTGACGGCATTCTCGTGATCCTCTGAACAGCGTTCACCTCTTGTATGATGCCACTGTTTACTTAATCGTTTCTTTTTCCACGACTCTGTTTTCCTTTCTCCGCCTGCTTTTTTTCGCCGTACCTTCGTGGGCGTTTGGACCTCGCGTTATCACATGCCAGCACCGGTGCTATGTTTGTCAAACGTTTGGACGTTGGGCACGTTCATTTCCCCTGCCACTGCAAAGTCATCAGAGCAACTTTTTTTTTTTCAGATGTGCGAGTTGATTAGATAGAGGCCACGGCATACTGTGCCTTTGATTACTTGGCGGCGCTAACTAACATAAACACGATACACTGAGAAACATGGTCCCAAAAAGTCTTGTTGCCCTGGTTACCCTTGGTTGTCCCGACAGTTCCTGCTTGTCTCTGTATGTTCCTCCCGAGATGCACTGTATTGCTACTCATGGTTTTCTGGATGTTGCTTCGGTATCGCCTGGCATTTCCTCAACTTTAAAGAACTTAAATGAATTTATAATTGGAGTGCTAGACAGTGCCAATAGAAAGAGATGTGGCATAGAAAAACCTGGATTAAAATGCCTGATGTGTGACTGCCCCTTATACGATGACAAGCTTGCCCATAGCATATATTTAACCCTTTGCGAAGCCTTGTACCCGAGTGTGTCCACCACTTGCTTTAAAGGGACACTAAAGGCAAATATTAAGTCGACGTTGATTGTTGAAATAGCGGTCCAGAAACCTCGTAGCGCTGCTTTTGTGCCAAGGAAGTGCTTATTTTGAAATAAAATCACGTTTTTAGTGGTCCGAATCGCGTTAGCGCGATTCAAATCTCCCGCCTGAAAATACGACTCTCATACGTCACTGCTGCCATGCCCAACGTTGCCCGCTTTTACTGCGCGGCCGCCGACACTAGTAGCAGCCGAGCGGAAGTAGCGGGACCCACAGTAGCAACAACGGCGCTGCGGCAAAGACTTGCTCGGATGGGCACATTCAAAGCCGTCACCAAGTTGCGGTTGGTCTCGTAATCCTCAGTACGAAAGTGCAGCGAGCACACACGCAGAGGTTTTGACTGTTTAGCACACTGGCGCAATGGCATGACACTAAACCACTTCGAGCGTAAGGGTTCATTCCGCGGCACCCAGTGAAAAGACACACCGGTTTCCTTGCTGCCGCACTGGCGTTGTGCACCATTCGGGCATCCGGCAATATCACACGCATGCGGCATTTTGTCGAACTTTCTGTCAGAGCGACTTACACGAGCGCGCAAAGCACGCACGGCAGTACGCGATCCCGAAACTACCACTGAGACGGGCGAGGCACAGTTCGGCGAAAACGAAACCTTTTAACCACGCGCGCCGTTCCCCATGGCAACGCCACGGAGGTTTCGTTTTCCATGAATCAAGCGGAAACGAACAAACAGCATTTTATTACGTCTTTTGATGCTCGGAATGTTCTTTTTTTACTGCTGCTAGTTTGATTAATAGTGATTTATTGTAGGCCGACTTCCCTACGTCATCGGGATCACTTCGAAGATGTCCCACTCGTGGCGCTCATCATGTGATACATTTAGCTTAATTTCTCGGTTAGTAGGGCACTGCTGTTGATAATATTGCCGTTTTAGAAGTTGTCATACATTGGGCTTTCACTCTGACATAAATTGTTATTTTCCTTTAGTGTCCCTTTAAGTAAGGAACACTTTAGGGGGCCGGCTCGTCGTCCATCCATGCACCTCATGTGGCGTGATCCCGTTCGCAGTAAAGCGCTCGATACAGACCATAACAATACCTCCAGCCACAAATTCTTGGAGGAAACCCGACGTGCTGGCAAAGGGACACAATTTTAACACGACCACGACGTGTCCGCCACTACCAAAGATCATTGCGGCTGCCGAGGAAGGCATCAGGAGACTCGACAGTGGAATTCGAGAGAACATCCGTCTCAAGACCATCGGTGTACTATCAAAAATAGGAAAACACCGTGAGCACAACCTGTCGAGAGAGGAGAGCAATGCGATCCGTGCGCTCCGAAAGGATGAAAAGATTGTCATCCTCCTGGCCGACAAAGGCAACGCGATGGTCCTGCTTGATAGGGAGGCGTACGACGACAAAGTTCAGGATTTGCTCCAAAGCCCGGCCTATGAAAAGCTGACGAAAGACCCCACACCAAGAGTCCAAAGGGAACTGAACAAGCTTCTGGCGGATATCTTCAAAGGACACCAAGAGGCAAGAGCCATCTATCTCCAGATCATCTGCAGGAACGGCTCTGCACCAGGATTTTACGGGCTTCCAAAGATCCATAAGCCCACCATCCCGCTCCGTCCGATCGTGGATTTTGCATCTTCTCCACTCCGTGCGCTGTCCCAGTATCTCCACCGGACTCTGGCGCCGCTCGTGGGAAAAACACCAACCCACATACGCAACGCCAGCCACTTCGTGGAGCGCATGAAGGAAGTGACCGTGAGCAGTGATGAGTGCCTCGTCTCGTTCGACGTCGTGTCCTTGTTCACCAGCGTGCCCATAACACTAGCGGTGTCTTGCGCACGGGCAGCTTTGAATGACGACGAACTCCTGAGTGAAAGAGCCTGCCTGAGCACCGATGAGCTGTGCCGCCTACTGGAGTACTGCCTCAAGGGAACATACTTTAGTGTCAGCGGGGACTTCTACAGACAGGCCAACGGGACTGCGATGGGAGCAGCCGTCTCCGTTACAGATGCGAACCTCGCAATGGAGCACGTAGAAGAGGCGGCACTGCGTTCCTTTATTGAAAGGCCGAAAGTATTTGTGAGGTATGTGGACGACTGCTTCTGCATCATAAAGAGAACAGCGGTAGACAGCTTCCTCGAACATCTTAACTCCGTCGACCAAGCAATCCAGTTTACGGTGGAAAGAGAACAAGACGGAGCGCTACCGTTCCTCGATGTTTTAGTACGACGACAAGGCGAACGCATGACCTTCTCGGTGTGCAGAAAACCAACGCACGCCGGCAGGTATTTGCATTTCACCTCGAGTCACCCCACTGCCCACAAAGCTTCCGTGGTGTCGGCACTCTTTTCACGAGCAAGAGCCATTTGCACATCAGAAGGAGAGAGAAAGAGAGAAGAAGAGAGGGTCGTGGCCGAGTTAAGAAAGAACGGATACACGACAGCTTTCATCCGCCGTGTGGCACGCCGCATGCCGAGAGATCAGCTTCCCCACCGCGGAGACGCATCTGCGAACGACACACGTGACCCCCCTCCCACGCTGGCCACCCCACCGGATACAATGGTATCGAAGAAACCAGCCCAACGAGTCGTCATCCCGTATGTTCCGGGAACTAGCGAACAGCTCGCCAGGGTTCTCGGAAAAGCTGGGGTCACGGTGGTTCACAAGCCGGCCTCAACGCTCGCTCGCTTACTACCGCGGCCGAAAGATCGACCATCCCGGGAGCAACACCAGGGCGTGGTCTACAAAGTGTCATGTGCTGACTGTCCAGCGAGCTACATAGGCGAGAGTAAGTGCTTCCCGGAAAGGATGCGCCAACACAAAAACGACGTCAGAAAGATGGAAATACAACGCAGTGCCCTTGCAGAGCATTGCGAGAAGCACGACCACAAAATTGACTTCGAGGGCGCTTCCATCATAGAAACGGAAAGGAATCTGGGAAGGAGGCTCTTACTCGAGTCGTGGCACATCCAGAACACACCTGCGAATGTGAACCGGTCCCTCGGAACAATGCCTCCGATCTACGTGCACGGCCTCCGGAATGTGAGGGAAAGAGACAGGCGGAGCCAAAAACAAGCTGCGACGAAGCCCCCCTGATCAGCACAGTCACCCCTGATGAAGAGACCAAGCCGGTCTCGAAACGTCAGGTTTCCTCCAAGAATTTGTGGCTGGAGGTATTTCAACTTCTTAATTCTTCCACCCAGCCAGACAGACTTCTGTCGAAATGTTTACATTTAAGACCATAACAAGGCTAGCAATGGTCAAACCCCGGTTGAAACAAACGAGAAAGTTCTAAAATAACGTCATTAACGAATATATCTTAGAAGTAATCGCAATAATTAACAAAAATTGCTAAAAACGTTTGGGAAACCTGCGGTTGACACCGGAGCCGTGCAAGAGAGGGCGCCACCACCTTACCGAGCGAGCGAATGGCCCTCCCCCTACGCTTCGCCGGCGCTGCGTCGCTACATCTGATGGGGGAAACAACTTGACGGAACTCGCTGCAGACGACGCGTATCTCAACTGTCGTAACAAGCAGGAAGTCGATAAAGCGCAGCAAAAAGTAGCGCACATGTCGCACACCGAGTTTGCGAATCTCCCTAGCAAGATTCTACTAATGCCGGGGGAATGCTACATGCTTACCTCAAACATTGGCGTAATTGACGCTTTGGTAAAGCGAGCAGTGGGAACTCTACGAACTGGAATCGCTGGGTGTCCGTGCTACGCACTTCCTCAGGTTTCAGAGTAGTGGAGCTGTTTGCTGGTTGTGTTTACTAGCCGCTAAGAAAGAGCAAGCTACGTTGAGGTTTGGATGAATTGAACCTTCTGCGTTATAAATATGTCTCCATTTAACTTCATTTTTCAATGCACTGTTGCATACGATCACCTTGCTGAAGGCACTACCATGCTCGAAGAGTCATTCGACGTGCTTCTTTCCATGAGCCACGTCGGTAATATAATTTTTCTTTGCTCGCAACGAACACAACTGAAAACAAATTCGCACTATATTTCTAGCCTGAGACAAGATTCTATTTAGGCAAAAACAGAACACGAATGACTTCAGCTTAAAAAGACAGGATAAAAAGAATCGTCAGCAGTACAGAACAGTTAACAATTTCTCTTCTTCCTTATCTGACGTTTCTTCAGGTGTACCACAAGGCAGCGTACTCGCGCCATTGCTTTTCGTCGTATTCATAAATCATCTTCAGCAACATGTCTCTTCTTGCGTCAGGGTATTCGCTGACGACTGCATTATTTACCGTCCAATCAAGAACAGCGAAGATCGCCTACCACCCCAAAACGACCTCGACGTAATAAATGGTTGCTGTAGTGCATGGCTCATGACACTAAATGTCTCAAAATGCAATGTAATGTCGTTCGCACGTAAACCTACCATATCAGAATTCTCTTACAGTATTAATCATTCCCTTCTACCGACTGCAACACGATATCGGTACTTGGGCGTAATACTGACACCTAATCTATCCTGGTCCGACCACAAGAGGGCAATCTCTGCCAACGCTTCCAAATCACTAGGTTTCTTGAGACGTAACTTGAAAGCCGCAATATCAAGCATTCGCAGATTATATCACTTGACACTGGTTCGTCCTCAACTAGACTGTGCCTATTCGATTTGGTCTCCCCATCAAAAATACTTAATTGATTCATTGGAAATAATCCGGAATAGAGCAAGCCTCTTAATTGCCAATAACTAGAGTTTCCATTCCAGTATAACACAATTAAAACAGGAACTTTCACTTCCACTCTTGAACATTCGTCGCGACATTGCGTTGCTGTCATTCTTTCATAAAATTACCCATTCCTCCCGAATCGCCGTTACCGGTCTGCAAAAACCGTATATCACTTCACGTAGACTACACAATCATCTTAGCTATTCCCGTGTGTACGGCTCAACAAACGCGTTCGATAAGTCCGCACTTCCACGAGCTATCCGTCTCTGGAACAGTTTGCCTGACCACATCGCTTCCCAGACAAAGTATCACAAATTCCGTTATATCTTATCAAGCCATGTCACAAGCTCCAGCGAGTAGATGCCGTATCGTAGCTCCAAGATGAATTTTGGCAACTTTTAAACCTGCACTTACCATCATAGTAAATCTTTCCATCTGCTCATATGTTACGTCATATATGACGTCAGATAAGCTTGTTCTGTCCGGCAGTTATGCTGCTTCTTGTCTCTTTTCTTTCTCTACGCGCAGGAAATGCACCGTAATAATAATAATAATATCCGGGGTTTAACGTCCCAAAACCACGATATGATAATGAGAGACGCCGTAGTGAAGGGCTCCGGAAATTTCGACCATGTGGTGTTCTTTAACGTGCACCTAAATCTAAGTACACGGGCCTCTACCATTTCGCCTCAATGGAAATGCGACCGCCGCGGCCGGGATCGTACCCTCGACCTTCGGGTCAGCAGCCGAGCACCGTAACCGCTATACCACCGCGGCGGACCAGGAAATGCACCGTACTGTATTGCTGCCATGAAATGTATAGTTTTCCTTATTTTTTTTATCTTGCCTAGTAGTATTTTTTATTTCTGTAATTTTTCGAGCTCCGTTGCAAACACATATTTTATATGAATTCGTTTTTAAGATTGTCACAGCTACGTACGCGAAGATTGTGCCCCGTAGTCACTCCGTTTCTTGTGCGCAAGAAATGCACCGTTTCGTTAACTGTTCCAGTGCGTGTATCTCTTGTACATGTTGAACTGTAATGCTCTCTGTTTAGGTTACTATTTTACAATGGCTTCTTTTGTATTTTTGCCAATTTGTTATGTATATTTACATATATTTTGTGTATTAAACCCCTTACTCAATGCCCCCCATGGGGCCTGTAAGGTACCTTGAAATAAATAAATAAATAAATAAATAAATAAATAGATAAATAAAATACTTCAATTGAGATTAATTTCTTTAAAACGCATACGTCAACCTACTATGACATTATTTTTGTTACAATATAATATCCATGGTCTTGAAATGTCGTTGTGTATATCTGACGCATTTACAGACAGTTTCTACTAGGTAGTGTCTGACAGGGTTAAGGCACCAAGACTCTTAAGATGGTCGTCTTGCAAATGAGGAGCATCCCTGGGACCATACATTCACGCGCGTATGACATGTAAAGCCACACGAAAGCGGAGATGCGTTCGTTTAGATACACCAGGTTATACGACCACTCGTGACGAGTTGAACGGTGAGAGAGAGATAGAGAAAAGGGAATATTAGGAAGCTTTACGAGTCTGCCACAGTTGGCTAGTTTGCGTGTGCGTGCGTACTGAGAGTGTCACTTATTCTTATTGTTCAGTGGGCTTTCCATAGTCCCGAGTACACATATAAGAAAGCCCAGTCTGCTTAACCCGACTCCTTTTTTCTTTATAGCTTGCTTATCGCTTCTTATACAAAGTTGGTTCATTTCCCCTCATGCAATCCCTGTTTAAGATAACATGCTGATTGCAGTTACGTTCGCCCGGTCTTCGGACCCTGTTATGCGCGGAGGACTAGCAACGGTAAAGTTAATGAAATTGAAAAGAAAACTCAACAAAAGACGGGAGTTTGATCCAGGGCTTTTTTTTTTCGTTACACACAATTTAATTAATCCAACAGACAATGAAACTATAAGGCTCGACGGACAAAGCAAGGAATGACGGCTATATATGTGAAGCTAACCGGACCAGCACATATGGGCCGTGTAATTTTATACTTAGTTTCACGTGAAACAGTGCGGAAACAGGCGTCGTTTGTTCTTGCATATAAATTTATTGTCACATGGCGCAGTTAAGAAATTACGCACCAGTAAGGATGCGTACTTGAACAGGAGAGTGCCTGGTTTTGAGTACACGGAGCGCTCTCGGGCACGCGCACCTATAAGCACACAGGCCTTTGGAGGTATCTGAGGCTATAGTGATCGCATTTATCCGCTGAGGCTAATTATGTAGTTGAAAAGAGACGGTATTCCTTAATGACGCGAAGCAATTAAGATATTTCCCAACCGATATCTGCGCCGAAATGGACAGCGCCGAACATTTGGCGGCCGCTAACTTAATTTGCGAAGGAGTGGGGCGGAAAAAAAAAACATCTTGATTGCATCCATTTCTCCCTTCTGCCATGTTATATTAGGTGCTTTTGATTGCGTGGTTGTTTCGAGTCACACAAGCAAGTTACGCGTTACTGACCTCAGCAGCACCGTGCAAACAGCAGTCGCCAGGCGTGCCAGAGGCGTCGTTTTCCATGACTTCGCGCCTGCTTTCTCTCAACGTGGATCAAGTGATACGAAAAAAAAAAAAAACAGCTGGCAAGTGAGCACTGAAAGTGCGCACTCGATTGGTCGATATTCCGCATGGATCGTGAACGGCGGGAACGAAAAAGAAGCCGTAAATGCTCGCGTTGCCCTTCTGCTCAAATCACCTTGCGAAGCAAAAGCTCGGCCTTGCGCATGTCTGTTTGCCCTTCATCAACGTATCCTGCCGTAGCGAACCATAGAGGCACAAAAAAAAAGAAAAAAAGAAATACACTCTCGATATTATTGCACCAATTCGAACTTGTGTTTAACGTAATTATTGTCATTAACATAATATTGTACTGTTTTCACTTTTACGCCCACATATACCTTACAACAATACGCTTTAGATTAGCGCACTACAGTTAGAGTGTACGAACGTTAATACTTACTACTTCGCAGAAAGTATTGTGCACCATGTACGTGTACAAAACTTTCTAAGATATGCCTACACCAATTCCCTCAGGAAGATGAGGCAGCTTCACTACGCAAGCCAATTCGGCGAGCATTTGTAAGCACTAAAAGAGTGAGCAGACCGTGACGCTCACCATTTTTTGCTACGGCTAATCTATTTAATTCCAGTGCCCACATTTCATTCTTAAAATCTCTAGCGATATGCGTGTTCTCTATTTACATCACGTGTCAGCTTGATCTCTATATATTTTTTCTGTCTTTTGTTTTCGTCAACAAAACGTCTTCAAATAGATTTAATAACTGGCGGTAAATGCCTTTTTTTCTTTCTGTCTTTGTTTTGTAAGAGCTGTTAGGTGGTGTAGTTGTTACTTGTACATCGACGTAACATTATATAAGATGATCTCACGTAGTTTAGGCAAGCTGGCTGTTTTGTAAACAAGAAAGAAAATGAAACATTAGGCAACTACTATGTCAATTTGCGATCGTCTGGCGACGCATTGTCTCGAAAATCTTCGTTATATAAATCTAGTCAGGCACACGTAGACATAGAGGCATTACATAAATAATGCAATACGCAAGCGTTAAAGGAAGTGACAGAGTCATATGTTAACAATAAGGTCGGCCACACGTGCTGTTCATAAAAAGCACCGCGGGATCTTTGGCTAACATTCTTGACAAGTTGGTTATGAGCCTGGCCAACAAGGGGTACGCTGGGAGAATCACTTTTGGCGTGTGTCTCTACGCTTCCGTATATATCAGCTCTTTCTCTTTCCACTGACAGCATACCTCGCCTCATAGTCAGCCTCATGTCGACGACAAGAAATAAGGCGTGGGTCACAGAAATGAGCACAAAAAGAAATGGAGAGATCATTATGCCGTTGGTGAAGGCGCTAATTTGCTTCGCTGAGTGGGCGCCCCCGTGAAATGCTTGCTTCTGCAGTCGCCAGCCACGCTTCGACATCAAGGCTTTCAAAGGACCTATTCCAGTGGCCCACAGAATTGTTCGGATGGGGGAAATCACTATTTGCCAATGCATTTCTGTTATCTTTTTCTTCGGAACCAGCTTAAACGTTATAGCGAGTTTTTTTTTTTTACTTCTCTTCTCTTTTAAACATTATGTGGTCTCATCGTTTTATTAAGATCTCACAATGTTCTGAAATGCTTAGATCACGCCGAAGCAACGGACCCTGTGTTTTTGCCATCGCCTCGATAGTGGGCTGCCTCGTCTCTGCATCGTTTATTCCTTTTCTTTAAGTTCGAGGCGGGTAGCAGTGTGTAATGAATAGGTTGAGTTTGTCCTCATAATGCGAAGCAATGGAGCTCACGCGAAGTTTCGTGTCGATGATTTGTTCTTTTGTTGCGTACCCAGCGACTGATCACCTCCTCTATGTCACCTAAGGAAAAGTGCTAGATCCTTCCTTACCTTTACGTAGTCATTAACGGCTTGCTGCTCGGTCCTCTTCCGGGCTAAAATTAGTCGGTCGCGATGCATTTTAATTCGAGGGGCAGGAATGAGCGCAACATAATTGCTTTTCTTTGGATGCGGACCTTCAATTTTTAAGCCAGATGGTTAACTTCCCGAAACGTTATTGGTTTGATTTCGTTGGAGATCGGACAGAGGTTTGTGGCGTTCGAAGGGAGGCCCCAGATGGTCATGACTGCTACCTACAGTAGAGAGAGAGAGTGTGTACGAAAGGAGGGAAAGGCAGAGAGTTACAGTCAAAGGCGCAAAGAAAATTGGAAGGAAGAGCAGATTACAAAATGCACCTGTGTAGGAAGAAAATATGGGGGGTGAGGAACGGGAAAATTATAGTGCCTCTAATTGGTAATTGCCCCGTTAGAAATTTTATAATGCCTTGAACGACTGATACGAAAGGTCTAAGGCAGTGTTTGTAGTAAACAAACGCGATTCGCATTTACTGACGGCATCGTCTTGTTAATTCAGAAGTAAACTTACCGTCTGGTCGTGGTCATATTGATCAGAGTAAATCCAAACGAAAGACGTGAAGCTTCTTCTTGGGCTGCAGAATGATAGAGAATGAGAAAAATAATGGGGACTGATATTTTGGAAACATCGTTCATCTGACAGGTTCAGTACAGGGACCTTTCTAAACTTGCTTTAAACTACATAATCATACTTAACTGGCTCAGCGCTGTAAAAATGATAAAGAGGCTGTGACTGACTGCTAGCATTAATCAAGTTTTGTAGCGTTAGCTACACTTGCCTAGCCGGAGCCGGTTTCGCGTGGGTCGTCATGATCCGTGCTGCGCATGCGCGAGGATGAGCGCGGAGCCGGCATCTCACGCGCTCTCAGCCACCGCCGCTGCTGGTGGCGGAGAGCGCGAGGAGTGGCGTCGGCCGGGCAGACAGACTGGCGCCGGCGCGCCCGACCAACACCACCTAGATAAGTTCAGGCCTCTTCACTCCGGCGCGCCTTCGTGTGACGTCATTCAACTTTGCCCGAGCCTCTCACGCCAACACCACCTAGCTCACGCCGTACCAGCAGCGTTTCGGCGTGTCCGGGCATGTTGACAGGCAAGGAGGAGGGCGACCTCTCTCGAGAGAGCGAGCACCGTGGCACCGTGGTAGCCCGTAGCTTTGCGGCAGAGCCGTAAGTTGTCCGAGTGTCCGACAGGTGGCGGCAGCCGTGACAATTATTTCACTCTGTCGTTGAACGAGACCACGCGGCCACGCCGTGCGCGCTGTTCCGTGTTGCAGTTACCGCTTCCGCCGAATTTATTTTGTTGACGAATGTATCCTGAGACATGGGGCGGTGTTGTGTACCCAACTGTCGAGGGAACTATGACAATGGTCCGAAAGTCCGCTTGTTTTCTTTTCCGAGAGACGCTAAGCGAAGAGCGGAATGGCAGCGGGCTGTGCGACGGAGCGACGTCGACGTGAGGCTGTTGAAGGACCCCAAGGTAAGCTGCATCGAGCGTACCCCTTCAGAATTAACGAGATTTCTCGTAATTATCCCAGGAGATTCTAATTGGTGTTTTTTGGTTTTGGGACGTTAAACCCCAGATATTATTATTAATTGGTGTTTTTTTTTTTTTTGTTCCGGTCACGCGCAGGTTTGCGAGCGTCACTTCAAGTCGGAACACCTGCGCACAACGTCAACGTATACGGACTGCGATGGACGAACCATTGAAGCTCCTATGAAGTTGACACGGCTGACTCCAGACGCCTTCCCAGCCATTTTTCCAGACTGCCCTTCGTATATCTCGAATTCGCGCACGTCGCGACAAGAGCCTGAACTGAAAAGGAAGCGGACTGAAAATGAGCTACTCCAGAAAGCCATACACGAGTCCCAAGCAGCGTTTGAAAAAGAAGAAAAACAGTACAAAGTTTGTAATCTGGGTGAACTGATTTCTCGGGTTAACGAGCGTCCAAATAAGAAGTTTTGGTGTACAACAGCCTGCGAGACGTGCCTCATCGTCGCCCACATCGAACCGGCGTTGCAAGCTCCGGAGATGCTTGTATCTGTGGTGGTTACAGAGGATCTGTCCGTTTCCGTGTATTTTAAGTGCGCTCCGTTGGTGTCGGATGATGTGTGCATTCCTGACGAAGTCCGTGATGTCCGTGTGCTGGACAACCTTCTAGACAGCGTGGAGCGATATTGTGAAAAGAAGGCCCGTCAACAGGAGGACAAGGTGGGAGGAGTGCTTAGGCTTGTTTTATCCTTGCTGGATGACATTTGTGATGATGAGCTGCATGATGATGAGAGGGCTGACGCACTAATCTTCCTGAAGGAGCAGTGCAAGCTGCTGACAAAGAAGAGCAATGGCGTGCGGTATTCTGCAGAGCTTTTAGTTTTTAGCAGTATATTGCACACAATTTCTCCACATGCCTACAAGTTTTTTCGCCACAGCAACAAGCTTGTCTTGCCGCATGACACTACCATCAAGCGAGTTTGTGCTGCACATGATGTGAGCCCATCGAAAGAGCAGTGCGAAGAAGGTTTTCTGAGGTACATTAAGCGCAGAGCAACCATTCTGAAGCCTCATGAAAAAAATGTGACTGTCATGCTTGATGAAATACACCTGCAACAGTTTTTTGAATATAAAGGTGGCTGCCTAACAGGGTTTGCTGCGCATTGTGCGGAACCAGCAAAGACAGCGCACGTGTTCATGGTACAGTCTTTGCTTTCATCTTATAAAGATGTTGCTCATATCCTTCCGGTAACTCGTATCACAGCAACGGAGCTGCATGATGTTCTAAAGACACTAATCATGAGGCTTGAAAGTGCTGGTCTGCATGTTGTTGCGGTCGTAACAGACAACAATGCCATAAACAGGAAAATGATGTCTCTGTTTAGCGAGCAAAATGAGCCAGGGATTGTTTTTCCTCATCCTGCCAACCCGCAGCAGCCATTGTTTCATGTTGTGGACACTGTTCACTTGCTCAAGTGTATACGCAACAATTGGCTCAATCAGAAGGATGATGACAAGTCGTTTTTGTATCCTCCTTTTGAAAGCTGTGGAAGTGGTGAGGACCAAAAAGCTTCGTTTACTTTTTTGAGGAAGCTGTACCAGGGTGAACAAAGCAAGCTTGCAAAGGTTGCCTATGGTCTGAGCTATAAAGCACTTTATCCAAGCCACCTAGAGCGTCAAAATGTGAAATTGGTGTTGAAAGTTTTTAACAGCTTTGTGTCATCAGCTTTGTCACTTGAAGCGCAGAAATTGCATTTGGCTGCACTGCAGGAAACGGCCACCTTTATTGATTTGATTGTCAGGTGGTGGAGCATTGTAAATGTTAAGACTCCAGAAAAGGGGCACAGACTACGTGATGTTTATCAGCAGCCTGTGAAGGATATGTCTTGTTTGCAAGTTCAGTACCTTGATCAGTTCATTACCTGGCTTGACAGGTGGAGCCGGAGGGGAACCACGGCTGGAGGTTTGACAAAGGAGACCCACTTTGCTCTCCGGCTAAGCACGTATTCATTGATTGAGCTGTCACGGTATTGCCTTGATGAGCTGGGCTTTAGGTACGTCCTTTTGGGGAAGTTTCAAACAGATTGCCTTGAGGCCAGGTTCGGGAAGTACCGCCAAATGTGTGGATCTCACTACAATGTGTCAATCACAGAAGTATTCGAAGCGGAGACAAAGATTCGCTTGCAGGACACTTTAAAGCTTGAAGACATGCCGCTGTCATTGGCACCTAAGGAACAGGAGCTTGATGCCGAGATGCTAATAGCAAAGTATGCCATCAAACTCACCCAAAGCGACCTGAAGGCATCACAAACTGACGTGCCTGCGTTGGCATACATTGCAGGCTATTGTGCGCATGCTGCAATTAAACGTCAGCCATGTGAGGATTGTCAGTCACAGCTCATGATCACTGACCGAGAACTGCAGCAAAGTGAGCACGTACTCATTGACAGCATGAGCAGAGGCGGCTTGAAGTTTCCGCAGCCTTTTGTTGTTAATGTTGTTCTTGGCACTAAGATAGTATTAGAGCATCTTGTCAGTAAGGAACAGGAGCAGCGGTTTCATGCAGAAGCCAACCAAAGGATGGTCCTCTTGAGCATCATGCAGTTCCTACTAAGCGACGGCGAGGAGTTGGACATGTGTGCAAGTGGCCACCATCCAGATACCGTACTCAAGAACATTCTAAAACCAGCTGTCAACACGCTTCTAAAAAACTATGTCGCTTGCAGGAATGACAGTGTCATGAAAGAAAAAGCCTGTACAAAGCAAAGAAAGTTGCTAACGCTACAGTAAACTTTGCTAGTGGCCCCTTAGCTAAAATATGAAGCAAGCTTTACTAATGGCTAGTTTTTTTAAGCTGGCCGGTTCGTATTTTCTTTTTGTCCCACAATGTGAATATGGCTTTGAATATGACTGTTCCAAATGCTAAATGTTTGTTCCTTGTGATACACTTTATACATTGTAATAAATACTCCAGTAGCTAGTTTCTTTCGTTCTAAGAGCAGTTGTGTTTTTCTGTTTGCCCCATAATGTGATTACGGCTGTGAATATGACTGTACCAGATGCTAAAAGTTTTTCACTGTGATAAATTTTGAAACATTATAACGAATAATCTAGCGCCTTGTTTTTTTTTTGCTTAATCTTGTCAGTTTCGGTTTTTGTGTTGCACAATGTAGTCATAGATGTCAATATGACTGCTAAAAGCTGGAAGTTCGTATGTTCCTTGTGATACATGGTACTTACATTGTAATAAATATTTCGCCAGGTGCCCGGGACTTGTGTACGTTTCTTTTAAGTGCAATCTGAAGCAGTTACGTCCGCCGAGATGGAGCGGAACAGCACTATTTCATCTTGATGTGAAATAACGTTCGTTCAGAAATTTTATATTCTATGCCTATATCGCGGCAATGCAGAAATTAATGTTTTACTCATCTGTAGTGGCCGCCGCGCGGGAAGCGTCCGCGCCGCAGCGGCTCGCGCGCGCGCGCTTCGACGGGCCAGGTGCGTGACGTCACGGCGGCAGTGAAGAGGCCTGAACTTATCTAGGTGGTGTTGGCCCGACTCGCCGCTGCTGCTCTGCGCATTCGAGAGGGGTGACGTCGTAGCCATGGCGCGCGCAGCTATTCGCCTTCACTGTGCAGTCGCCGTCTGACAATGCGCTGGTGCCGCTTCATAGCGCCTCTGACTGGCGTCTGCAGGTGGGTAACGCCATAGACAAGGAGAGCGCAAATGCTGCTCAACGGCGCAGAAGAGCCGAGAAGCTTATGTCATCGGATCCCGAAGTAGTTTCCTGGCAATGAGCGGTTCAGCGTACGAAGAATGAGCAGAGGAAGGCTAAACGTGCTGCTGAGACACTGGAGGAAAGGGAGGAACGTCTAGGAAAGCGGCGTCGCCAGGATGCTGAGCGACGTGCCCGACCACCTCTGCAGCAGCAACAACAAGACGCCGTCGATGACGTCAAGGCTCGCCGATCGACTGCCTATACTGTGAAACTTAGCGAAAGCGCCAGCGCGACTCGGACCTTCGAGACGGACTTCATAAACAATCCGTTTGAATACGTGTGCGACGTGTGTGAAAGACTATGGCACATGAAAGACTTGGCGCAGCTAAGTAGTGCCACGCGTGAAACGTTGAGTTTAGTGGCGGCGCCTGAGTGGGGTGAAACCGTGGCGCGGGTTTGTACAACGTGCAGGAACTTGCTCGTTAAGCAGAACATTCCGCTCTTTAGCGTTACCAATGGGTATCGTTACCCGGCCATGCCGCCAGGTCTACCGGTTCTGAACGATGTGGCCGAATGTGTGTCATTGGAGCAGCAGTAAGCATGACAATCAAGCTAATCCTAGACAATCTGGAAAGCTCAGAATAATCAGCTGAACCTTTGCTAACGCTGCGTATATCCTGGCATAGGCGAGCTAAGCTACTGCAAATTTTTCAAATCTCAAGCGCCAAATGAGAAACCGGCCTTTTGGATAGACTGCTTGCGCAGGCGACACAGCCGGGAATGTTTCAGTTCATTGTCTGTACGTAGTGAAGCAAGAAAAAGCTCGCAAAGGTAGTTTGCCAGAAAACAGTCACAGTTTCGCCGCAAAGGCGAAGCAATGAATGCGATAGCAACGAATTACAAAGCAACAAGAAGAACACCAAGCTGCTCGATACTTGCAGCGCGCTGCGCTTCTCAAACACAATGAAGGACGCTCGAAAAGAACGCGCATGTATACACAGGACGAGCGCGAACTATCTGTCCCAGTTATTTATTCATGTTTGAGCGGCGCGCTACAACCCAACGCCCTTAGATATTTTTGTTTTAATGAAAACGGCGGCGCCTGGAATGTCCCCTCCACGTCTCCTGCCACGCGGTTACGTTCGACGCATTGTTTACCAGGTGTTCCACGTCGCGCGTGGGTACAGAAATTGCCCCCTTTTTAGTGCGCGTCTCAAGGGCAGTTTTCAAACAGAAGCAAAATCTGGAATCATTGCTTTAAAGCGCACCCTGCGGGCAGTTCGCGGGTGATAACTGCACACGCGGAAGCACCTCCGAGGTCTGCATACCGCCAGCGTTAAATGGTGTATATAAATAGCTCGCCGTTGTAATGCTAAGCATCCGGTGGCGCGTGGGCCAGTTGTTTAATGAGGCAGGCTGTGGAGCGAAGGGTCGCAGGTTCGAATCCCATTGGCGCACTTCGTAAGCGTTTTCTTTGTACATTATATATATATATATATATATATATATTATATATATATATATATATATTCGGGACATGACGGCGATGGCAAAAACCAGCCGAAAGTGTCTATATAATTGCTATCGCAATAAAAACAAAAAGAAACAGATCCTGTATGATTGGCGAAAAGTTCTATTTATTTTATTTGGACAGGCTATTCATCTACAAAATGCATTATTTGAATATAGCTGCAAATTTAAGCCCAATATGCATCTTTAACAATAGTGATTATGATTATTATTGATTATTATCATATAGTGAGCCATACAAACACATAAAAAAACATGGCTGATCCCTCTGTCATAGGAATCGGTATAACACGAAAGTGAAACGTCTCTTCACAGACGTAGTTGAGCGTTTGTTGCGCATTCTTTCGCCCCAAGGGCGAAGGAATGAATGTTACAGCAACAAATTGTAATGTCACGCGAAGAACGGCAAGCAGCTCGAAACTTGCAACGCGCTGCTCAAGCAGAAAGGACGCACGGAACGAACATACACAGGATGAGAGCGAAATAACTGTCACATTTGTAACTTAATTCTGCGTGAGCACCACGCTCCTTTCGCAAAAGCGGCCGCTGCAGTGAGCCAAGTGACCTCCGTGCTCTCAACGCGAGACGTACAAACCACCGCGATCACGAGGTAAGCGCACGCACAAGCAACCACGCCCTGTAGACGCGGGCGCTCGTCGCAACGGCGACGACCTTTCACGCGCGCTCTTCGAGCCCTTCGCGCCATCTCGCTAGTGATAACGAAAACACGCTGTAACACAGATCTCTGACTACAGCCACCAGCAAATGGTGTATATATATAGCTTGCCGTTAGCATTGCGAAGAACGTGCCGTCCATGGCCGAATCGTTTCGCGCTGCAGAGCTAGGGGTCGTAAGTTCGCTTCCCGGTGACGAAATTTTTCTTCTGTTTTTTTTTTTCTTTGCACACTTTTAGTCTTTATATTTTACAACGTCATATCCGTGACGGAAATACGTCAGTGAGCCGTGGTGAACCCCGGGCATAAAACACTTTCGTGTTAAAAAAGTTCGTAAGCATTCAAACACGTCTCCGAACTAGCAGGTTGATATTCATGCTGCGTTATGGCAGTAAGTTTCGTTTGTAATTTTTTTTTTGAATACGGAAATCCCTTTGCTATTTTTCAGAAAGCACTAGAGAGTTCCTTAACTAGAAGCAGAGATATTTGCCGCCATAGAACTATTCGCCTACATGCTATATCTGAAGGACGGAGAATGAAGGGAGAAATGCGCGAAATGAAGCAACAGAGAAGAAACATAAAAACAACTAAAATCACATCTGTTCACCTCTTTAATAGTCTTACTTTCTCTGTTTCGGCCTTTCTTCTCCGCTATCTTCCATTTCTCACTACTCCTCTTTCTCTCTGCGCTTTTAGAGGTTGCAGCAATTAGTTTTTCTTAACCTCAAACTCACTCTCTATGAGCTGCCTTCATTTCAGTGCTGGCTTTTGATACGATGCGTAAAAAATATAAATGACGCCTATAGCTTTGAGAAGCAGTGCAATAATTCAACTGAATGAATTTGTCAGAGAAGGTTTAATTTGGTTAATAACGACGCGGCTTGAAAGAACGCGTGCAGGAATGGTAGCACTTCATTCTGCGTAAGTCATAGTTCTTTAATGGGGAACAGCTCGAACAGGCTACACTGACGATCAGGGCGTAGGAAAGTAATTAGCTAAATCGGATCGCTTTTAGGACTTCAAGAGAGTGTGAATTTGGAGTGTGAGAGAGAGCCTCTGAACGGTCTTATTATTAATCGCTGTGATTGTACGTCCCAAAACCACGATATGATTATGAGAGACGCTGCAGTGAAGGGCTCTGGAAATTTCGACTATACCTGTGGTTCTTTAACATGCACCTAAATCTAATTACATGGGCCTCTAGCATTTCGCTTCCATCAAAATGGTGCCACCACGGCCGGGATTCGATCCCGTGACCTTTGGGTAATCAGTCGAGCGCCCGAACCCCTAGACCACGGAACGGTCTTTTTACGCGAGGAAACGTTCCGAAGGCACTCCGTATTTCGCGGATGCCACGTCCACCACGACTATGTATAAACGATTTTACGCAAGACACACGGGCGCCGCCACCTTGATGAAACGTCGAATACACCAACCCAACCGTTTCATGCGCATGCGTCTACCGTATAGGACTGTTCGTTTAGTTGTTAAAGATACAATACGGCAAGTTCACCCAATATGGCGTCATCCAAACCCATCCGTAAGGTAGTGTATAGTTCGTCGGTTGTGACTGATTCGTAGCAGCCTTTCTCCCTCTATCGCAATACGAAATAAAGGAAGAGGAGAAAAAAAGATAAGAAAGTAAACGAAGGAACTGTCCGAGAACGAGACACGATATCACGAATAATGTAAGGAGACACGGGCCGGAATATTACATCAGACATCTGTGTTTGCGCTTACGCACTCGGCTTCTGTGGTACACTCGCGCCAATGCAACATAGCGGCCTCCTTCTTCGTGTATCGTATAGCATAAAATTTTCATGCACGCGTAGCGCATGTGTCGACTTCGCGGTTTCGAGGTCGCGGTATCTCGTATGCATGTACTAATATCCATCAAGGGAATGACATTTCTCATTCCACCTGCAGATGGCGTTTCCTCTGGCTGTGCCAGTCAGTACCATGCAATTTGAACGCGTCTTCTTGCTCGCCGTTGTAGTGTCTGCCTGCGTAATTCGGCAGTGCGGAGCGGAGCTTATGAATATGTAATAAAAGTAAGTCCACGAAACGTCTCAATGTATCCAACCACGTCGCACTTCTTGCATGACGAGGTGGCTACAGCTGTGTTGGTAGAATGAATACAATTGTCTTTTTTGTTTAAACTTGTCTTCACATGTCTTCCGCACAAAATTGTCTTCACTGCCTCCCTGGTCGACGAGCAAAGTTGATGGTGTTCGAGTATCACCTGCACAGGCTGTGTTATGTCGTCCAGTCGCTCAATACACTGGACATCGAGTGCCTCCGTAACTCAAATCGAGGTAAGCGGCACGATAAAGAGTCAGCCCTTTTTATGTTTACTGTCGCACACATTTTATGCAGCACTACTATAAGCTGTCGCGAAGGCAGCACCTAACCGAAGTACATAAAAAGCTATACTTCACGTTGGTGAGATCAGACTTGAGGCCGGAAGAGACAGGAAAGGCAGGGAGGTTAACCAATTCAGAATAACTACTTTATTTTACCTAATAGTATAGTATACTAATAACTAGTATACTACTCGACATTGGGGAAAGGGACGGGGGTTGCAACGAAGGGTTCATTCTGTAAAGTCATTTAAGTTTAATATTTGGGAGCGCCACTTTTCTAACGAAAGCAACCAGGCCAGCTGGCGAAGTTGTTTTTTTTAAGTGACAACCAAAAAAGAGAATCCGCACGGGTTACAAAAGTCTCGTATGCAAATTCCTTTAAGGATGGGAAGTCCAGTTTTCGTTTAAACCTATGCGTCGCCTGAATACTAAAGCAGGAAATATGTTCTGATGATGTGCATTGCGTTTAAGTCTAAGTTGTGCAGGGCCTTATTTTTCAGTTAGGACCTTCTGGTATAACTTCGCATCGCCAGACCTGTTTGGCTATGCTATTGGCACGATGAACTAGCTTTTGCGAATCTTACGCAAGGAGAAAATGCTGTTTAATAATTCATCGTAAACCATGAGGCCAAGAAAAGAAGGATTATTTTGTGTGGTATAATTATATGGGCAAGGGATGACATTTCTGCACAAAAAGAGAAATTTCAGGAGTCTTATAGGGAAGTCACTACTTTGCATGTTGGCAGCTCCGTACTAGGTCATTACAAGCGGCGCTGTATGCCGCGAAGTGCACATCTCAAAGATTCGAGAGGGCTGCGTTTACTGCATGAAGTTTACGAGAGAGCGTGCGTCATATAAAAATTTTCGTCGTTGGCAACCAGAGTGCAATTGGGGTTAGCTTATATCAGAAAATATCCTGTAGGAGTACATACACGTAGGCTTCGCGCCGGCAGGCCATCATGACCATCGATGAGTGCCGAGTTGCTGCAGATCTATGGGCGCCGCCATAAACCCGAGCGAAGGGCTCCGCACCAGCGTCATTTCGACAGTGTCTCGCTGCTAGTGCCACACTTCCTTCAAGTGACCATTAGTTAAAGGACCTCTTTGCCCCCTCGGTTCATTCTGTGTAATGTCCCTCCAGTCTGCCCAAGTTTCGCCCGTGGATCCCTGGCAATGACAAGATCAAAACGCCAGCAGCTGTCGTCCCGCCAGAAGGGCCTAAGGTAATCCCCCCATGCGCACTGCATTCATGTAGGAACTAAAGATGTTTTTTTTTCTTTCCGGCTGAACCGAATATGTTGGTGTTGAGCCGCTGTGCCGATTTGGTGACAGAAAGTGTTCTTGATGTCTGATTCGGCCTCGCAATCCGGTGCGAGCCGTAATAACACCTCTTGAATGGCGTCGTTACTGGAAAACTGCTTGAATCTTCGTTCTTGCTAGCTTTAAGTGAGCGTACAAGGACATAAGTACCTTTGCTTTTACAAGGACGGGCTATAGGCGTAGCTGTAGCGTTTTTTAAAATGTCGCTGCAATGTGCCGTTGCCATGAAAAGAAATGCTTTTCTTTAATGCCCCGGCGTGTACGGGGTGCTGGTTTGTAAGACGACAAAGCTGCACGCAGAACAAAATAAAGGAATTATTCCGGTTGGACTGCAATCGAGAATAAGCTTCGTAGGATAACCTGCTGGCGGCATGCCTGCCAAGCTTATTCTGCCAAGCTTATTCATAGTAGAAAGATACTATAAATAAATAAGCGCAGATCAGTAATATGCTATAAATAAATAAATGATTTCGAAATCGTTTGTACAGGCCCCAGTTTTGATGTCAGTGGAAGCCGTTGCAAAAGATGGCACGTTTGAGCAATTTGGAGTGTTTCTAATGCGAGCTGTCTGAACCTTAGTGTGCTAAACAGAGTCATAAGGAAGTAGAGTTCGCCTGCTCACCTTCTTTTTCAGTCCTCGACGAAGTGGTTACCAACGTGTTGCTACACTAAGCGTAAGGCTCCCATTTGCTGAATTATTTGGTCATTCAGGCACACAGTATTCCGCGCATGCGCATTCGAACTGCAATCTTGTTCGAATAAATTCGAAATTATTCTGAGTAAACCGAAAGAATGAATTCATGTAGTTAGAATATATGGTTCGTTACAGAAGTACATTTCGCATTAGATTGCCAAGCTAACATTACAGCCAGTTCGGCTGGTTTAGAAGCAGGTGAGTGGAGCTGCGTGCCTGTGGAATCGCTGTACTGGGACACCTTCCGCTTCAGTCAACAACTCGGAAGCTCGTAGAGGGACTACTTTTACGATACCAAATATGTGGATACTTGCGGCAAAAATACTGACTTCGTTGTGCTTTCACAGCATCGACGGCGCATTCGTGCGTAGCCTGCGCGTGGAACGTTAGCATAGTCATACCGGCACAATAGTTTTTCTTTAGTCCAACTCCTCTTGTGCGTATAGAGTAGCGAACCACGCTACACACAAAAACAGTGCAAAAGACAGAGGATCACACTAGTCGTTCGTGAAGCACACTATTGCTGTTCTCTTCTGTTGTTTTCTATTTGCTTGTGGGGAGAGGTTGAGGTTTACATCGCTTCGGCTGTTTCAGTTCTATAGGCTCTGCCGCGCAAAAAGAAGAACAAAAAGAAAATGGCTGTTTCAAAAGAAAACATGAAGAAGTAAAGAAAAAAAACTGAAACAAATAAATAAGTTTCTACTTAGATAACCAGTTTCCCCTTTTCTTTTCTGTCTTTCTCTCTAAAAAATCCTGAATAGCTGCTGCCGGGAGGAAAGTGCCCAGCATCAAATGATTATCTATATTGTGCGATTCCGACTTGTTATCACGCAAGGGTAAAAAATAAATGATTAGTGACTGAGTCAGACGTTTCAGCTTGTATAGGATACGCAGGGCTTTACTATATAAGCCTACCTTAGAGCATTGGAACAAACCAGAACGCCGGCGCAAGCGGCTGCATAAATGTGACCCAGAAATGAAGTTCCGTATGCCTCACAAACTAAAGCCAAACATCGCATGCATGATGCACCGCATTCGTCTTGGTGTGGCATTCACAAGACGTTACGCCCACTTGATCGGCTGCAGTGGCACATGTCCCGATTGCTGTCTTTGTCAGTTGCCTGGCACACTTGAACATATATTTTGCGCCTGTCCAGCGTACGCACGAGAACGTCCGAAACTGATCTCCTAGATTGTACAATATCATAGTAGACCATTAATCGATGAGGCTGTGTTATGTCCTTGGCCAGACGTCAGCGGCACAAATGTAGTTATAGAAGCAGTCGTAGCCTTCTTACAAGCCACTGGACTGGATGTATGTCTTCAGATTTGCCCCGGCGTAGCGGAATTATATTCTCATCTCCCTACCTTACCATCGTCATTCCCCCTCTTTCGCTCCCCTGTGCCACCTCAGAGTAGAGTAGCATGCTAGAGCAAACTGCAGCTCAGGTGACCTCTCTGCCTTTCTGCAAATAAAATTTCTCTCTCTCTCTACAAGTCAGTAGCTGAGCTTCCTAATTCTTTCATAAATAAATTAGGCGAAAATAACCATTCATTTCTTTGGTATTTTCTCCCTACATATTCTTTATGCGCCTACAATGACGGCGAAATTGCATGTTTAAGATACGCTTAAGTCAACTGCAGTCGTGATAAACAGTTCCCATGCATCGCAAAGAAAAAAAAAAACACTTAGGCTTTATCACAACCTTTTTCGTATGTACATCTCGCTTTTGGTCAGACGTACAAATATTGTCACGTGGTCGTGATGGTGAAGAAAACACAGCCATGCTAATAAAGATGAAACTCTTGATTGGGCGAACTTGCGCCCAGGAAGCGAAAATTCAAATTACAAGCAATACACCCTGTGCACTGATAGCGGCAATCACAGCCGTCAGCCGACGGTAATCTGATCAGCGGTAATGCGCGTCGGTATTTATAGATGTGGTGTCGAAGATGCTAGTCTTATCGTTGGGGGTCGCGTTAGTTCCATGATAAACTGGATTGTTCGCCTTGCACTCTCAGGCTTATCGGAACAATTTAAAATAATCGGGAACGTTCGAAAATCCGGCGGGGCGCGCGAAAGGCAGTGGTTACACGTATAACGTGTCGGTAACATGAGAATAGAAAAACAAGTGCGCGGCTATATACTAATACGCATTATAACTTTCGTCCATTAAAAATGCAATAAAATATGCTTATTATCATCAAATATACAAGAAATTAAGCTGAAAAGAAACAAAGAAAGGCGTGCTAGTAAAATTTCGTATATCCCAAATAATTAAAGTAGTATCTAGAGTTGAACCAACCATAGGCTTAAGTAAAGTAAAAAAGAGACCTTCGCTGTTATCATATAGACATTTAAAAAAAAAACATAAAACCTCTGCGAGCGTTCATTTTTATATTTTATGAGAAAATCCGGGAGCGGCGCACAAAGAGAACGCAAGTTTTTGCGTTGGTGACCTGAT
Source organism: Rhipicephalus sanguineus (assembly GCF_013339695.2). Lineage (NCBI taxonomy): Eukaryota > Metazoa > Arthropoda > Arachnida > Ixodida > Ixodidae > Rhipicephalus > Rhipicephalus sanguineus. The sequence continues at coordinate 99,805,206 of NC_051177.1, read as the reverse complement.
GTTGGTTGGGTTGATTTCCTCAAGTTTCTTCACAGATCTAAACGTCAGCATATACATCCGGTGTCTGTCGGAGCGGCGCCGCCTCGGGCGAACATTATTATTATTATTATTATTATTATTATTATTATTATTATTATTATTATTATTATTATTATTATTATTATTATTATTATTATATGTCCCCTGGTGCACGACACAGCGACCTTCCCGAGAAGTGTCGACTCTGACAGATCTCTCATACATGCACGTCTGGCTCGTTTTCTTTACTTCTTCGCAAGGTGCTGCGAGTGACGGTGGAAGGGGCGAAAACGGTGCTGATTTTGCTATGTATAAAGTAAGCGTGAGTATAAGCATCTGCTTTGCATCAACTGCAGTCAGGATCGCAAAAGCTGAGAGATATGACCGCTAAGAGCACAAAAGAAATAAAAAATTAAAAAATTGCGCAGCTTCTACTAGTGGCGCAAAAGCTAGAACCAAGAGCGGAGATGGGCGGCCTTCCTTGTTGCTTTTTATTTTTCCTTTCTTTATATTTATCTATATCTTTTATCTCTTTTTTTGTCTCTATTTCTTTCTATTTCTTTCTCTGTCCTTCTCTATCTTTCTCGCTCTTTCAATATTTTTTCTCTGTCTTCCCTTTCTTCCTCTCTATCTCTTTGTTGATCGCATCCTTTTTCTTTCTATCTCTTTCTCTCTCGCTCTCTACTTGTTTCTCTCTCTATCTCTGTTTCCCCCTCTCTCTCTCTCTTTCTGTCTTATTCCCCGTTTTTTCTATCTCTTTTTTGTGTTTGTTTCTTTCTATCTCTTTCTCTCTCTGTCTATTTGGTTCTCTGTCGTTGTATTTTTTTTCTCTTTCTTCCCTTCCTTTCTCCTATTCCTCCTTTCCTTCTTTCTATTTCTTTCTTTCTCTCTCTCTCTCTCTCGCCCCTCCGAGTTACTACATCCCAAGCCGGACAAATCGGCGCAGCGGAAGAACGGCTGGCGGTCGCACGTGCACGAGGACAGAAGCAGAATATAAAGAAGAGGACGAAGAGAGCGCGCGCCGGCCAAGTTGATTGAGGTGCACGCACGCATGATGATATGCCGTACGTCGAGGCGAATCGGGGATTTGCCAAGCTTAAACAGCTCTCCTGATAAAACGGCCGCTCAGAGTCGTGACACGCGCTTTCTTTCTCGGACTCAGGCCACGATTGGACATGTCTTTAACACGTCGTAAAATAATTGTAGAACGCCTAGGAAAATAAAATGAAAGACATTGAAGACAGAGGTGCGAACTGCCACCCGAAAACTGACTGAGTGTTCTTTCTGCAAGGTCTGTTTACTTGGAAAATTATTATAGTTCGTGAAATTTGGTCCTACTTTTCCTTTTAATTGGACTACTTGTGCTTTTTTAATAAACACCTCATAAGAGCTGTGTATAGCTAAAAATACCAATATATGCAGAAATAGTGAAGCATGATGAATGGGGAACTCCCCTCCGATTCCTTTTTTCTAAAACTTCGCCTTGAAATGTGAATATACGGGTCTATATTCATATTCATTGGTGACCTATCTAGCATAAATATCCTTCGAGTGTCGTCGTTCTTGACGTATCGTCGGTCTGTGTTATTGAAGAAAGCTGTCTTATGTGAACAGCTATAACAAAAAAAGGGCTAGAGAAAAAGTTATTTCGTATTGGCGGTCCATTTATGACCTCCCAATTTCCGGCGTCGGAAGACCAAAACGCGACAAAAAAAATGCGCTGGAGCAATTTCGAAGGAGAGCCAGCAAATCTTTGGCGTTTTCGCGTTGTCGTTTATACCGGCTCGGAGTGTAGGAGAAATCCAAGGACTACGCCGTCAGCGCCATCAATAAAGCCAAGGGTAAAAGACCGGAACGGATGAACACGTCGCGCAAGGGATTCTAAGAGTTGAAGATTCCGAAATTTTCTCCCGACGTATCCGTCGCCTTTCATTTCTGCAGACACGGTCCATTAGTGTGCGTACACCTAGAAAATTGCTTTCTCGCCTTCGCATTGCTGATACCAGACATATTATATTTAAGTTTCTTGTGAAAGCAAAGAAGGGCGTGTGAAAGGTATCTTGTAGGAGAACTTCACTTTTATGTAATAAGAGATTTACACCATATGTTTAAAAAGGCATCAAATAGAATCAGCTCCAGTAGGACAGGGTGGGTTGGAAATCTTTGAAAGAGGCCTCCTCCCGCCCGTGGAGATAATCTAGGCTGACCATGATGATGATGACTGCTGTCAGCGACATATGAGCAGTGTGCATTATAAAATAAGAAGTAATGTAGAGGCCACCTCCCATCTAAGGCACTGGCTGATCGATACTGTCCAAAAGGCAACAGAGATGGACTGCTTTATTACTGGTATTGCCCCCACGTGAGTGCCTGAAGAGGCCAAGAATACAGTGCGCCTCAAGGAAGCCTTAATCTACCAGCCAGAGCTCTGGGAAACCATCCATGTAAAGGCGTAGTACATTTCCTTGCATCACATTTACATCACCGCTATTTCCATAATGACTTCAGAAAAAATGGAGACCGCGACATAATAGTGATATAAAAAATTTGCGACACGAAACACTCTTTGCTTCTCCTGGTGGAAGCGATGTTGAAAGGAATTTTAACCAAATAATGATTATCATCCAGCGCACATTAATAATACGGAGCGACAAAGATTACGTTATACGAGTCTCGTACAAGTGAAGTCTTGGAGTCTAAAAAAAGCTGGCCTGGTAGAAGGAATTTTGAATGAGTGCCCGACTGGTGGGGTCCCATTATGCTGTTTTTACATTGCCTGTAAGTTAGCAGATCGTAGAGCGGGATTCAGTTTAATAACAACTTCATCATGAAGATTTCCCAAGAACTGATTTCAGTGCCCCAGCACGTCAAGTTGTGCTTTATTTCGATCTTACTCTAAGGTATGCTATTCTACGGTTTCACCCGATGTCTCAAACGCAGTCCTGGAGAGGCGTTTCTTGGCTAAGCACACGCCAACCGGTGCGCGCACAACGACGTGAAACCGGACATAGTTACTACACCATATGGCAAAATTTTAAAATATCAGAGAGCCCTAAGGACGACCTACCCTCCTCCTCACAAAGACTTTAGCAGAGAGCAATCGGTTGCCTGGAGACAACTGCAGACTAATACATATCCAAATCTGAGTTACTTAGAAAAATTATCCGGCAATATAAATTCCCGCTAAACCCTGAACGCTTTACCGCGTGACATGTGCCTTCTAGAAATTATAGGTTGCGCCATCAAACAGCTCACCGACACCGTAGGAATGGGAGGCTACGCTGTCCCGCTTGACGCCTGAAGAAGAGCTCAAGCTGATAGACAGAGCTCGCAAGATGGCAAAGGCCACAGGGGCCCTGAACTGAGGGCTGCATCTTCACCTGGAGAATTTACTTGCCACAATAAAACTTTTTCACTCATTCATTCGCTTTTGGACCTTGAACTAAACACTTTAGATCACAGAGCGTTTTTTTGTGTTGTTAAACTCAGAATCTTTTCTTCTGAGAAAACGTACTCGAGTTCATTCCTAGGTTCGTACTTTTCTCGTGGTTTTATTGCGATAGCAACTATATGGACACTCTCGGCTGATTTTTGCCGTCGCCGTCGCCGTCACGCCCCGTGTATATATATATATATATATATATATTGTGATGACGAAGAGCGGCACCGAGGCTCTGGCGCACGGGGAGCTAGCTGATCGAAGCAGAGGAAGAGAAAGACGAGAGGAGAATAGAACAGCTGGCCCAGGATCGGGTGCTGTCTCTGTCTCGTTCCTCACAATGGCGCAGCCTACAACGCAAGCCGAACCTTGCAGCTGAAGCCACCTGTCATCGCGCGTCGTCGGCAGCACGGGGCTCTCCATCCTAGGAACGCCGTCCACGCTTCCTCGGTGATGGACGCCATGGCCCGACCACTGCTACAGCTACCCATCAAACCATCCCAGGACGGCGTCCAGGCCTCCTCGGTGGCTCAAGGGCACGCTTACGTCGGCGCCGCCACGACAATGCACGGCCTACCGTTGCCCGGGAATGCCGCCCACGCTTCCCGTGGCGACACCCTCTCACTCAGGGCTCCATCGGCACCTGAGCCGCTTTGGGATGCGGTGCGAGCTCCTCCGGACCAGCAGCCCGCCGTCGTGGGCCCAACCACCACCGCCTACTGGTCGGACATCACTGGCTCCGTACGCGAGCCACCGGAGAGCGCCGCGCACCTGCGGCGTACCATTGCGCGACTTCGCGTCACGGCCAACGCCTTGACAGCGTCGAGCTCTGCGCTGTTTCCTCCCATCATTCCGGCACTGACAGCCATCAACGCCATGTTGGATGTCGCCACCTCGCTAGACCTCGAGGCCAGCTCACCTGAGCAACGTAGAGAGCTCCGGTCTACCCTCAGCCAGGTCTCTGTCCAACTTGGTGACTTCGCGCACACACTGTACCGTTTCGCGCCTGCCGTATCACCACCTCAGGCTACCTTCGTACTACCCGAATTCCACGGCTTCCACGACGACGCCGAAAAATGGGTGGCGACCATCAACGCCCTCGGCGATCGTGAAGCCTGGACGGAGGCGCAGAAATGGTCCATGGCGGTAGACCGCCTTCGGGAAGGTGCCGCGGCGTGGCACAGGTACGACGGCGTGAGGCAGCAATCCTGGGCCGCGTGGAGCACCAGGCTCATAGCTGCCTTTGGACCAATTGACCACCACCTCGCTGCCACCACCCAGTCCAACCTCCTCACCGCTACCGAGGATGGAGCTCTGAAGGGGCACCACCTCGAGGCTGCAGCTGTGCGCTGCAGCTCACCTGTAGACAATGTCTCAACCTGCCCTGTGACAAACGCGCAACTGAGACCAGGCATAACACCTCAGGTCACGGACACGGCGTCAGTATCCAACGCCAGAACATCCCTGCCGGTGGCCGAGATCGTTTTCCGTCCACATCTGTCGGAAACGCTGCCCCCATGCTCGTCGTCGCTTGAGCACTTGGAGGCACCGGCACTTGCAGTACTGGACGCTCTGCCATGCAACGCGCCGTACCTGTCCGTGGATTCCAGCAAGACCCCCTTTGAACAGACGAAAGCGGATCAGCGTACCTCACAGCATGAAATGGCAGAACGTGAGAACGTTTGCAACTTGCTGCGAGACGTCTATCCAGAAGCCGCCAAGGTGTCTGACACGGCTGAGATCGTTTTGATCGAAGACCTGCCAGTGCAGCACAAGTCTCTTGGAGTGGCTTCTGACGAGGATGTCTCGGCTGCTCGCAGCATTGCTTCAAGAAAAGGTCAGCGTCGAAGATGGCCTCGTTCGGTACAGCAAGTGGCGTTACAGGACCCACCACTTCCTTCCCTGTTCTCCCAAATGCGACGACATAAACGTGCGGGCTACATACGACCACATTATATCAACCAGGGTCGCCCGCTAGAGCACGCTGAGGCGCCCTCTCAAGCCAAGTCGTCGCGTGGCCTGGACCGACCACCGCCATGCAGCCAGTGTCGCCCACCAGAGGCACTTCTGGCAGGTCTCCCAACCAACTTGCAGCGTGGTCGGGACCGACCACCGCGATGCAGCCAACACCGCCCACCAGAGACATAGTCGACTCGCAGTCATGGCCGAGTGTGATGACGAAGAGCGGCACCGAGGCTCTGGCGCACGGGGAGCTAGCTGATCGAAGCAGAGGAAGAGAAAGACGAGAGGAGAATAGAACAGCTGGCCCAGGATCGGGTGCTGTCTCTGTCTCGTTACTCACAATATATATATATATATATATATATATATATATATATATATATATATATATATATATATATATATATATATACATAAGGCACAAGGAAAAAGGAAGCAGAAGAAAAAAATTCCGAAGCATCCGACCGGGGATTCGAACCATCCACCCCTCGCTCCCCAGTCTGCTCCATTGGACAACTCAACCATGCCGCAAGCATGCGCCGGCGAAATGACAGCGAGCTATTTATATACACCATTTACCGCTGGTGGTAAGCGAATCTTGGAGGAGCTTGATTGTGTTGTTGTCTATGAGACGTGCACGACAAAGTAACCCTTTTCTGTACCAGCGTCTGTATCCAGTCGTGATGTAGAAGATAAAAAAATTGGCCGCTTCCACTCTATAAGCGTGACTGTAGTCAATGGGCTTGGTAAGTCCAGGATATGCGCACATCTATTCAAAGTGCAAAGAGACGTAGATCCATCTCGTAACGCGAGCTTAAAGTAAAAAAAAAAGTGACATCGGATGTTATTCGCTTCCTACTTCGCTTGACATCGATCGAACAATGCGTGGGATCTGCCGTAATTTTTAAAAGTAATCATACCTTCAACAAAGTATATCACAGGGAGTATTACACAATGGCAACAAAGTTAGTTGGGAGAGCAAGTGTCAATATATGACGGTATAGCAGTGAGATGATAAATTGACCATGTCCAGTAATGGAAATCGGACCACAGAGTAAAATAAAATACTTCAAAAACTTCACGTGCGACTTACTGCGCTACAGAAACGAGCATGTGAACGACAGCGATCGCGATCGCATCGTAAGACGTACTTAGCCCTAACTCCCTCTTGTCGCCTCGCCAAGGCACCAATTAAACGAGGCATTCTGGTGTGGTGAAGGCTTACGTAACCACGGGCGCCAGAAGGCGCTCAGCGAAATGGAAAGAAAGGGCGAGATATACGTAGACAGAACACACGCGGCAAACATGAGAAAGAGAAAGAAACGAAAGAGAATGAGAAGGAAAAAGACAAGAAAGCAAGGGATACCCAACTCCGAGCAGCGTCAAGTTGCGTCTTTTGCAGAGGTGTCCTATTAGGAAGACAAATAGTTACCACCACGTAACGATGGGCGATCTCCCGGAATGCGCAGAATATTGCTCATTTGGCGCGTAGCTCGGCCTCACGCTCTCTTTCCTGCGCGCAGCGCTTGCTTCCCTTACGTTTCCTAATATTTCTTTCTTTTCTTCTCTATTAGCAGCCCTGTTCTCTCGTGGAGGCGTTTAATTGCGCGCCACGCGATACCGATCGTATTTTTGTGCTGTCCCTCAGATTCTTGCGGCTTTTGTTCTGTCCCTAAGATTCTTGCGGAACGAGTTATGCAATCAGTGCGTGGTTCTAAACGTGTACAGCAAGATTACGTAAGAAGTATGGGGCCAGGACGGCTATGTTCGCGCCGATATTGTGGCCAAGGACCCTTTCTTGCTTTTTGCAATGTTCAAAGCTGGCACTTTTCCAAAACTATAGTTTGCTCAGGACCAATTACATGCAAATAAGACGGGATGGGAGAGGGTGGGGAGGGGGAAGGGGCGCTATTGATTTCTAAAGCAAACTAAGCAAACCAAGAACGCGTCAGATTAATGCGTGGTTAATTACAGTCACAACCTGGGAGATTAGCGCGCCACAGCACTTTTTTTTTTACTTCTGTGGCATTCTGTCACACACTACCCTTTTGGACATTCTGTCTACACTCGGTAACTTGAACACTTTGGCGTTAATGAAGCGCTTTCTTATGATGGCTTGGTGTTATTTTGGAAGACACCGGTAAACTAGGCGACTCCCTGTGGCTTACAAGTAAGACATCAGATATTAAAATTTGAACGACTACTTCTCTAGCGCGCACGTGATTGTGTGTCGTGGTTAGAAGCCCAGAATAAAGTATGCAAGCGTTATTCTGCTTGCACACACATCGTAAACAGAATCACTCGTATACGACATGTGTAGCTGCCTCACACGTAGTTGTACGCTGCACTCTTCATTCATTGTGGCCATGTCGCTATTGCGACAGAAGCGCTCCAAAACTTGCAAAACCAGACGCGTGAGCGTAAGAGGTAGACAAGTGAACATGGATACTCGAGCAATCAAGACCGTCTGCCTCGACCGATCCGCGTTAAGACGAGCCGAACAAAAAATCTGCTGAGTCATAGCGGAAGAGCGTGGGCGTAGTACTTATAATATAGTACAAGGCAGGAACTTTTCTCCTGAAGAAAAAGAAACGGTTCTGGAAGAGTTCTTCAACCTTGCAGAATCACAGTACTATAGTGAGTACACCACAAGTTTTACCTTATGATGGGTTGTCAGTGATTTACCTGTATGGAGCTCTGTTCGACATTATTGTCGAGCCGCGTGCATTGTTCGTTTTTTCCTTGGTGCCTTGTTATTTCTTTCCTTCGTCGAAAAGTTGACACACAGCTGCGAAGTGATGTGACAAGTTAAAATATAGTGTCAAGAAAGCTTTCTGTTTGAACGCTGCTAAAAGAAAGAAGAGAGAGAAGAATAATGAGGAAGAAGAAAGTGCTTCGCTTGTGAAGAGTGAGCGCAAGCTCCTTGGCGTAAAAGGCACATTTCTGACAGTCTGACGGCCACGACGGCGTGAGCTGTCCTCTCGAATGGATTTCTCTATACCGATAGCGCTAGAGCAAACCACGAATAAAGATTACAAAGCAAAAACAACGTTTCATGCACCACTTGGCTTCAGTTCTTTTATGTCATGCACCGTTCCGTGCTCACGTTACTCCAGAATGCTTTGTTTTCGAAAGGCTTTCCGCTAACAGATAAAGCGGTGAAAAATTTTGAGCCCGAGGCATCGTGTTGTTGCCAAGACACTGCGGGTTTAGTATGGAAGTGTATGGGCTGCAAAGAGGAGATGTACAAGGCTATCACCACGCGTGTTCGCTCCTCGCCTTCGTGGCAACGCAATGTTAAAAGCTTCACTGCGTGAGGGTGTGGGTGTGACAAAAAAACAAGGAAATAAGTATGGAAGCAGAAGCATTATATAATCCGGACCTCTGTTTTCAGTTGACAATAAGAGGTTGACAATAAGACAACAACGGCACCTTTCTTCACCTTCTGCTAATGTTATACCAAAGTATTCATCCCTCCGTACACAATTAAGTATTGATCCAATAATGCAAAAATATCTTTAAACGTCACAGCCAAAAGACAATTATTGTCAATAAAGAATATTCAGAGTCGACTCCACATTATTTACTTTTAGTCAGCTGCAAGAAGAAGTGGTGCTGTTCTTCATGTGATTTGTGGAGGCACCGCTTTCTATTTCTTATTCTCACGTGTTTGGTCGCTACACAGGTACGCATTTCTGCGGAACTGCTAGCTCATTTATTTAAAAAAATGTTTTCTTTTTTATCTTGCAGTTGTTCTTAAACGTGAACCTCCAAACACTTACTGGTACTAAAAAAAGCCGGCGGCCGCTGCTTTGGAAAACTTTCAATAAATGTCCAGTGAGGTTACATTAAAAAAAATCACTGACATCATTTGACCACAGGGAAATGTCGTTGGTCAGAAGGAGTTTGAGTATATTGCTGCCTTTTTACGTATTTGTTGTATACTGTCAGGGCCGCTGTCTTTCTTTATTCATTTATTATATGTTGTTCAGGAGTTGCATAAAGTTAGTTACTTTATATAGCGCCAGCTACCCCTATTCACAGATAATAAAATGCACAAATACCACAGCAATGAAAACGAAAAAAAAAATTAGATAGAAAACCACGTAGCTTTTTTTCTTGTAAGTCAGTCAAACCATAAAAAATATCATATAATCACGAAGTCCGCTTACGTCAAGTCAAGAGAAAGAACACAGGATATAGTCCAGTCACATAACGCTATAGTTCCCATAAATTGCAGACACACGAACATACAGTATTATATTCTGAACACTATACACATAATATCCAGTCACCTAACACCACTGAGATTGGCAAAGTCTAGTCATAGGGGCACGGAATACGTCCACACGGGAAGCGACACATAACGTGACACGGTAAGGTAAAATTGTATGCATAAAATCAGCCTGTAAGGTTTTCTCAATTCCCTTACGTGACGAAGAGAGGCATTACATGAAATACAGTCTATGCAGCTTCGCACGAATTCAGAGGGAAGTTCACAGTGCGTATGATGTGAAGACAGCGATTACGAATGCAGAAGTTACACGCTTCATGTGTTCGAAATCGCACGAAACGGTGTTTGTGACAGCTTGGAGATTCGTCGTCAATGCCGAGCTCGAAGTGCGAATTACATTTGGATGCAACTATCATATCGAAGTCACTATATGCAACCATGCTTTAATTAAATATTCAACTGGCGTTATTCCGGTTTGTATGCAAATGGGCACTGCTGCTCAGCAGATGTTTCTTGAGTAAATTGCTTCGATTTGTTTTCCTCGGAAGAGTTCGGCTGAGGCTTTGATGCATATCGTTGAATCCATTCGACCGTAAAGCTGAAACTTCGCGCTGGAAACAAAAGAGGTGATGCTTTGTTTGAACTGGTGGTGATCCTTTTGTTAATCATGTTATCGAGTGGCGGAAGATTTGTTTACAACAAACCGCTGCTATCTCTCACCACACCATGGATTGAAAGTACGGTTCGTGCACACAATGAAACAAATAGAACAAGTCCTTTCGTGATTAAATTATTTTACTATAATGATCGCATAATGTTCGTCCTTCTGTGCGTGTGTGTGCGTGTGTGTAAAATGAAATCACCGGACGACGTGTAAAGTGTGGTAAGTATGCCGTCATTTAACAAAGAAAAAGACGCTTTTGGACTATCTTGAACAGCAAACTTTATGAGTTTAGGTAGATTTGACAGCCAAGACTCTGACTTGTGTATCGTGATGTTCATCGCGAATTGTTCTCAATGTCGTTTATCTGTGATTCTTGGGCCAGTCGCCCACATCACGCATACCAGATGATTGCTGAAGGTTAAGTGCACCGTAATGCGTCGGCTATCCTGTTCGCTATTGTAATAACATGGACGCAGTACACAGGTCCAGAACACAAAAACATTCATTGCCGCGTCAGTCCGTTCAAGCTTTATAACCCCCAGCTATGGTGACGTCACGCAGTGCCGTGTGCATCTCAGACGTTGGCCAGCGTTCTGATCATTCTCCTTACGGCATAGCAGCTATATTGCGCACCTTGTGTTTGATTGTAAAACCTTGTGTTTGAGTGTAAAACCTAAACAAAACCCAAGTATACGTTGTGTTCAATGTGGTGCCCAAGGCTACGTTGAATGACGACCACACTATCGTCTTCTAAACTGACGAACTCGATGATATGAACGGCACTCGGAAGTGTTTCTAGACCGTCAACACAAAAAGTTAGGGACTGTGGGGCCAGACCACTTGGTCACAGCAGCGTACAAAGTTGGCGCGCCGCTGTACGCTTTCTCCTCCACTCAGCGCTACACATTCCCTCAGGCAGGTGTCATACATCTCCGCAAAAGTTTTCTTTGTCAGTGTATCGCGTTCTGCAGTGAAACAGCTCTACCCCGCGTCCTCCATGCCACGGCTGTTAAGGCCACGTCGCAGACTGCCACGCCATCTAACGCTGAAGCAATTTCGGACTCCGCGAGGAACGCACCTTAGTAGTCCAAGCGTTATAAAAGGTGAGACCATAAAAAGTTACCGCTCGGCTACGAGAAGCTGTCCACTATCGGCCACTCGGCTGTGGGTAAAGAAATGGCTGAGATATAAAACGGGCAAACTGCAGGCATTTTTCCTCCTGAAAACAAACAACCAAGCGCGCAGAAAGCGTGAGTGGCACTAAGGCGAAAGAAGAGGGGCTAAGAATACGCAGAAGCAAGAAATAAATATATAAATAAATAAAGAAATAGTGAGTGAAACGAAGTGTCTTAAACACGAGATCGCATCAACGCTCCCGCTGAAAGTGGAAAGTGGGTGTGACGCGCGGTGGGAAGAATTTCAGGAACTTCTCGAAATCTCTTCGTGACGCGATAGCGCTTTGGATGCACTCGGTGCGGAATTCGAGCGGAAGTTCTCGGAGGACGGGGCAAACGGGGAGTTAAAAAAAAGAGAGGGGGTGGTAGGAGATGAGCACGCGAAATTGAAAGCAAGTAAACTAGTATTACTATAAATGGTTACTTATTACAGTGAACTATGATTGTCTCTTGAGGCAAGAACAGCACAAGCACCGAACAACATAGTTACGGGTATCCGTGCCTTTTGAATGTGTAGTGCAAAGTACTGACGAGGAACACAGCGGCATGTGCTTAAGAACGAATGAGCTATTATGCGTTACGGATAGAAGCGTTTTCTGCTACATATATATGGACATCGATGGCAGTAAAGCACACAGCACAAAGAGCTGTGAAGCTCCTTCATTTGGCGCAAATGCTTGCGTCGCCACTGAACGATGCGAGTGGCCTCGACCAGGAGCGAATTGCGGGAATGCTTTTTAAAGGGACACTAAAGAGCAAGACGATTTGTCTCATATTAGTAATGTACTCTTTCACGATACCAAAAACACCACGCTTGCTGCGAGAAGATGCTTCGTAAGCGAGAAATCGCGGAAAAACAAAATGTGGGTGACGACGCCACCTCGACGTTTCCGCACCATTCGCCGTGACGTCACATGTTTTGACGGCGCCTACTAGGGACTACGCAGTTCCTAATCGGTAAAAATGAAGTACATTGTCCTCTGAGGGGCCATAGACTTAACACACTAAGTTTGGGGTCATCTTGTTGAGCCAATGGCGCCAAAATACGATAAATGCACTTTGAAATCCGTGACGTCACGCGGGGATATTTCGGCGCGACATTTAGAAATGAAACTTTGCTGACCTTGATTTTCTCCACCATTAATAAAACTATGATGGCAAAATTAACGACATTAGAGTTCTCAGAGCCCAATTTATCGATCTAAACAGATTCATTGTTTCTCTTTAGTGTCCCTTTAAAGCGGAAAATTCTGGGAGCACAATTTATCGATCTAAACCGATTCATTGTTCCTCTTTAGTGTCCCCTTAAAGTGGGAAACTCTGGGCCGTCCAGCAGGCCCGCGGAGCGGCCGAGAGGCTTGGCCTGACTGTCCCGACGTAGGAGTCGCCCGCTCCGAGCTAACGCGCGCCTTGCAGGACCTAAATAAATTTTCGCTACCAACCAACCAACCAACCAACCAACCTTAAGCAGCATACTGTGAATTAAGAAAGAGAAAATAGACAACCACCCGTTTGTAGCACGAAGCCACAAGGAAATCCAAACGGATTTCTCAGAAATAAAGCGTCCAGAAATAAAGTCGTCCAGCAGCTTTTCTCGATCGCGGCCTCTGTCACCGCGAAAGAGTTTCTTGGGGGACAACACCTTGCCGCACTTCCCGTGCTCCACAATCCACTTGTACAGCGCTTGATTGCTGACAATGGTATATGCAGCCGTTCGAGTCTTCATGCTTGCATTTCTGTCGCCCTCCTAACGCACTGTACTGGACACATTGAAAGCCAACTGCTTCGTTTCATTGTCACAAAAGCGACCCCGGGAACGATATCGCACAGCTAGACCAGGCGCCGCCATTTTGGCAAAGGACGAATCATTACCCAAGGCTGCGTCCTCCGCGGCGCTGTGGAGGCTGCGCCGAATACTCATAAAATTTAGGCAATGTCACACCAATTGTTTGCACTTTAAAGATAAAAACTTAATGCACGGAAGGCACAGCCGCATTATTTCTTTCGTCATTGGCATGTTATAACACGATCAAGCGGGAACTCCTTCTTCAGAATCACAGAGCCACGAAAATTGTTTTATATTAAATAAATCAGGCAAAATCGCCGTACAAATCGCAGCTACAACACGCAGAGAAGCCTCCAAGTAAAAATCGTCTGACGAGACCACTTGTAGGGGTCAAGAGGACAAGCAACGGGCCTCGTACATGGGCACTACATCTCACTTCGCAACAATATGCGCTCGAAGGTCGTGTAGCCTTGACTCTGCTGCACAGAACTTCTGAAACAAAGTATGTATTCCATGTGTAGCAGAAAGCTGCGCGTAAACTAATCGATTTTAGAAACTTGGAATGTCGTCCTGAGAAGTCATCGCGGATCGCGGATGAAGGCGACGAAGGCACTGCTGGACATCTTGAAGACAACAGACTTGCGCCGACGGTTATAGATCAATAGCGATATCGTGACTGTGAGGAGCGTAGCTTAGCGTGTTTGCGTGTGCTCCCCTTCTCTCTCTTTCTCTCCCTCTTTTCTCTACCTCTAACTTTCAAATTCTCCCATCTCTTTCCCTAGTGTACACTCTTAATCAAGTCTTGGTTAAATGCTGGCTATATATCCAGGAAACCAGACGAAAAATGTCCTATTTCCTGGCTATGTCGAGCACTTTAAGAGGGACCTAATGAAGAGTGTAGGGTAGCATACCAGAATTTCTAGACTTGTTAACTTCCCTGCCTGTCCTCTCTCTCCTGTTTCTTAATTCCCTAACGAAAGCTTCGGCGTCCAAATGGTTGGAAAAACAAAGTGAAAGAAGCCTTACAAATCTATATAAGGTGAGCAGCTCAGACGGAAAGATCAAGGCTATAGCGTTTCTTTTTCTTTTCGTAGGTGAATAGGCAAAGGTAGAGCATTGACTTGGGCTGGCCTGTAAGTACATATAAGTATAAACATCTTGATGGACACGACAGGTAAACGTGCAAACGGCAGCGCTGACCTTCATGTTCGAACGTATGCAAAGAAACAAACACGTGAAGTTCGTAGGATCTTCACAAAAGCAAGAAAATGCGCAGAATGCATAAGCAGACCGCCAGTTTGCTCCATAAAGATGTGGAATATTTTGATGGTTGCTTTTCGCGTGCGTATTCTGGTTGTGGCAAATTATATGGATTTTCCTTGTAGATATGCCGTAATCATTTCCCCTTGTACGTATTGATGTTCAGTTTGCTGCCCGCAATAACCACTAGCTAACGGTGAGCACTGCAGCTGACATTTTTGCTTTTCATTTCCATTGCTGTCACGCACAGGTGAAAAAGGTAGCAAAACGCATAAAAATGACAAGGTAAATCTTTGCTACCCCAGTTGAAAGAAGGGCTGTACGAAATACACGATTCGCAGCTTCTAGGTACAGTAATTCAAGTATTATTGCAATAACTGTGAGATTTTGTCTCGTACTTGAAAACATCAACGCTCGTAAGCAAATGCCGTTCCGGTAAACGCCTCGTCTGTGGAGAACTCTTGGAACGATACCCAGGCCACGGCTCAAATGCGTTTCTGTTTCGCTGGCGCTCCGGAATGCCCGCTGCTTTCATCGGACCTTCTGCTAATCCCGGGAAGGATTAACCGGGAGTGGCGCTACGCCTAATGTCACGAGACAAGGAAGATTACAGCGCAAGAGCGAAGCTTAGCGCTACGAGATTAGTGCCTCGAGCAGCGTGTTGCCGTTACCTCGATAAGGTGAAAGAATTAACGTCCCGGTAAACAAATGGAACACCACGTTGCGTAACATATACCGTAGGACTCGCACCAGGCGACGTGTACTCGCAGTGGCGATTTCGATCATCCTTGATCACATCCACAGTGTCTAAAGCTCAGGACAAACAGGGTGTGTGAGTGTGATTAACATCGCTGCTTTCTACGTAAGACGAAACACGCGGCAAAGTTTCAAGCGTCATTTCATAAATCATAGCTTGCTCTCTCGAAAGCACACAAGATTATTCATGCTATGTATTTGTATTTATTAGTGGCCCGAGCAACCAGTGACACCCTTCTTTGTTTTTCAAGAACTTCCGGTCTAGCAGAAGCGTGTAATTTTTAAGTTAAAACCTGAATTTGATGTTTACAGGCGTGGCCAACAACTGCGGATGAAACGCTAATTTACTTTCAAATTTACTTCGCTATAAAATCGTATTGAGCCAAAGCTTTTTAGCACATTTATTGTATGTTCTCATAACATCGCTCGACTTATTTTAAACCATGCAACCTACAGTCATGAAAGACGCGATAATGAGAAAATATGGGATAATTTAGACAACCCTGTGCTCCTTAGTATAGGAACAGCGTATATAATACGCGTGTCAGAAAAGCTGTTTAACTGTTTCCGCACAAGTTTACGCTCTGCAACACAAAATATGATATATGAACCGTGTTGGGGAGCTTAAGTTATCCAGGACTTAAGCCATGCAGTTACCACTTTCACCGACTCCAGCACACAAGAAAAACTACGGCGGCACGAGTTAATCTTTATGCAGCGCAAAGCTTAGCTTCGTGCTCTTGGGATCGGGCTCGTACGGTCGCCGTTTATAATAACGTTCGCCACAGGCGTCGACTAGTTTATATTTTATTTACCTTGCTCTCGCCGCTGGTACTGATGTCATATATTTCCAGTAGGCACAGCACGCCGCATTGTGTAGGTGGGTCTCTTTCAGGAATGGTCTAGTCTGCCAAGAGATTATAATGAAATAGCGTGCGTATATAATTCGATAGCGCCCACGATATGGTTTCTGCTGAGTTTTTCGGGGCTGCTGAATATTCGCTGCCGGGTCATGGTGCGAGTAAAAGTGTTCCTGATGGTCCGGCGGGTTTGGTTAGTTACGCAGGAACGCATGAAACTACGGATGAATGCGCGTGCGTGCGTGCGTGCGTGCGTGTGTATGTGTGCGCGCGTGTGTGTGCGTGTGCGTGCGTGTGTACGTGTGTGTCATATCAGAGGGAGATAAATGACAGAGTGGACGTAGCTATGGCTCCTTGACATCTGAGGAAGTTGTGCTGCACCCAAAATTTCGGTTGGTGCTTTTTGCTAGCTTGTTTTAAAGCTCCTGATTTGCAAACCACTTGCGCATTGTTGTAGCGATTATAGATCCGAATTGCAAAATAGATCACTATCCCCCGCGAGATGGAACAAACGGCCAAAGGGCGTGCTTCAAATGGCATCACCTAGGACGTCTTTCATCGCGCCCCATGAATATAGTAGTCGGAGGGCGTCTGTGGGGACAGGGCGTGCTCGCCCGTGCTGGCATGCATATCTCTATGGAGGGGGGGGGGTTAACAGATAGCTCTCATCGCAGTTTCATTGAGGCCACAGAGAGCACGAAGGTCACTTCGCTCGCTTCAGCGGCCGCACTCGCTAAAGCGGTGAGCTGCCAGCCTTTCTTCGTATAAAATTCCAATTCGTCGCTATTGCATTCATTGTTTCACCCTTGAGTTGATACTGCAATTTTTTATTTTCTTATGAGAGATCTTCCCACTTGGAATATTCGTATATCCTACCTTTGTCGCCTTGGCAAGAAGAACCACCGTGAAGATTAGGCTATCCCACCAGACGACATCGACAGCTGCGGAACTTGCTGCTGTGCGTAGTGCACTTCGAGTATTTCGCGATGAACCACTCAAGAAATGGAGCGCGTTCACGGACTCCAAGGCACCTTTACAGTGCCTGATATTCGCCTTACGCCGGGGGCCTCACGAGCAACTAGTGTTGGAAATTAGAGAGCTGCTCCATCACCTCTTCGTGAAAGGAGGTGACATCACGTTTCAGTGGCTTCCAAGTCATTGCGGCATATTGGGTAACGAACACGCCGACGCATCTGCTCAATCTGCACACGAAGACGGCGCACAAGAATCCATCCCGTTCTCAAGAACGGATGCTGCAGTGAGAATTCGAGAGATTGCTAATGATGACAGGAAATTCTTGTGGAACACAACAAGTTTACAGCACACACGACTGCATAAGCTGGACCCGTCTCGTCGACTTCGGGCCCCATCTGGACTCTCTCGACTCGAGACAATGGCGCTTTGCGTATGTGGCTTGGTGTCGCTTTCACGAAATTGTTTGCCTTCCCACTCGGCATGGAAGGCAGTGCTGTTTGCAGGCACTGCGGCAGCGATGAAACGATAGACCACGTTCTTTGTCGCTGCCCTCGCTGCAGCGCGCACAGGCTACCGCTAGCTGCTGTGTTGGCCCGCCTTGATGACAGACCCCTGTCGGAATAATCAGTGCTAGAATGCCGACGTGAACTCTTTTCAGACTGGAAATCAGTTCAGGCCATACTGAACTTTTGTTCATGCCAGTGGCCTATTGAATAGACTATAACACTCCCGCTCTACCCCTTTCTCCTCGCTTTCCTTTCCATCTTTCTTTCCTTTTCCCCTTAGTGCCGAGTAGCAAACCCGATGCTAGAATTCTGGTTAACCTCCCTGCCTTTCTCTTATTTTATTATCTCTCTCTCTCTCTTGCAACAAAGACGTTCCTTACAATACCATTCGAACTTGACGCGATGGCTTAGGCACGAGCCCGACATGACGGTTTCATCCAAAACACGAAGGTATCAGGGAAACGCAGTGCGTTAGCAATTTGTTGGGAATCTCAGCACTCCTGTAGCACGACAGGCAAAAGAAAATAAATAACGAAAGAAAGTACAACTTAATGAAAACAGCAGGTATCTTCTGCTGCAATGCGATGGAGCCGCTGAAATGCAAGTACAGGCAGAATGTCGGGGGTGGGGAAGCAGGGGACAAGTCGACAATGGAAGAAGTCGAAATCCGTGTGTGCAGGTATTCCAATCACGACGGTCGGCGGAGCTATTCGGCAGCCCCGTGGAATTGCCCGCAAACAAAAAAAGAATTAGAAAAAAAGAAAATATTTAGCCATACAAGCAGGCGATGCGAATAGGCGGCGCCCGCCGGCAAAAGTAAATAGCAACGCAGCACATCGTTCCAGCAACGCACGCAGCGCCCGAGAAACAGTAAACTGGTGTCAGCTAATTACGCCGTGAAATTGGTGATGCAGATCGCGCTCGACAAATCTTAGTTTTAGCTTACGCGTGTGTAGTGAGAAGGCGGGGGAGTCGTCAGACTTCGAAGCACAGCAGGACCTGTAGACCACGATCGAGTCGTTTATTTTCGTTTTCTTTCTTCATTTAAAAGCTAATTGACTCGACAACTCGGCTTTTCAAGTTGCTGACACAAGACCCAGCTTCAACTTTGCTGCACGAATCTAGTGAGAGGACCTGGCGAAAGAAGGGCTTTGGGGGAAGCAGATATTAGGTTCGAGAAGCCTCCGGAAGTACGTTGATTTAAGCACATTCTGTTCCTCGCACCTCTATTCCCATGTCACAAAGTAAAAAAAAGTAATTGAACTAAACGTGAGTCACAGGGCCGTATCGTATTCGAAATATCCAACTGAGATACTTGGCCAGTTAACAAAGTACGAACATCACTAAGAGTCACATATAACTGTCTATTTCTACTCTCTCCTACTAAAGAAAGCAAGCACCGATTCAATAAAGTTCGTGCATTACTTCATTAAATAACTTCAATTCATTCATTGTGATAGTGTATATATTCGATCTGTCATTTGTATACATCTTTCCATGTTACTGCATATTTTTGTCCACATCTGCGTTATTTGTTTACTTTTCTCTTTTGTTTCTTCATATCTTCATTTCCTCTATGTGTTCCCTCCTTCCGAAGGAGTAGAGAGGCGTTGTGCCCCGCTAGGTGGCAATTGTCAGCCTGTTCCCCTCATGTTTCCTGTGCCCTTGCGAGTTTCTGTATCCAATAACAATAATAATAATAATAATAATAATAATAATAATAATAATAATAATAATAATAATAATAATAATAATAATAATAATAATAATAATAATAATAATAATAATAATAATAATAGTAATAATCAATCAATCAATCAATCAATCAATGATTTATTTAACGTGCCCAGGAACAACCGTAAGGTCTCTGTGCTGGCGCACGCAAAAAAAACAATAAAAATAAACAATACAATACAGACAGTTTTCAGAAATAAAAAGAGCAAAAACACGTAGACAAAGAGAAATGAACACGAAAGGGGAGGAGTAAAATAAGACAACACGAGAAATATTGACGGGGCATAAAAATTAGATTGCATATATACAACTATGTGGAAAGACTGAGGAGGGAAGACTTTGTACATTGTGCCACACTATGTCAAAACAGTGCAAAGCTCGGATAAAAACAATGATTGTGGGCTATGAAAAGCGTCAAGATCAAGAAAATTAACATAATAGAGACTTTGTATTCTGTGAACGGTAGAGTGTTGGAAGAAGCAGGCGGGTACATGAAACGGTCTGTTCTCTCTGGTTAACTTACGCGGAATTCGAAAATTTACACAATTGAGAAGTACAGGGCAGGATATGATACCGTGGAGTAGCTTGTAAAGAAATAAGAGATCAGAGCGATTTCGTAGGCAGTGAAGTGATGGCAGTGATAATAATTCAGCAGTACTTGAACGAGATCCAGAGTCATTTTTAGCAAAGCGATGGTTATATATGCTGAGGAATTTTTTCTGGACTCGTTCAATGGTGTTACCGCTGGATTGAGCAATGCCATTCCATATCACGGACGCATACTCAAGTTGCGGAAGACATATTGCCGTGTACAATTTGTGTAGGGCCATGGGAGACCTGAATTCTCGAGATATTCTACAAACACATCCGAGAGAACGAAGGCCCCGCATAGCAGCACGCTTAACGTGAGAAGAAAAGTTTAACGCGCTGTCAACAACAACACCAAGATCACTGATTTCATAAACCTTGCATAACGGCACAGAATTGACAGAGTATTGAAATGACACGCTAGATGTTTTGCGAGTGATAGACATGAATTTTGTCTTCGAGGTATTCAGAGAAAGGTTATTACCGTCGCACCATTCGGAAAAAGAGCGCAAGTCTGACTGCAGCAAGCGACAGTCGTTAACTGAATGAATTTCCTTAAAAATCTTGATGTCATCGGCATACAAGAGGAAAGAAGAATTACGAATGGCAAAAGAAACATCATTAACGTAAATTAAAAATAAGAGTGGGCCTAATACCAACCCTTGAGGGACCCCACTAGTCACTTTATACAAAGAAGACGTTTGGCCATTTACGGTAACATAACAATATCTATTGAGCAGATAGCTCTGAAGGAGATTCACAACTGACAAGTCAACATCAAAGTGCGCAAGTTTAACCATAATCAGCGTGTGGCTGACTACGTCAAAGGCCTTGCTCAGGTCACAGTAAATTACGTCAACCTGTCCTCTCTGAGAAATAGGTGTGGAGATCTGCGTCATGAAACTAGCAAGATTTGTGGTAGTTGAGCGGCCAGCGAGAAAACCATGTTGATTAGGAATCAATGAGTTTTTCACACTAAAAGACAATATGTCGTGAAGAGCCAGCTCGAAGATCTTTGATGTGGTACATAGTAGAGAAATCGGGCGATAATTAGAAGCATCTGTTTTAGAGCCCGACTTAAATACTGGAAAAACACGAGCAGTTTTCCACATGCTTGGAAATGTGGAAGTGTCCAGGCAGTTATTAAATATCGTAGTTAGTACTGGGACAAATATACTACCATAAGCTTTTAGTATGGCGGAGGGGATGCCATCTGGCCCACATGATAAGGATGGTTTTAAGCGCTTAATGCATTCGCAGATAAGATTTTCATCCAGCGACAAAGCACTGGATGAGCTAACCGCCTTGGGCTGTTCTCTGATATCAGTGCTAGAGTCTGAGGCCTTATAAACGGATGAGAAATGCGTGGCAAAACAGTCAGCGACGGCATGCACTTCTACCCCATTTGAGTCCAGTGGTCTGAATGACTCTCCGCTTTTGCTGGACCGTTTACGTACATATTTTCAAAACTCAGCCGGCCTGTCAGAGGCGCTTTTTTCTAAGAATTCAATATACGAACTGTGATCCCGTTTATATAGGCGTTTAGAGAGAGTTCGAAGGAAGCTGAACTCTTCCTTCCACTCGCTGGATGGAGAACATTTAGATTTCCTGTGTGCGTGATCTTTATGCTTCAGTGCACTGATAAGTTCAGATGAGAACCAGTGGGGATATTTACGTTGTTTAGGTGTATATTGGGGAATAAAATTAGGCATGCTGCTCAGTACAAGCTCCGTAAACCGATCAACCTGCTCATCAACATTTGGTTTGTCAGTAACCTGTGACCACTCAACGGTAGACAAGTGATGATAGAGGCCCGTGTAATCACCTCGCTTGAAGGCAAATCTCGGAGATTTGTTTACGTAACTGCTGAAGCTCGTTGTTTCGGCTGATGCGGATAATCTTACTTTAAGTGGTGGGTGGAATTTGTCCGGACGTACAAGAGAGATGTCGGAGCGGGAAACTTCAAGGGGTTGATCGTTTGACACACACAGGTCTAAGACGTTACCACTGGAATTGACGACTGAGTTATGTTGCAGGAGGGAATTAAACGCCAGAAAGTCCAAGAGCAGGCTGCACTTTTTCTCTATGAAATGATTGTAATGAGAAAAAGTAAGCGTTCTCCAGTCAATTCCAGGTGCCTTGAAATCCCCAAGAACAATAATTCTGTGCCCACTATGAGAAGATACCACAAGTTCAATGGAAGACATGACATCATGAAACGAGGCAGGGGACATGCTGGGCGGTAAATACAAACATCCAATCAACAATTTTTCACTGCGCTCAAGGTTGGTTTCTAGCCAAATGGATTCTTCGATAGTTTCTAGGTCTTTCCGTCTAACGGATTTCAGTGAATTGTCAATGGCAATGAGCACGCCACCGCCTTTCTGCTTGGTTTCACTGAAATCTCGGTCACTGCGGAAGGTGGTGTAGGTCGGGGAAAAAAGCTCAGATGAGGGAATTTCAGCGCTTAGCCAGGTTTAAGAAATAGCAATAATAGGAAAAGAAGACGAAAGAACATTAAAGAAAAACTCTCGTGTCTTGGTACGTAGACCACGAGCATTTTGGTAGAATATGTCTACGTTACACGGCACTTTCGATTCCAGTCACTTGCTCAGAGGGATGAAGCATGTCATCGCGCAGCTCCCCACGAAATGGCTTGAAGAGGCATCCGAGGGGCCACATCGAAGGGTCATTCAGGCGTTGTAGTGTTTCCTTGTCGACTTCGATGTAGAACGAAGAATAGGACTGAAATTTGGTTTGAAGTCGCCGGCAGGAGATGGGAGACAGATCGAATGAAGCAATATGTTTTTTGATGTCAGCAACAGTGGTGTCCGGGCTCAGCTTCGTAACAAAAATGGCCTTTGGCCGTTGTGGCCGTTGTGGCCGTTGAGCTACAGATATATTCGATGTTGTCATAGCTCCAAAAGAGGCGGGTTTCTTCTTTCTTTCCCCTCAGTCACCGCTGCATAAGAGGCTGTCGCAGGCATCACACTGCCACGCTCGGACGTGTCTACGTCAGCTGGCGGCGAATTCGAAGATGAAAGAGTTTTGGAGAGAGGTGGTTCAGAGCAGGCAGCTTGCTCAGAAGTCACTGATCGCTCAACGATCACGTGCGCTGGGGGGATCACAGGTGCCTTCACTGCCACTCCGGCCGTGCGGCGCGTCAGCTCCTCACGCAGGAAGCGGACCTCTGCACGAAGGGAGGCGACCACGCGGGCTTGTTGTTCAACACCGCGGGAGTGATCCTTACGGAGGCGCTCGTTGTCTTCGCGTAGTTGGGATACCTCGTCGCTGAGGAACGAGATTCCCTCCAAAGCGTCGAGGAGAAGGCGGCGCAGCCCGGCGAGATCGCCATCCGGAGGGGTGCACGTGGAGAGGGAACCGGTTTGAGAGCTGCAATGCTCATCGATGCACGCCGCCGAGTTGTCTTCGCTAGGCTTACCAGCAGCACGGCTCAGATCACATAAATTGCAGCAAAACGAGCGCGATCCAGACTTCAGGAGTTGCAGCTCTTCATCAGGCCAGGTTACACACTTCGCATGAACACGTTTAGAGCAATTCTCACAGCGGAAAAACTGCTGCTTACCGAAAAACGGGCAGGAGAATAGCAAGCATGCGTCCCGAGTGGGAGCCATGGTAATAATAATAATAATAATAATAATAATAATAATAATAATAATAATAATAATAATAATAATAACAATAATAATAATAATAATAATAATAATAATAATAATAATAATAATAATAATAATAATAATAATAATAATAATAATAATAATAAATAGGAACATGTAAACGTAGGAAAAATGATATTTCGAACTAGTTAACCTGCCTACTTTTCACTCGGTTGCCTCTGTGTCTTTACACTTTTTCTCTTTTTCTCTATGCAGTTTACTTGTACGCCTAATGTTGATATTCATGCTTCAGATAAAGTATAAAAGTCTATAGCAGTCCATAGCAATATCGTGACTGAGAAGGCCATAGACAAGGGCACTGAGTCTTCCAGTATGCAAGTGCATGGACTCGTTGACAATGCGCATAATTATAGATGTTTCCTCGCAACATCAAATAATTTCTCAGTTACAGAATACGATATTGCAGACAAATGACACTTCATTCCTTCGACATTCAAGCTTGAAATTAGAACTCAATAAAGGACCACCCTTGATCTTGTAGTGTTTTTTTCTGCTCACCATAAAAATTCATAACCATTACAAAACATTAAAGAGCTTGATGTGCAAAAATGTCGGATAGAAAATAAGTAAAAACAAAACACGCTCCCCGAATCGGCTGGCTAGGAAACAAGAAATTAGCTCGGTGGCTAGGCCTCAAGAAACACTTCGTTGTCGGGCTTAGTCGGTGAAGACTGCTAAGTCTATTATCAGAAGCGGCGTCAATGAACCGCCGGCCGACCTGGGGAAAGCTCAGGGGAGTAACGCACTAATCTTATTGGAAAAACTTCGCAGCTTCCACGTGGGCAGGCCAAATTGGAATCCCCGAAGGACGTGGTTGATACAAAGAATGACACGAGAACAGCACGGCGCCCCGGAGCAAAATGACAGGTATACGTGAGTTGATACCCCTATACATCCTGTAACTGCGTTTAACGGGTCTCTGGTGTGAGTTGGTCTGTGGATAGGCTGACGCTGCTAATGAAATATAACAAATAAAACACCACAGTAACAGATACAAACATCGCTACCTTGTGTACTGATACAAACAAAGTATACGCAATTTGGACGCGGATGTTGAGGTGAAGAGGAGAGATAGCGCAATAAAAAAAAGCAACAAACGACACCGTTTCGTCGTTGTCAGAAACTGCAGCGAAAGAAACGCAAAAAAAAAAATAAAGAGGAAAAGATCAAGCTCATCCTTGTTGTAGCGAAGGGACACGTACAACTAGCGAATCAAGGATGCGAGACCAGTGTTAGAGTTCGTGCTTGCATGTACCTCGACCAGTGAGAGTAAACATCGCATTTGTGCTGAGAAACTCGAAGAACCTGTTCAGGGGCACCAGTGTAGTGGGGATATAGTACATACTTTCAAAACCCGAAGAAGCTCTGTTATTGAAATAAGAAAAAAAAAGAGACTTTATTCTGTATGTAGCAGGAGCACCGAGTAGGATTGAGAGAGCTAACTTGGCAATTTTGCCTCGGAAAGCCATTAGTTAGGTTATCTGAGCCACTGATTTCAATCTTAAGTGTCAATTCTTACTTTACGAAGGGCATACAGTGTTTCATCATCGATAAAAATCCCCATAGAATCAAAGAATAATTTGAGCCCTCACCATTGATATAAATGCAGTCGACATTCCGTCCAGGCGCAGCACTAATAGTGGTTGCTTATCTATGTTCACTAAGCGTAAGGTCTATCAATGGAAAGCGATCAATTTTCTTAAGAAGCTGCACACTTTGTCACTATGTGCAGCCTTAACAAAAGAAAGACGTACACCGGACGAATAAAACTCGAAAGCTTTTTCGGTCGGTGTGCTTTTTTTGTCATGTTTGTTCTAGAACAGATGGTCTACCATGAAACTGTCGACTACGCCTACGTTCGCTTTCAGTCACCGAAAGGTTTCTACTTGATAAGTTCCGTGACCCCAGTTAAGCTGAAGCACGCACTTTAGTTTCTTCTATGCCGCTAAACCGCTAAACTCGTTCATAGAAGAAACTAAAGTTTCTTCTATGAACGAGTTTGATGCGGTTTACGTTTATTGGTACATTTAGTGTGCTTGCAGGGAGCAACCTTGGGAAGAAAAGCACTCGCAATTCAAATGTGTCGTCGAAGTCGTGCGTGTTTATTAATCCTTAATAATATTTTGGGAGGTTTACGTCCCACTAAAACGACATGATTATGAGAGACGCCGTAGTGGAGGGCTCCGGAAATTTCAACCACCTGGGGTTCTTTAAAGGGGCTGACAACTGGTCAGAATGTGTGACTTGATGCTGGTGGAAATGAACAGACCGAGCATTATGGTGACAGATTGAAGCATCCTTTTCGTGATCTCAGTAGGATTCACATTTTTAAATCGCGTTTAAAAGTCACAAAAAAGCCGGTATGTAGCGCAGCCTAGTGGACGAGCCTTGAAACTATAGATTATGGAGTCGTTTAATTTTCTGTACGTAGTCTAATGCTTTCATGCGTATCATAATAAGTGCTGAGAGTTAGAGTATCTTTATTATTATTCATCCCCACTCTATTCTGTGCTGCTTACGAGGTAAAAAAACAGTTACACGCTGAAAGCGGCGCTGCCTTCGCGGTAACTAGTGAAACATGTTGAGCCGCGGCGCATGCGCGCGGAGTACACGCATGTGCAGCAAATCGCCGCGCACAAACAGGAACCGCTCTCTCGTACTCACCTCCTACTGTTTGCAGCATGTGCTGTGTGCATATGACTTTACAGTCCCCGCAGATAGAAAATAATAATGATAAATGTTTCACGGCGTTTTCTGTGTTACCGTTCCGTGTGTAGATACTCTCTCTGACCGGCAAGTTTTCCGTTGTGCTAAAGAAAGCACATACCATAAAAATTGGTTGTCGATCCCTTTAACACGCACCTAAATATAACTACAGGGGTCTCTCTCATTTTGCCTCCACCTAAATGCGCCTGCCGCAGGCGGGATTCGTTCCCGCGACCTTCGGGTCAGCAGTTGTGCTGTACTTCAGCTCTCCCTCCACAACTCACGAGGAGGTTACTTTCCCGTAGGATACTTGCCCATGAAGTAACGAGATGCTTCGCGAGTGGCAGTGGACCTTGAGTGTCAATGTTATAGACGCACATAATTAGGCTGAGTGCTAATAGCACACCAACGAGGAATAAGGCAGCGTTGAAAACGCTAAGTTTTGCTGACCTTATAAATATTAGAAGAACAATCTGTCTAGTTATGAAAAGAAACAACCCTTTCGTGCGTGTAAGAGTGACGGCTTCGATAGTACACAATGAGAATGCGATCGATCAACGTCGGTCGCGGCGAGCTACTGTTTGTAAATGTTTACTTCTCAGAGGAACCCCTGAGGCGCAATTTTGGTCTGTGGGCTGTCGCTGGCAGATCCAACCAGGAAAGCCGCGGTTAGGGAAGTCACGTTGACGAGAAGAAGGGGATCAGGTGAAGAGGGGCAAAAGCGCAGAGGCTTAGGCAACACGTAGCCTGCACACTGCATTATGAAAGAGTGACGATGGGCAAGTCCCCCTAGGGCATACGCGGAAGGAGATATGTAGGCGCTCCCTACACACATGCTGCCGGAGGTGCTGTGTAACAGGCGAAGCCAGATCACCAGATGAGTTTGTTAACTGGGCTAATATTCCGGAAATATCGCGTGCCGTTCATTAAGAATACCTGGCAACGTTTGCTGGACAAGGAATACTGCCACCATCATCATCATCATTACCCTGACCACGCCCATTGCAGGGCAAAGGCTTCTCCCATCTTTTGTCCAATAATCCGGTCCTGTGCTTGCCGCGGCCACGTATCCACGTTACGGTGTTGAAAATATTTATTTATTTATTTATTTGTGGGCGATATATGACCCAACGCGCCGAACAGAGACACGCCTCTCGCGCGATTCAGAACACTCCTTGAACAGAACAGGATGCGCTCACTAGATATAATGGCATAACAAAAGCATATCTAAACGGCAGAAAGATCTACCCACCGCCGAGTCCTAAACTGAACAAAAAGCAAGCCGCCGGCTGGAAACAGTGCCAGACGAACACCTTCTCTAACCTTTCCATCTAAAAGGAATCTACCCAGACAAGAATCAGGCTGACGCGTGCAAGTTGTGCTAGGAAGGGCCAGCAACACCAAAACTCATGTAATGGGAGTGTAATATAGTCAGGGCTGGGCAAATATACTTTGAAATTGTATCACGATACGATACAAGATACTCGAGCAAGAAGCATTTGAGATACAGATACAAGATACTCGCGGAATAATTGTATCCGATACGATACTTCCCAATTGTATCTTAAGATACTTCGATACATTTGCAAATTTGTTATAGATATATATAATGAAGCAGCAGAGGCCTATCTAGAAATGTGTTTACTTGAAAATTTCTTAACTTCGACCGGCTTTGTTTAATTTTAACAGAATACCTGTTTGTATCACAAAATACAAACGTTCTTGCTCAAGGCGTATTAGTTTCATTTCTAAACGACTAATTGGGATTTGTTTGGCTCATTAACATGATAGCTCTTTAAGTGCTGCGCTGTTGTTTTTGCTTGACACTTCTGTAGTTTATTGGTGTCGCTGCCCTACTTGGCGACAATCTAGCTGGTTACCATTTACTTGCAAGTGCCTCCACATGATGGCGCAAATACGGCTGTGCATTCATACCTTGTCCGCAAGCGTATTGTTTTCGTAATACCACCTCCACCGACAGGTGCACAGCACCAACAACGTTGGTAGCGATATTGTTTGTGATGCGTCGTACAAAGACGATGAACTACATAGTCGGCGCTCACAATTAATTGAGGAAATGAAACTGCAGTGATTTTTCATATTTTACTTATGTGTTGGCGTAAAGCGTTCGTTAGCAACACATTCACTAGCGTGCAATCTTTTGCCACATGTTCTCCGAGAGAACCTGAGCCGCCATTAAACGTCTCAGACGTATTCTAGCGGCACAAAACGCCGCAGGTTATCACTGCTATTCACAGTATTGCCACTTCTAGCTCTGCTTACATGCGGATTTGTAACAATAAGAATACTTTAAGGTGACCTAAAAAAGGAAAAAGAATATATTTAAGTCAAATGGCAAGGTGGTTCCGTATTAAACAACCAAAGTCAATAAGAATACAGGGTGTTTCACGTAAGTAGAACCTAGTATTCCAAAAACAAGTGGTTAACCGCCGCTGAATAAAACCAAAGGTATTTGGTTTGCCGTCATGTGGCACTCGTTATGGTATGTTTTGTACTCAGCTTAACTGGTTAATTAAATAAGGTCAATTATGCGATATTGCGACATTTTTAATATTCACTTTAGGGCCAACTACGCTTCGACACGTCGTAGAGCGAATTCAAAAACGGCCGACACAATTTTTTTTTGGCAACGTACATGCTGCGTGGTGAATATTTTCGGGCTTTTAGAGAAAGCCCGTGAAATATGAAATAACACCACGTTCGCAGACAGTTATAAAATAAGAATAAAGCACAGAGCGTATTTTAGCAGCAAGTTACAAAATACATATTACAATAAAGAGACGGGCGAAAAACTACGCAGAGGACTGGGTAATGGGTTGCAAACGGAAGACGGCAAAGAAAGCGCTTATGCTAACAATCAAATGATCATTAAAAGAATTTCTCGAATAATTTAGCAGGAAGAACAGAGATACAGTACGTCAAAATATTTCCTGTTACGTAAATGCCGGTTCTATTGCATCTAACGTCAGCACCGATAGTGGGACGGTTGTTAGAATCTCCTTTGCATGTAAGTCGATCTGATCATACTATGCAAGTCAAGCTTCCATCCAGAAGATGTTTCAAACCGCTGCTGTGTGAAAGGCGCGACACGCAAAGCAGCCCCATTCTTGTATTCTTGAGACATTGCAACGAAGCATCTCGCAAGACAACCTTCGATAGCGACAGTATAGCGGCATCAGAATTTGTGCAAAAGACGCCGCACGCATTGGAGTAGGCAGCATAGTGCAGGGTCTATGAACAAGTGTCATGACATCAATACAACTAAAAAGAAAGAAAACATCTAGGAAAAAAAAAAGGTAGGCTGCGCGGAGACGTTCGCACGCTTGTTTTTGCCGCGATGGCTCGAGCGCCATCACGTGACCCTGCTTCACCAATAGGGACGCTTAAACATCATCGCCTGTGCTCGCTGGAGCGCTCTGGCGGAAATATACCAGAATGTTACTGTCGTCAGTTTTATTCAGGTGGCTTAGTGGCAGCAATTATAGAGTTTCCTAAAATTAACTAGAGGGGACTCTGGCGCTGCGATCGTTCAGCCACCATGGGAATGATGGGTAGTACACGGATTTGCCTAGTCTTCGTGCTTGCGGGCTTCGAACGCACTTGTGGCTTTGTTTACTGCTGTGTTTTGGTTTTCTTTCGGATAAAAGAATGTATCGTTGTGAACTTCGTGACCAGATTTGAAGTGGTGAGCCTAAAAAAGTTAAAGTGGTGAAGTGGAACAGCTGAATTTTACTGAACTTCGTTTTGCGACAAAGCGGATGCAGGCTACGCGGAGCCAAACGGATACGAAAGAAGGAAGTCTAGACAAATCCGTGTACTACCTACCATTCCCACGCTGGCTGAAGCACCATGCGTTGCAGCTCCCATAGACACTAGCGCCAGAGTTCCCTTTAATGTATCTATATTGCCGCAAGTCTTATATTTCATGAGTTGAAGCTTCACCCACAATGACTGTGGGCAACGCGCTGCGCAGGCCTCGCCGTGATGTGTAGGAAGCTTCGCGATTGTTTTAGAACAATCCGTTAAGATTGCGCGCCGCACGAGAATGTTCCAGCTTTGTCGAGAGATAACGCCGCCAACAGCGATATCGCTGGAAAGTTCGATAGCACCTGTATAAAAGCCGACGCACTTCACCGCTTGTCAGTTGATCGACGGACAACGCCCTGTTCGCCGCTATCATTGTACAGCGTGTATTGCTGTAGTTCTAGTTCTCA
Organism: Rhipicephalus sanguineus; assembly: GCF_013339695.2. Taxonomy (NCBI): domain Eukaryota; kingdom Metazoa; phylum Arthropoda; class Arachnida; order Ixodida; family Ixodidae; genus Rhipicephalus; species Rhipicephalus sanguineus. Next base: position 99,774,610 of record NC_051177.1, on the reverse strand, counting down.
TTTTCCCGGCCACAAGTTCGGCCAAATAAACAGTTTCATTCTGCAAACGCCGAGTGCTGTCTTCGTCGACGTCACGACCACGTGACATCTGGTGGAGGTGCTGCTCGTTCATGTTCCGGACGCCCCCGACAAGCCGTGAACCCAGCCCACGTCGCGAAGAAGACACCGACACCATCAGCGGCAGTCGAGCCAGCCGCAGACTGGAAGGACTACCCCCACAATACGGACCCCTACCGGACAAGACCAAGATCACAACGAAGAAGACAACAGCCACAATGACAACCGCTGTGGCGCCTACAACGGTCGTCATGCATCAACCGAGGGAGCCGCCGACATTCCGCGGATCACCATGCGAGGATCCAGAAAGCTGGCTGGAAGCATACGACCGGGTCTCCACGTTCAACAACTGGGACTGCGACGAGAAGCTACGCCATGTCTACTTCGCCCTTCAAGATGGCGCAAGGACCTGGTTCGAGAATCGAGAGTCCACGCTAACATCATGGCACCTCTTCCGCACCGGATTTCTCAACACCTTCAGGAGCGTCATCCGGAAAGAAAGGGCTGAAACCCTTCTCGAGACCCGTGTACAGCTCCCCAATGAAAACGTCGGACTGTACACCGAAGAAATGACTCGACTATTCCGCCATGCCGATCCAGCCATGTCCGAAGAAAAGAAAGTTCGCTTCCTGATGCGGGGAGTGAAGGAAGAACTCTTCGCCGGAGTTGTGCGCAACCCGCCGAAGACGGTCTCGGAATTCCTTTCAGAGGCCACCACAATCGAAAAGGCACTAGAAATCCGCACTAGGCAGTACAACCGCCGCATTCCTACGACGACCTACGGGGAGGTTCAGGAGCTGCAGTCTGATGACCTGCGTGACACCATCAGAGCGATTGTGCGGGAAGAGCTGCGCAAACTGTTACCTTCACCGCAGCATCAAGTGCATTCAATCGCCGACGTTGTCCGCGAGGAAGTCCGGCAATCGCTTGGAATTCCCGAAGCACCGCAGGCTCAGCCGGAAGCCATGAGCTATGCTGCTGCAGCCCGACGCAACGCCCCACCCCCTCGCCCACGTCAAGACGCCGCGTCGCCGCAGCAGTTCCGCCGCCAGGCACCGCCGCCACCACCACCGACACCATACCGCCCGCCGACAGCACAACGCTGCGCCCCCCGAAACACCGACGTTTGGCGTGCCCCTGACAACCGACCGCTCTGCTATCACTGCGGGGAAGCCGGCCACACATACCGCCGATGCCAGTATCGACAGATGGGGCTACGCGGATTCGCCGTTAACGCGCCGCGCCCGCAGCCAGGCGAACGGCCTCGCGACATCGACGACTACCTCACCGGAACACAGTGGGAAGAACGACGAGCTTCCCGCTCGCCGTCGCCCGGCCGCTACATATCGCCGCACCGCCGGCAGTACACTAGCCCAAACCGGGGCCGGTCGCCTAGCCCGTATCCGGGAAACTAAGGGCAGCAACCGATGGAGGTGCGCTTGCTGTACGACGAAATGCCGAAGATCCTCCGCGGCCGCCGACGACGACAACGCGACGAGACCTTCAGAACACGATGCAAACCGGACGGAGCCCTCACGACGGAACTTCGCGGCCCGAAGAAAACCTGACGACGCAACGTCGAAACAGCGGGACAAATCGACGAAGCCGTGATCCGACGCCACGACCTAACCGCAACGCAGGACGACGAACTAGCGACCTCGATGTCCTTATCGACGGCCACAGCATCACAGCTCTCGTCGACACCGGAGCCGACTATTCCGTCGTCAGTGGGCCATTCGCCACCAAGCTTAAGAAAGTAAAGACCGCTTGGAGTGGACCCGAAATCCGGACAGCTGGAGGCCACCTGATAACACCGATTGGTGTCTGCACGGCGAGAGTCACCATCAATAACCGCACTTATCCTGCGAGCTTTGTAATCCTACAAAACTGCTCCAGGGATGTGATACTCGGAATGGACTTCCTAAGTGACCACGGCGCCGTTATCGACCTGAGGTCTGAGTCGATAACACTAACCTCAGACAAAGCGCTCCCGCCCCATCCGACGCCAGGGAACCATGCACTGAATGTGATAGAAGAGCAGGTGACCGTTCCGCCGCGCTCCAGCGTCATTATTTCCGTCGGCACCGAAAAACCTGCAAACCTTGAAGGCATAATCGACGGCGATCAGCAACTACTCCTGAATCGTCAAATTTGCGTCGCAAGAGGTATCGCCGAGCTGCATGACGGTAAAGCAAAGGTACTGCTGACAAACTTCAGCCACGAATATAGGCACCTCAACATGGGTACGACGGTTGCCTACATCGACGAATGTGTAGCCGCCAGCGATGCTTTCGCCCTCTTCGATGCTGCCGAACCTGCTTCGACGAATAGAGGTCCCGAACCGGAGTTTGACGTCAACCCGAGCCTTCCGAAGGTCAAGCAAGACGAGCTCAAAACCCTGCTCCTGCAATACAAGCACTGTTTCTCGTCGTCCTCGCGGGTCCGACAAACGCCCCTTGCTAAGCACCGCATTATAACAGAAGAAAATTCTCGACCACTCCGACAGAGCCCCTACAGAGTTTCGACGCAAGAACGTGAGGCCATAAAGAAACAAGTCGACGAAATGCTACGCGACGATATCATCCAGCCTTCAAAGAGTCCGTGGGCGTCACCCGTGGTATTAGTGAAGAAGAAGGACGGGACACCGCGCTTCTGCGTTGATTATCGGCGCCTGAATAAAATCACGAAGAAGGACGTGTACCCCCTCCCACGGATAGACGACACCCTGGATCGACTTCACAATGCAACGTACTTTTCGTCGATGGACCTCAAGACCGGCTATTGGCAGGTCGAAGTAGATGAAAGAGACCGAGAAAAGACCGCTTTTATAACACCCGACGGCCTCTTTGAGTTCAAGGTCATGCCTTTCGGTCTTTGCTCGGCACCTGCGACGTTCCAGCGCGTCATGGACACCGTCCTGGCTGGATTGAAGTGGCAGACGTGCCTTGTGTATTTGGACGACGTCGTCGTGTTTTCCTCGACCTTCGACGAGCATCTCCGGCGGCTTGAGGCAGTACTTCAAGCAATCAAGACCTCTGGACTGACCCTGAAGCCAAAAAAGTGCCGATTCGCATACGACGAGCTCCTGTTTCTCGGTCATGTGATCAGCAAGTCTGGAGTGCGCCCAGACCCGCGGAAAACAGCGGCCATCGCCGACTTCACGCCTCCCACCGACAAGAAGGCCGTGCGCCGATTTCTCGGCTTATGCGCCTATTACAGACGCTTCGTCAAAAACTTTTCACGCATCGCCGAACCACTGACGATTCTCACGAAGACTAACGTGGAATTCAGGTGGGAACCGGAGCAAGTGCAAGCGTTTGAGGAACTTAAACGACGCCTGCAGACGCCACCCATACTTGCGCATTTCGACAATTGCGCCGATACTGAAATACACACCGACGCAAGCAGCGTAGGACTCGCTGCCGTCCTTGTGCAAAAGACGGACGGGCTTGAAAGGGTTATCAGTTATGCTAGCCGGTCATTATCCAAGGCAGAAGCCAACTATTCCACAACAGAAAGGGAATGCCTCGCCATCATCTAGGCTACGTCAAAGTTTCGCCCCTACCTCTATGGCAGGCCCTTCAAAGTTGTCAGTGACCATCACGCCTTATGTTGGCTAGCTAACTTGAAGGACCCTTCAGGTCGTCTCGCACGATGGAGTCTGAGGCTTCAAGAATTCGACATTACCGTCGTGTACAAGTCCGAACGAAAACACTCTGACGCAGACTGCCTCTCTCGTGCCCCCGTCGACGCGCCGCCGCAAGACAACGACGATGACTGCTTCCTCGGAACTATAAGTGCCGACGACTTCGCCGAAAGGCAACGAGCCGACGCGGAACTGGGGGGCTTTATGGAGTACCTCGAGTGCAAGACCGCCGTTGTTCCGAAGGTATTCAAGCGAGGACTGTAGTCGTTTTTCTTACGGAACGGCGTTCTCCTGAAAAAGAACTTCTCGCCACTTCGAACGTGCTATCTTCTTGTCGTGCCCTCATCATTGCGACCAGAAGTCCTCCAGGCCTTACACGACGACCCGACGGCTGGACACCTCGGTGTTTCCCGCACGCTCGCCAGAATACAGGAAAAGTACTACTGGCCACGGCTTGCTGCCGACGTCGCCCACTACGTCAAGACTTGCCGAGATTGCCAGCGACGGAAGACACCGCCGACTAGGCCAGCGGGACTTCTGCAGCCAATCGAACCACCTCAACGGCCGTTCCAGCAAATCGGGATGGACCTACTGGGGCCGTTCCCGACGTCGACTTCCGGCAACAAGTGGATCGTCGTAGCAACTGACTACCTCACCCGCTACGCCGAGACAAGGGCATTGCCCAAAGGCAGTGCCGCCGAGGTAGCCAAGTTCTTCGTGGAGAACATCGTCTTGCATCATGGCGCCCCAGAGGTCCTCATCACAGACAGAGGTACCACCTTTACTGCGGACCTAACTCAGGCGATCTTAAAATACAGCGAGACGAGCCACCGCCGCACCACCGCCTACCACCCGCAGACCAATGGCCTCACCGAGCGTCTAAATAAGACCATCGCCGACATGCTCGCCATGTACGCCGACGTTGAGCACAAGACGTGGGACGCCGTCCTTCCGTACCTGACCTTCGCTTACAACACGGCCGTCCAAGAAACGACGCAGATGACGCCGTACAAGTTGGTCTACGGAAGGAGCCCGGCGACAACGCTCGACGCCATGCTACCCAACGTCACCGACGAAGAAAATGTCGACGCCGCCGCTTACTTACAACGTGCCGAAGAAGCTCGACAGCTGGCCCGCCTGCGCATCAAGACCCAGCAGCACACCGACAGCCGTCGCTACAATCTTCGACGACGCTTCTTCGAGTACCAGCCCGGCGACCGTGTCTGGGTCTGGACGCCAATACGACGACGCGGACTAAGCGAGAAGCTTCTTCGACGATACTTCGGACCGTACAGGGTACTTCGACGTCTCGGCGCACTCGACTACGAGGTTGTCCCCGACGGCATCACGAACTCTCAGAGGCGCCGAGCTCGACCCGAGGTCGTGCATGTGGTGCGCCTTAAACCGTACTATGCTCGTTAACGCACCTGAGGACTCTAATGTTTGCTTTCTTTATTAGTTTTCTTTAGTATTGCATGTATTCATGTTCTGTTTTTAAGCATCGGGACGATGCTTTTTCAGAGGGGGGCATTGCCGCAAGCCTTATATTTCATGAGTTGAAGCTTCACCCACAAAGACTGTGGGCAACGCGCTGCGCAGGCCTCGCCGTGATGTGTAGGAAGCTTCGCGATTGTTTTAGAACAATCCGTTAAGATTGCGCGCCGCACGAGAATGTTCCAGCTTTGTCGAGAGATAACGCCGCCAACAGCGATATCGCTGGAAAGTTCGATAGCACCTGTATAAAAGCCGACGCACTTCACCGCTTGTCAGTTGATCGACGGACAACGCCCTGTTCGCCGCTATCATTGTACAGCGTGTATTGCTGTAGTTCTAGTTCTCATTTTCCCGGCCACAAGTTCGGCCAAATAAACAGTTTCATTCTGCAAACGCCGAGTGCTGTCTTCGTCGACGTCACGACCACGTGACAATATGAAACTCTATGGCAGCAATATCAGCTTGAGAACCGGCATTCCGATCGATGTTTACTGTTTCGCAAAGCGGTGTTTCTATAGCAGTATCTTGTATCTTAAGATACACGATACATTATTGAATGTATCGGAAATACAGATACAGATACTCGTTTTTCAAGACTTATCGCGATACAGATACAAGGTACCCAAAGAGTATCTAAGATAGTATCGAAGATACATGTATCTTCGATACTACCCAGCACTGAATATAGTTATCAAAATGATGGCAGCTACTCCAGAGACCCTGTCGTCGAGGTGGACCGCCGCAACGCGCAGGCCCAGACCTCGGCATCCAGACGTGGACATTCCAGCAAACCTGTGAGGCGGCATTGAGGCAAGGCCTTGACGTTCCCCCGTGGGAGACCTAAGCCCGGGTCGTTTTAAACCTGGCCGGACGTTCAATAAATTTGTATCCATCCATCTATTTTACGTGCCAAAAACACGATGTGAGTATGAGGCACACTGTGGTGGGGGACGCATGAATAATTGTGATCCCATGGCGTTCTCTAACATGCACCTAAATGTAAGCACACGTGTGTTCTTGCCTTTGACCTACTTCCAAATGCTGTCTCCGTGGCCGGGATTCGAACCCGCGTGCTCGAGCTTAGTAGCGCGACACCCTACCTGCTAATCTACCACGACAGGTTATTCTACTAAATTAGATGCTACGTACTTGCATATTATTTGGTATACTATGTGGGCCCCCATATTTACGCACTGAGTAAATGAACTATTGGTGTCTTTGACATAGTTTTTTCATGGTCGGCATAGTTATTTCATCTATAACCTTGATTTTTACGCCACTATTTCAGTTACTGTTTGTGATCCTCATCTTTTGGTTTATTTCTAAACTAACCGTCCAAGTTAAGCACGTATCATCTTCGGGCCTTTTCATCGTTTATTTTGACAATGTACTTCCTTTTCAATCCTGTATAACCTGGATCACACAGAACGCTTGTGTTACTCAATAAACTAGGTTTCCTGACGCTTTTATTTCGTTCCCGTTGCGAAGGGTAGCTAAACAGTTAGCAACCCTGCCTTTACTATTTTTCTCTCACTATTCTAAAACACGTACGTCGAGGCTTACGGCCGCACATTCTGTACTGCTCCAATTTCATCTCAAATGCACGTGAAAACATATGAGCGTGCTAGTGACTGTGTCATAGAAGTTTATTCCTTAAGTCATTATTCTGAGCGAGCCTTCTAACGGATGCAAAATGAGCTGATAAAGCAACGGTTCTGCGTCTCGGATATACATCATCAAGGAGTGAAACAGATTGTTATTCTTTCTTTTGCGGCACAGAATTCAGGAAGCTACGATTCAACGAGAAAAGGAAAAGGATTTACCGCAGCATCAACCACAGCGCAGCAAGCGTTAAATCATTACCGGCAGCTGCACAGTGCAAAAGCGAGGCACGATGCGCCAGCTACTGCTTTCGCGCTTTAATGGTCGATCACAACGTGTAAGTAATGCGCCAGGACACACGGCGGCGCTTTAGAATTGTCGCTAAAAGCGCACTCAGAGCGAGATCTTTAAGACAGTTGAACACTTGTTTCTCAATCGTTACGCCGGCTTCATCTTAGTGCCTAGAGCATTCACCGAAAGAGGAAAGAGAGCACGAAAAGAGAAATTTAGCCACTGGTAAAAACTGCTTTATTTTTTACTTTTTTTATGTTTCTCGATTTCTTTCTTTCTCTAACGAGGCAGATGGTCTGTTACGTCAGACCAGAACTTTAAATGACGAAGAAGGGGCGAAATTTTAGTGAAGATATGTTGTTGAAGCTAATAAATCGGGAATATCCTAGGACTTTATTCGAGAACACGATGCACCTGTAACGGTAACTTTGATCTTCTTTTTTTAGTATTGATATTATATAAAAAGATGCCAGGTGCACAAACAAGGCGTTGGCTACTCCTTAGCTCTTAGGGTCGAGGGATCGAATCCCGGCCGCGGCAACCGTATTTTCATTAGACGCGAGAAAGCTTGAGGCCCGTGTGCTTATATCTCGGTGCTCGCTGAACAACCTCAGCTGGTCGAAATTTATAAACCCTACACTACGGCGTCCCTCATATTCATATCGTGGCTTTGGGACGTTAAATCCCAACTACTACTAGTCCTTAGCTCTTAATAAACATATGAAGGGGAATTTTAAAGGCTCGTTTTTTTTACAGCGAAAGCTGTTATGAGATCATTTCACCGGCCGTTTTTGGCGCCGTAGTTGTCCGCCGCCACCTCCGGTGTCCGTAACCAGTATCGCTCGAAATAAGAAAGAAAAAACGAAATGAGAAAAACATACCAGGATGGAACGAGGTTCGAACCAGGGCCCTCTGCGTGGGAGCCCAGTATTCAACCTCTGAGCCATGCCGGTGCTTGAAACTGCTTTGCAAAAAGGTCCTATACAGGCTTCATGTCGGGAAGGAACCACATTAGCATATGCAATATAGCGTGGTAGAAGAGTAAAATAAGCACCAAGCGTCGCCCAATGCGAATTCTGTAACCAGGCGTCACACAATGCGAATTCCGCAACGAGTAGGTTGTGGAATGCTTCCAACCCATTACAAAGTGCTCTGCCATAATTCTTCGTCGTCATCAGGCAAAGCGTCAACAAAGTGCGCATAATGCCTTACATGCGTTTAGCAGGTACCACGGCTCTCCGTAGAATGAAGAAAAATGGCACAGTGCCTGCTGTCCTACTTGTCAAAATTACAATGATTTAGAGCGTAGTGGGTTCCTCGCAAGTGCACTTGTATGGTTTGCCAAGGAAAGCCCATAAGCGCATGATAAATTTCCTCGGGGTCTGAGTAAAATTACAATGATTATAGCGTAGTGGGTTCCTCGCAAGTGCACTTGTATTGGCTGCCAAGGAAGCCGATAAGCGCATGATCCATTTCCTCGGGGTCTCAGTAAAATTCTTCGCCTCCCCCCCCCCCCGCCTCTCTCCCACGTCAACGTATGTTATACAGCATGACGGGAGAGGGAAATGGCGACTGGGCGTCACCAAATGCAAAAACATAACTGGTGGGCCGTTTAAAGCTTCCAACCCATTACAAAAAGCTGAGCCATAATTCCTCATCATCATCAGTCGCCGCGTCAACAAAGTGCACATAATGCCTTACAGACGTGTAGCTGCTGCCTGACGAATGACGAATAATGGCTTAGTAGGTGCTTCCCAACTTCACAAAAATTGTGATTTATGGCGTAGTGGGTACCTTTCTAGTGTACTTGTATTGTAGCCCCAAGAGAGCTTACAACGGGCTCTAGAAACGCCGGTCTTCCAGCTTTCGCTGTGACTGTGCTACGGTTTCAGCGCAGGCCTGGCGTTTTTTACTAGACGCGACATTAATTATAACTAACAGACAAGAAAGTCAGGGAAAATACAGGTGACGTTATTTGTAGTAATTATGATGTAAATGTGAAAGGCGACTGCGGAACACTCGCCGTCACAGCTACTATAGCTGCGCTGGCTAACACTCCTATCTTTAAATGCACATGTATGCCCCATAAAGTCGACGGGAGGATGACCGCCGCCGTAGCTCAGCGGACGCGTTATTCGAAGGTCACAGGTTCGTTCTCTCCAGGCGGCAAGTTGTCTTTTCGTCCACTTTACTTTCATCGCATTTACATCGTAATTACTACAAACAACATCCCCTGCACTTTCCTTGGCTTTCTTGTCTGTTAGTTCTAATGATGTCCTTAGCTATTAGAGGGATCGAACATAGAACATACGGTGTCCGAAAATTACCTATAAAACAGCGTTCTGCCAGTAACACCAGAATATTACATATGCACAACACGTACAGTATATAACTTGAGCAACACCATGACACTCCAATATGACGTCTAGAAAATACAAAGAATAATGTCATTTTATATGATGTTCTCAAGTCAGCAGGTGGCACATAAATCATATAGATGAATAATCGCGTACAAACATCACGTAAGAGTCGCGACAACACAGCTGAAGTCACATATATATAGACTGTAACGTTAAAACAGAACAAAGATTTTCTGTGCGTTGAATGCTTCGTAAAAATTCAAACAAACCTTAGGCTGCAGCATGGACTCGGTTGGCGTACATGGTGGGCAGCCCCTGATGACTTCAGAAGAGAAGGAGGAGGAACAGCGTTAGCTGCTGCAGGGAACTATCCTGAGAGCCCAAATTTAGATGTGCCCGTACATTGGTCCACGGCTGCCGAAAATACGTGCCCGTATATGCACTCTCATGCATGACTATTTGGGCACCCGATTTCGTCAGCTGGTGCTTAATGCGCATCTCAATTTCAAGACTCCGCAGTCATTAACTCTGTCGCAATTCATGCAGCAACTTCGCCATTTATACGGCGAATATAGCATGCCCAGGAATAGTCGTCGCCAACGATACAAAGGTTGACGCAACAGCTGCCCGAACGCTTACATCAGTTCTGCACAGGCTCGCCGTTCTATTTTCAGTGGCTCGTGGTGAAGACCGTTTTTGGTATCTTAGCTACCCGGCCGTCTCTGTGACTTCATGTGACAGCTCGAGTGCAAGGTGCTCCTAAGTCTTGACCACCTGCAGCGCTAGAGAAATGCCACAGTCTGCAACCCCTATTAACTGCCCTCTTGAGGATACGAATGATTACGTTCTGATATGCTTGGTTGCCGGAGGGATGTTCATTCATGCATGCCACAAGCCCCGGCGGACTTGGAATAAACACCTTCATTTTTTGCGGACATTGTTCGTGGGACCTTTGTTGCACAACTTGTAGTTACAACAGGTTCTATCCTTCTATGGCGCAACCACCGTGAGGTGGTTGCCGTAGGCAGTGGCCGCCGCGCTGTCTTCCCCATCCAAGAGCCGCTATGCTCCTACCTTCTATATAATACGCCGGAATAGCTCTGCTTTCTGAGCGATAAGAAAGACTTTCAGCAAGAAGGAATCTCTTGCCTAGTACTTTAGAGCACCTTGACTGTTAGTCTATTAAGGGCACTTGAAGAGAGAGAGAGAGAGAGATGCAGGAGCCCTTCCCTTCGCGGGAAAATGTGTGGCAAGCGAAGCTTGGCGTGTGCGTGCCCGACCTTTCTTTCTTTCTTTCTTTCTTTCTTTCTTTCTTTCTTTCTTTCTTTCTTTCTTCTTCTTTCTTTCTTTCTTCTTCTTTCTTTCTTTCTTTCTTTCTCTTTCTTTCTTCTTCTTTCTTTCTTTCCTTCTTCTTGTTTGTCTTTCTTTCTTTCTTTCTTTCTTTTTGTTCCCTCTTAATTCCTTTCTTTTTGTTGTCTTTTCTTTCCTTCTTTCTTTCTTTCGCATTGCGCATTGCGCCTTGCGAATGTACACACCTACATTACGACGGCTACGTCCTTCCAAACAACTCCATCGCATCCCATGCATCTGTCGTCACTGAGTTTAGGATGTTTGCTCATTTGCCAAGACGCTGGAATTATGTGGTGCCACGGTATAGCATATGGCACCCGAAAACTAGAGAGCGAAGAATGAAGCCAGAAATTCAATGAGAGAGAGGACGTTGTATTTTCACGCAGTCAAAAGTAGCAATTTTCGTAGTGTCAACCAGTTAGGCGTTATCATCATGAAAGGTTTTGTTTCAATACTTATATGGACTGATGTTTAATATGTGTCTGAGAGAGGGAGATAGATAAAAACGAGGGAGAGGCAGGGAGGTTGACCAGTATTATAACATCCGGTTCGCTATCTTACACTAGAGCTGTGCACGGGCTGTATTTCCGAGCCTGAGCCCGGCCCGAGCCCGCTGACTTTGTCCAAGGCCCGCCTGAGCCCGACGGCAAAGGGCTGCAAGCCCGCCCGGCCCGGCCCGACGTACGAAAGCACAATCCCGGGCCGGGCCCGGCCTGGCCCGGCTTTTTGAAGGTTCTCTGCGAAAACAAAAAATCGTTTTCCGGTAATTTCGCATTTTATTGAGCATATCAATAATGATCAAAGGACACACGACGAACAGTCTCTATTACACAGATTATAAATTGTCGTGCAAGAACAGCAAGCAGTCCAACGATTACCGGCTTCAACGAAGTGCGGCGCTTTTGCAATATGTAGCCCGCCGAACTGAAGTTACGTTCGCTGCTTGCACTCGTCGCCGGAATTGCTAATATCTTTTTTGCCAGCCTGGCAAGCTTGGGATATCTCTGCTGCTTGTTTTTCCAGAAGACTAAAACTTCAGATAGAGAGGAGGGCGATTCCATAGAGAGATAATCGGAGAGCTCATCTTTTGTAACTGCTACAATCTCACCACTCTCGCTCCACTCGCTGAACAACTGCAAGCATTGCTTTTTTGTGGCAGGTTCTTCCTTACTTTGCCCACTGCCATCTGCAAACGAAGAAGTAAGTTCTCTAACTTGCGCATGGACTTCGTCTCGTTCTTCGGCGGATCAACATTCTGAGGTGCCGAAACTGAGGGCAGAGGAGCGCTGCTATTTTGTGTTTAACGTTCAGTGACACTTCTTCTTTCAGAAAGTGTAGTGCACGTTCCTGCAGCCTTGCCTTTTCTACCACCATTGACGGAGAGCGAAGGTGCGAATCCAGATTTTTCTGACGTCCAGCTAAGTGAACAATAACGAGGTGCAACGTTGGCTGGAGAAACGCAATGAGGTCTTGCAATGTGCCTTTGTCTATGCTGTTGGCAAGTTCAGAATTTCTGGATTTAAGTAGTCCAGGGGTGCAACAGCCGAAATAGGATTTGCAGCAATTTTTGGAGCAGCAAAACGTTGCTTTTAGAGCACAAAAATCCAAATTTGGAACAGGTACAAAAAAAACTGAATATTTTAGCCCGAAATCCCAAATTTGGAGCAGTATAACAAGGAAGGCTTACTTTTAGAAAAGAAAACAAAAATATGTAAAAACCCTTCAACATCAGTCAATTTGTGCACAGTGCACGTGAACACTGCTATTTCAATAAAAGCAGTGTGTTGAGCCACCCCACAGTGCCAACAATCACTATGTCCACATTAGCATTTGCAGGACCTGTCAAATGATTCGACAGGCACTGGAAATGCTAATGTGGATCTGCGAGCATGGCAACCTGGAAGTATGGGAGATTCGTAAAGCGGGAGCAAGTGGGGGTAGCGAAAAAAGAAAACTGTATACGCTTTTGTCTATTGTTTCTCAAGGCCGCAGGAATGCCATACACAGCAGCTCCAAATGATTGCCAATAATTTTTTAGACGTCAGCGATCACACTAGTACTCGTAATTACACGGCGCATTCACGAATGAGTAATTAGGCAACAAAATGTGCTGTGTCCATGACAGCTAGTACTAATAGCCCCTTCTGAATCCTAGTATGCTTTTTCGCAGGACAACGGTGTACTGCGGCAAAAGTGACTTGAAAAGCGTTCTGCACGCAATAAAACAAGCATCAGAAAATTTGAGAACTACTGTCCTTTTCTATAGCGATAGCAACTACATGGACACGCTCGACGAGTTTTTGCCGTCATCTCCCGTATGAAGTCCAAATTGATGTTTGGACCGTATGAAGTTCAAATTAATGAGTATGTTCTACCGTGGGTAAAAGCGCGCGAGTGCGTGGGACGAACGAGGCTGAAGCAGATATCAAACGAGGCAGCCCATCTCCGTCGCTCGGAGGGCACATGCGATAATACCACTCCGCTCGGGAAGCCTGCCATCCAAGCATAAAGGAAACGCCCCGCCCGGTTTGAACGAGCATAAAAAGAATTACATCATCTCCCGCTAAAGGGGACCATGAGGCGATGCGAAGCCGGAGCACTTGCACGATCGCGTTCCGTTGGCGTTCATTGGGCAGGCTACCGACCTTGCGTCGTGGA